>NW_017731671.1:1012382-1039484 GCF_001890085.2 Hipposideros armiger
ACAATTATCTTACACTTGTCGAATGTCCTGCATATATGTCTTAACTCCCAAGTATAGGATTTTAAGTACTGCCTTCTTTTGCACCCTATAAATACGTAGGTTCATAGTATTCATCTATTTGTTTCTTTGCTTATTCATTTGGTCATTCATTCAGCAAACATCGATTGACTTCCTCCCATGTACTAGATCCAGAAATAAAAGCTACATACTCTGCCCTTAAGAAACTCATGGTTTAGAGGGGGAAGCACCAAGTAAATGGGTAACAATAATATTGGGTTGTCGGAAAAGTCATGATGCATTTTTGCAACAAAAAAACAGAAAAAAATACGTCATGACTTTTCTGACAACCCAATAATAGGGTATGAAGGTGCTACCATGGAGATAGGTATGTACGGGGTGCCAGGAAGCACTGAGGAGGATACTGGGTTCAAACTGGGGTGACAAGGCAGGCTTCTTCCAAATGCAGATTTGATTTTTGAGCTTTGGTTCTAAAGAGTTTAAGAATTTTTTAGATGTTCTCTGAAAGGTCTGCTAGCATTCTAATTTCTAAATGTAATAAGAGTGAATGCTAACATTCTATTTTCCAACTATAGTCCAGAGATTTGGGATTCTAGTTGCATGGGAGATTCCCATGTAGTTTTAAGTTGTTTGTTTGTTTGTTTTTTAATTAAAATGTATTGAGGTGCAAATGGTTAGTAAAATGACACAGGTTTCAAGTGTACAATTCTGTAATACATCATCTATATATCACATTGTGTGTTCACCACCCAGAGCCAGTTCTTCCATTTCCATGTATTTGACCCCCGTTACCCTCTTTTACTATCCCCACTCGCCTCCACCCCATTCCTATGTGGTTTTGGCTGCTATTTCCACCTTCTGACTTGGTTGGGGATAAGAATCTTGAAAAAACCGAGCTATTGTATTTATATTTTTTTCTTGTCAGCCTTTCTCCTCACCATGGTGTGGTAGTGGTGAAGCTGATAAGACTTAGAAAGCCTTTTTCTTTCATATCTTCTCTCCGTGGCAAATTTTTAGTCATTCTTTAAGACTCAGTTCAAGATGTCATGTCCTCTGTGAAGTCTTTTCTGACTCTCCCAGCAGTTAGTACTCCCTATAGCATAACTATCTCATATCTCTATTTTTGCTTTAATTATGGCACTGACCATGCTATATTTTATTTATGGATTTACATGCCTCTGTCCTTCAAGGTGTTAACAATCATCTCTGTATCCCCTCGGGCCTGGCTCTAGCACAGTATCTAAAAATAGCTCTTGACTGCATGAATGAATGGTGAGTCAAGTTTGGAGTCTTCGTTTTGAAAGAGTCACTATATTTCATAGTCACAGATTGCATTCTTAACAACCACCAATTATCTTATGAAAGAATCACTTCTACCTTCAAAATATGTCATTGGACTTTCCGCCACCTCTGCCACCTCCACCTGGTCCCGGCTACCTCCCCGCCTCACCTACATGTTCACTCTCCTGCTTTAAAATTCTCTTGTGACTTTCCATTGTTCTTAAAACAAAATCCTTACTGTGGTCTGCAAGACTGAGTATGATTTAACTCTTCCTACCTCCTCAGGTTCATCTCATACCTCTCTTCTGCTCACATGTCCTAACTTCCTGATCATCCCTCTTGCAGTTGCTTTTCAACTCAGTTTATATGTCCCTCCTGAGAAAAGCTTTCCCTAACTACCTTCCCTAAAGTGAGCCTCCCCCAGCTATTCCATATCCCATGAACCTCTTGATTTCCTTCTCCCATAAGGATGTTGGCTCCATGGGGACAAGAACCTTTCCTGTCGGGTTTATTGCTGTATCCCCCGCACCTAGCACAAAGTCAGACCCAGGAAAGCACTGAGTACACACTTGTTAAACAAAGGAAGAGTTATGTTAATAGATTTTGTAATCTAACCATCCTTGCATTTTTTTGGTATGAACCCTTATATGGTCATGATAAATTATTCTCTTAAAACTGCTGAATTCTATTTGCAAATATTTTACTTAGGACTTTTGTATCAGTCTTCACAAGCGAAGATTGGTCTATAGTTTTACTTTTTTATTTGTTTTTGTACCATCTTAGTCCAGATGAGTATCAGGACTATGTTGGTCTCATAGAAGAAATTAGGAAGCTTTCCTTTTATCTCTATAAATTGAGGAACAGTAGGGATAACATGGAAATTATATGTTTGATAGAAGTTTGGCAGAATTCACCTAGAAAACCATTTGTGCCTCATGTAGTTTTAGTGGCTAGTTCTTTGAATATGTTACAGATATCTGCTATGGGTTTTTGTTGTTATTTTCATAACTTTTCTTGAGTTGATTTTGGTAGTTTCTATGTTCATTGACTATCATCCATTTTTATTTAATCTTCAAGTTTATTGATATAAAGTAATTTGTAATTTTTTCACAATTAAAAAAATTTTTTTCAAATACGTAGTTATACCCTTTTTCAGCTCTAGTATTCACTTATGACTTGTGTTTTTTTTTAATTGATCAGATTTTCCAAAGGATAACCTACTGTTATTTTAATCTTTAAAAAAAAAAAAAGTTTTGGTTTTACTGATCCAGTCAATTTTTTTTTTTTACTATTGCTTTTATGTTTATGCTTTTATTAATTTCTTTTTTGGGTTTGTTACTCATTATCTAGATTTTTGAGTTAAATGTTCAGTTTGTTCTTTTTCAATCTTGTTTCCTAATGAAAATATTTTTAATAGTGGCATATAGTCACCAAAGATGCCAGCTTTGAAAAATAACACTTCTTTAAAACAAAAAAGCAAACAAACAAAAAAATCCAAGTTTATTTGTTCATTTCTGGCATTTGAAGTACTCCTCGATGACATCCTTGGCCTGACCCTTTGCCATAATCCTTAACCACCACACAATTGCAACCAACCACTTTACGGGGCTTTCCCTCTCTGTGGATTTTACCAGGGGCCTACCCAGTCCCCTAGTTTCTTGTTGTCATCAACCTTAAGTTGACTTGGTGTTCAAAACAGAGGGCCTCCACCAACTTGACATACTTTTGAGTGTATAAGTTCTGGCTTATTTGTTTTAAAAAGTAAACTCATTTATTTTTGTAGTTACTTTATATCCTCACTTTGTAATAATATAATTTAAAAACACTGTCTAATTGTTAATATGAAAAAACTATACAGTAACTATATCACAGCCCAAAACGTCTGGAAATACAGGGGAAATGGTGTGTTTGTTGCACTTCTTTCTTTTAGATGAACAATTGGACCAAAAAAAGATGTCTGGGGGTTGAGGAATAAAATATTGATCATTTTATTTGAAAACAGAACTAACATTTTGTTTTAAAATGTGTTTGTTTCTTGACTGCCCGTGCAGCTTATTATACTTACAAGGTAACTCATATACACATTCATACACTAATCTGCACTGGGGAACGGAGACTTGGCAAAATTCAGTTTTATAAAGAGATCATGTCCATTACAAATTAAAGCAAGGCGGCTGTACCGTCTTCATGCATTTTACCATGTTGGTCACGTTCCACATACGTAAGCTTTCTGTAACTCATCTGGAAGGTATTGGAAGCATAAAAATAGACCAAGTATTCAAAATTTCCATCCTAGGAGTTTCCTGCTTTTGCCTACATCTCAATTGTCAGTCCAGGTCCTGGCTCCTACTCCGCTCAGGGCTGAGCAGAGACAGTGGAAGCATTTTACGCCATAAATACTCAAGCTGCCAGATCGTCTAGTCATTGGCCTCCACCTGCCCTGAAATAGCTACTTTCCTGTTCTTCTATCAGAGTAGAAAAAGTGAGGAGGGAGATGGTCTAAAGACCCAGAAGCCAGGATGACAAACGTGGGATTTAGAAAGGGTTCGTTCATAGGTTCCTCTTCAAGGAATGCCCAGCTCACATTTTCCATCGGTTCTTTGCTGCCTGCATGGCAGATTACGCTCTGTCAGCCTAGTTCATCTGGGAGAGTCACATTGTGGAATCCCACCTGTTCTGGTTTATAGAGGTAAATGGAATCAGGTAGTCGCAGCACACTTTTGCCCGCTTGCTATCATTTTAGTTACAGTAAAACCTTGGATTGCGAGTAACTTGGTTTGTGAGTGTTCCGCAAGACGAGCAAACATTTCTAATACATTTTAACTGGGTAAAGAAGGGATGTCTTGCAATATGAGTATTTTGTTTCCTGAATGAATTATGCTCGCAAACCAAGGTATTACTGTACCTTATTTCCTCCAGCAATCCTTAAAACAAGTAGATGGAGGTGAGTTTCCAGAAACTATGTGATTTTCATTCCTTATATTTGGGTGGCGGATTTTATCCTACTCAGCCTAGCACCTCTGAACGGGGGAGGTCCAAGTAATTAATTAATTCACTTAGTTACCTACTCTGTGGGGCTTGGTGTGGGGCCTCACACAGCCATGAAGGAAGATGTGGTGTTTGTCCTTATACATACTGGGGAAACCAGTGGCAAGCACATTCTTTCACATAAATTGCTGTCAGGAGCAGTGCTTTGAAGCATTAAAAGTTGTCGTTGCGAGTGTTGAACAGGAAGGCTGCTCTAGACTGGGAAGGACGAGGAAAGCTTTCCTGGGGTCATGACTTAGCTCTGAGATGGCAAGGATAAGATGAACAGAACTGCAAAACAAAAGTCAAGTGCAGTTTTAGAGCTGAAAGGAACCGAAGATACCATCTGGTGATGTCTTATCCTTACATTCCACAAATGAGAAGACCGAGGCCCAGGGAGTTAAAGAAAGGACTTGCCCAACTGAGGTTACACAGCGTGTTAGCCCCAGGGCCAGAGACACCAAACCCAGTGTGGTTTCTTAGGTGCTTAGAAATCGAGATGCATGTAGTGAGAAGAAGGGATCTAGGGATGGGTGAAACCAGGCAGGTTTTTCATTAGTGCTTACTCCATGTCAGCTGCAGAGCCACTTCCTCAAGTGGGGAAGGAGAGTCAAGAGGACTCAGATCTGCCCCAGAGGAACGCAGTTTGCGGTGCTGTAGCATAGTTTTTATTGGGGGGTGGGGAGGAAGTACCAAGCATATATACACCCCAAACAATGAATGTGGGGTTCAGTTGGGAGACCAGTTCCTGTCCTGCAGCTGTAGCTGTGTGATTTGGTGTAAATCACTTGATGTCTCTGAAATGGCCACTCACAAATGACACTGGTGTATTTCCTTTCGGTCTTTTCCTATGCGTTTTAGGAGCTTGTCAGATCAGTTGTGCCCCATATTGCATCTTAATCTTCAAAAGCTGAAGTCTCTTGTTTGGGTAAAGCGTTGTTTAAGCCCCCTTTTAAAGAACAGTTTCCCAGCGTGTGCTTGCCCACACATCCAGAGAATAACTGTGGCAAGTGAGCCAAGCTCCAGAATCTGCAAGAATCGTTAGCAACTGAGCATATTTCTATAAACCAATAAAGGTTTTTATATTTTATTCATCTGTTACCCTTATGCTGTTGCCACTTTCACATTCAGTGTGTGTAGGCGGAGAGTATGAGATAACAGCATTTCACAAATGAAAGTGAGTGGAAAAGGGCCGCTTTCCCTTTAAGGCAGTTTCATCCCCAGTTCCCGCCCCTTTCCTGATTGACAAACCTACCCGAAGTCACATGATCTGCCTCTATTTGAAGGTCACAAAAAGCTGCTTCCTTTAGAGACAGAGGGGGAGAGAGAGAGCAAGAGGGAGAGTGAGTGAGAGAGTTAGTTCAAGCCAAAATGGCCGACAGAGTCTCTGCTGGTTTCTGAATATTTAAAATACAAAAAAACAGATAGACAAAAAGAAATCATTTTTTGGACCTTTTTTCATTTCCATTTCTACCTTGTATGCCTCAAATTGCTGGATTTAAGCACTGCTGCACTTTATGAGGTTGGTAAATATTTTCAATTTTTTAAAACCAATTGATTTATATGGATCTTGTCTAACTGTTTTCACTAGTGGTGTTGCAAATCGACATTTGTCTAGCATGGAGACTGGCTTCAGACATTTCGCGAATCTGTAAATCAGACCCGTGATGTACTTTTGATTCGGCATTTTAGAAGTGGAAAAGCCTTGGTAAAATATTTAAATTTTGAAGTGATTTAATTGCACTTTTAGTTTGTCTGCAGATTTTCATCATCGTTTCTGTCTTGCCAATAAATGAAGCTGCGAGTAATTGGAAATTTGATATTTTAGAAAGGTTTTTTTAAAAACACAGACCTCTCCCTGCCCCCTTAAATCTGCTGCAAAAATTTGCATAAATATAAATGGGTTTGCATTCTTTCGGCTGCTAAGGCCGACAAAGGATCTGGGAGAGCAAGCACTACCACAGGAAAGCCTTTTTAAAACAAAACCCCCCAAAAAAGCTAGGCCATCCTTCCTAGAGAGATGTAAAACCTAAAATAAGATCTGATACATTTTAAACATCAGGCTGAGGGGGGTGAGTGAACACCAGGAGGTTTGGGGTTTGTGGATTCCCCTGCTTGAAAACCTCCAAGCGATGTGTGGCTCACCCCTCTGTCTGCGCGCGCTCGTGTGCACTGGGTCTCGGTGTGTGTTCTCAAATGTGCAGCCAGATGCACTGTTATTTTGATCGTGGTTTGAACCAAATGGTAGGACTAGCTTGTAAACATGGTGTTTCAGAGATAGAAACAGCTCTTCACCCCGATTAGGAATTATTTCTTTATCAGTTTCTCCCTGGAGGCTGGCCGTCTCCATTTCTCGGGGATTACAATTTTTATTTAATTTTATACAGATGAAGCTGGGCTTTTCAGCACAAATTCAGCATATGTGTATGTGTGTGTGTGTGTGTGTGTGTGTGTGTGCGCGCGCACAGTTGCCCGTTTTGGCCGTTTTTTCATTGTGAAGCAGTTGTTGAGGGTCACAAATAAGGAGCTGTGTGTGTTATGTACCTGTGTTAGTTAGCCCTGAAACTGTGCAGTGCCCTGAAGTTAAATTCCATTACTCCTAACGTAGGATTCTAGAAAGCCTGGGAGAGGGAGGGAAGAAAGCTGAAAACTTGCTTTCTCAGAGCCACCTCCCCTATCATTGTGAGAGTGTGATGTAATGCTTCTCGGTCTGGTGGGCTGAAAGGATTGTAGTTTGTGATGTGGCGGGTAAATTGCCCCCACCCCTGGGCAAATTACCCCACCCGCCTCAGCACATCCCTGGCTCCGAGGGGCCTTGTTTTGTTTTCTTTTTCCCCCTAATTTGTATCCTCCTAATTTATGCCTGGGCTTATTGACATGAGAAAGAGACTGTTCTTCTAAATCTATTGCAAAGTATAGTTTAGAAAGGCATTTGAAATATGCAAATGGTTGAATTGTCATCTTCCCATCATTTACCATGTAGACTTGGATTAAAGCTAATTAAGCGTAAATGGAATAATTTTGATCGGAAGGAGCATTGTTTATTTGTTGTTTCCTTTTTAATTAATCTAATTATAAGATGCTTGCTGGGCCTGAAAGTGTTAAAAAAAATGGGGGGAAATGCTGGACCATTTTGAAAATTTGACAGTCTGGAAGAGGGTGTGTAGTGCTTTCAAAAGCTTTATTCACTGTTAAAATGGATTGGCCTCTTGTGCTGAAAATGGCTTGTTTCTTTGGGCCAATTGTGTGTAGATGAAGGGACTTTCACGCTAATTTAGCAAAAAGACTTTCATTTGAATACATAAAGATAATTAAAGTGCTCTGTCTCTAAAGAGCAAGTATTTTATTATTTTTCTAAAATTAATGTTATATTAGTAATGGAAATAAGTAGAGAAGTGATGGTTTAAATTCAGTGTAAATTTTTTGGTGATGTAAGTTCAGCTTTTGTGTAAGAAGGATTGGAACATTACATTAGAGAGGTAGTCGAACAAATTGGTGTCTTAAACATGTTGTTTTACAGCTCAAATGTCAAGGAAAAGACGTAGACATTGCTGTAGTGACAGAGAGTGTTGCTTTGTGGTGGACCTAAGGAAAATTAGAGCTCTGATTTTGCTGTTGTTTTTCTGAAAATGAAAGTGCTTATTTGGGGCTTGTTAGATGAGTTATTTTACATCATTTCCTAAGTTGGCCTCACAGAAGAAGAGTGAGAAGAACTAGGCTTTCCGTGCTTTACCATTAGCTTGTTTTTTCTGTGGGCTGTGTCAACATGTGAATAGCAGGTTAATTCAGTTTGCAGAGCGTAGGAGCCAGAAGCAGGGTGCCTGCTCTCCTAGGCAAGAAGGAGAATGATATCATAAGAGAATGCCATCTGATTCTTTGAAATGTTTTGATAAATATTCTTTTCTCCTAGACAGGTTGAAAAGTGAGATAAAAAGACCTGTTTTCACATATGTTAAGCGTTATGGCTGAGTGAGTTTCAGGAGCTCAGCTGCCATTTTGGATCTAAGTTCCTGCAGAACCAATTTTTATGGCACCCCAAAACTAGGGTAATTCAGAAGCACATAAAAGTGAGTAATAAATCAAAGGTGCAGATGGGCAGTACCTAATTTGTGCCTTTGGGTGAAGTTTTCTTTCTGTCAGTAGTATGAAATGAAGCTTTTACAAACTTCAGAGACGTGGCTGATGATATGCAGAGCAAATCCCAGGGGTGTTAGAAATGGCATGTTGTGGTTTTTAAAAATGAGATGGCGTATACAGAGGAAGTTTCTTACTGGAGAAAAGGAATATAATCCTTACTAGAGTCCGTCGTCCCCCCCCCCCAGTCCCCATCCATATTTGCTTCTGCTGGGTCTGCTTGTGATGTCATTATTCACAACGCTACTGTGTCTCAGATAGAAATGTCATAGATTCATTATTAAGATTTTATGAAACGTCACAAAAATTGGTAGGCATATCTATCAGAAGTGGTAACTTATTTTTAAACTGTTTTGTTTTTTTTCAGTCCTTCCATCTGGGTGCCAGAGAGGAAGCACAGCAACTTTGATATATGGTGCAAACTCAGTTCTGTTGTTCAGCTTTGAATGGCCATTTGTTATTCTCTATCGCCACTAAGACAGTCATTTAAAAATAAACTTTTTAAAATCAAAGCAGAGACTTGTAAGGCTTTTCCAGCTCTTCAGCTCTACAACAGACACTGAAAGAGTGACATGCAATGACGAGACCTTCGGTTGTGCAGAGCGGGCCGAGCAGATAACGCTAGTAAAGGGGGTGGGCCTCACCCTATCCAACTGCCCCATGACAGAAAAGTTTGGGAGAAATGTCTTTTTTATAACTCAGTGTAATCATGGACCTTCTGCAGTTTTAAATTGGACGAGGCCCTGAGACAACACAGATGAATGTACTTCATCCCTACCTTCAAGGAGTACCATCTAGCAAGGGAGATACCCAGGTAAAGAGTTCACCACAACTTGGCGCTGAGTACACAGTAGAACAAGTACCTGGCATAAGAGTATCCTGAGTATTTGCATTAGGAGGACCCTGATTTAAAGAAGCCAAATAATTACCCCTTATTAGTTTTTAGTCATCGTTTGGATAATAGAGTCTCTTTAAGTGGAATTGTGATTTAAAGATGGGGTTTCTGACCATTGGCTGGGGCAGTTTATGCTAATTGTTCCTAGTACATATTGTTCCTGGATTTACATTAATCCGACCTGCCTTACCTGCTTCTTGTGGTTAAGACTGGTGGTGGAAGTGGGGTGGGGTGAATTGAAGCCACTTGGCCTGTGACGGGATTTAACGCGTGATGGTGACACTAACATGTTCTCCTTCCTTCCTTCCTTCTGTCATATAGTCATTCAGCAATCATGTGTTATGTCCTGTTGTGTGTCAGGTGCTGTTGCAGGTGTTGGGGGATCCAAGAGTTAATTGGGTCGGTCCATCGCCCTAAATAGCCATTGGGTTCTTGTGGAAATACTTGCCATCTGGTGACTTATCTAACTTACTCCTTTGGGTTATGATTAGGATGATGCGATAGTGCCTTTCACTTGATGGTCACTTGACTAATAACCAGGGAATTGAATGCTAATTTTTGCTTCTAGTAGTTCTAGAGACTTCCATTTAATGTTTAAGATAATTACTATACATTTTCTTTAGCCCTACAAAAGTATCTCCTCAAAATTATCTTTTAAATGATCTCTGAGAGCCTCCCAACCTGTCGCCTCCCTAGTCACTCTCTCACATCCCTTCCTTTTTTCTTTTTACTACCCCTTAATTGTATCGCCATCTGAAATTACGTTATTTGTGTGTGATAGTCCCCACTAAACCATACGCTTTCAGGAGAGCAGACTTTGGTTTTCTCCTTGCTCAATCCCCAGCATGTAGAACAGGGCTTAGCAGGAGTAAGTGCTCAATAAAAACGTATTTGCATTAGACCTGAATTATAAAGTCACCAGGACCAGCTATGTGACTGGCAGCCACTGTTTCTTCATCAGTAAAATGGGGAGAATGCATTGTTTGTGAAGCATAAAGGAAATGCTGTAAGGAAGGTCCTGCACCTTGTCTTGTTGCTTAGTAAGTGTTTCCTTCCCCTTTGCTCTACCTCCCTTAGTTAAATAAACCAGAAAGGCTTTTGTGGCCCCGCAGATACCTCCATTCTTTCTCATGGCTCCCAGGATCACGAAGTGTGGACACCGACTGCCCTGAGCTCCATTCAGCCTGGACGAAGACTGGAGCAGTGCTGAGCCTTTTCTTTTCATTCCAGTCCCTACATTCCTAGGGTCTGATGTTGTCTCTTCGTGCTCTCCAGTTTCCTCCAGGCTCTGCCTCTGTGATTTATTCATCCACATTTGCTTGGCTGCTTTTCATACATTCTGTGTTTTGCATCAAAAGGTTCTCAACAGTTTCAAGTGAATTGGCCTTAGAGTTTACAAGGCAAAGGACAACATAAAATACAGAGTTTTTTCCTTCATTTCAATTATTCTGAGCTTACACATGTAAATTCCGTTTATTTAACCAAACTATTAATAGGTTTGACTCAGAAACAGGTAAAATGAACATTTAGGTCAATTGCCCACTTTATGCAATGTTGTTGAATTATAGATGATATAGAAATGACTTTTGTTTATTGACCTTGGAATTAAAAAAAATTATTATGTATTTACTCCGTCATTCAGCAAATAGTTATTGAGCACCTATTAAGTGCCAATTATCTCGGGGTAAGTGCTAGCCTAGGAGGAGAATGAAGCTTTTCTCCAGGCACCATCACTGAAGTTAGAATATGAATGCAAGTGCTAAGGGTGATCATAAAGGAGGGATACACAACCTAAAAAGAGGAACCAGCTTGTGCAAGGGCCCTGAGGCAAAACAGGACAGTGGAATATTTGGAGAACTGCATATTGAGTACTTGGACATGGTTAGAGTGTGATGTGGTATGTAAGGGAGATGATCTGGGAAATAAGTGAAGCTAAAAAGGTAAACACAGGCCAGATCAAAGAGTCTATCTATAAGCCATGTTTGGAAGTCCTTATCTTGAGAACAATTGAAGGGTTTTCAGCCAGAATTTCACCTGTTAAGATGGATTTTTTTCTTTTCTTTTTTTTTTTTTATTAGTTTCAGGTATACAGAACATTGTAATAGTTAGACATTTATACCACTCACAGAGTGATAACCCCATCCCCCAATCTACTACCTGTTAAGATAGATTTTTAAAAGATGACTTAAAAAAAAAGATAACTCTAGTTGCACTATAGGAAATGGCTGGAGAGTTGAGTGTAAGACCAGATGTATTGTAATAATCCCAAGTAATGGTGGCCTGGACTGACAGCAGAGTTGGAAAGAAGTGGATAGATCCAGAGACATTTACGTAGAAGATTTCACAGGACCTGGGCGTTGAGTGTGAGAGGCGAGGATTGAGGAAATTAAAGATGGCACCTCTGTCTCTTGCCAGGGCTAGTGGGATGGTGGTGCCATTTGCTGAGCTAGGGTTCCTTTAGACAAGAGGCAGATGGGGTTGAGATAATGAGTTGAATTTTGGAGTTACTGAATTTTGGGACTTCTAAATGAAGGTCTGGAGTAATTAGCTATCTGGCTGGAGATAAAGATTTGAGAATCATCAGTAGTCCCAAGTTTACCAAGATTTTCCTTTTTAAGTTGATTTATTTGGTAAAATGTCCAAAGATGGCAGTGTGTACAGTTCAAGGTCCTCTATCAGATGCTGTTAAGGGGACACTATTTTATAAAGACTATAAGGCCACATATTCCCATTACCACAGTGGGTGCCATGAGAGATATCAAAGGAGTTTGAGGGAGGAGAAAGACTAATGTTAGCTGAGTTGATCTGAGAAGGCTTTGTGAGTATCTTGTATTTGAGCTGCGCCTTAAAGATGGGGCAGAATTGTGACGAGTAGACCTAGAGGGCAGAGCATTCCAGCTGGAGGATTAGTTGGTTCAGGGAGAACTGATGGGAGGTTGGATGTGTCCAAGAGAGCTGGGGTGCCTGCTGAGGAGTTTGGATTGCCATAGTAGGTAGCGGGGACCTGTTAAAAGGCTGACAGCAATGTGATCAGAGTGGTCGTTTGAGAATACTAATATGGCAGTGGGCAAGAGGAGGACTGGGGGTGTGGTGGGGAAGACTGTGGGGAGAAATTAGAGTCAGGCTAGCCAGTCAGGAGACTGGCAAAAAAGACTGTCGTGAAAGGGCCTGGTATAAGACTGCGGCAGTGGGCTAGAAAAGGGACCAGGCTACTCCAGGTTTTCAAGGTGAATGATGGGAATCTTTAACAGAAATGAAGATGACGAATTCTGGGTCAGATACACTGAGTTTAAGAAGTTGGTGGGACTTCCAGATGGAACTGTTTAGTAGGCAGCTGGCACTGTGGAGCGAAAGCTTGAGAAAGAGGTCAGAAGTGGAGATAAAGAATTGGAAGTCTTCCACATAGAAGTGATAGTTGAAGCCCAGAGAGAGAGGGGATGAGGTCATCATGGAAGTGTAGAGAATGAAAAAGAGAACTGAGAACAGGTCCTTGGTGACAGGAAGAGAAAGAGGACCTGGGAAAGGATTAAAAGAAATCCTTTCTTTTAAGGTGGTTGTGTAAGACAGTCAGTAATAGTTACTGAAGATGAGGGAAGGACTTCTCAATCTCAGGTGTGGTCAGCAGGTTTGGCACTGCACAGGAGGACCAGTATTTGGTTATGGAAACGTTCCCAAACGGTGTCGGGAGGTGTTCCAGTGGGAAAGATTTGGGAATCATTAGGCTACACCAGCACCAGCCCGTAGAAATGGAATGTGAGCCTCACATTTACCAGGAGTCACATTAAAAAGGTAAAGAAACAGGTGAATTTAATTTTAATAACATAGATTTTATTGTCAATTCAACATGTGATCAATTTAAAAATATTAATGAGCTATTTGATTTTTTTTCATTAAGTCTTTGAAATCTGGTCTATATTTTATACTTAACGTTTCAGTTTGAACATGAAATTTTCATTGGAAATGCTTGATCTGTATTTAGAGTTCATAAAATTTACAGTTGAAAGAGTACATTCACATATCAAAGTTTTCCCAAACTTAAAAAGTTTTCCAGAAATGGAAATGGGTATCAATTTAAAATTTTGCATTAATTAAACTGAAATAGAATTGAAAATTCAGTTCCTCAGTCACACTAGCCGCCTTACAAGTGCACATTAGCCATATTGTGTGGCTACCAGATTGGATAGCACAGGGTTATGTAAGTACAATAGGTTGGTTACCTGACATCCATTGTGCACTTTGAAAATAGCCAAAGCATTTCAAAGCTTTTCACAAGATTGGTATTTCTTAGAACTCCTGTTGGCTTAATGCTAATGGTATTTTTAGAACTGGAAGGGTCAAATCCTAATTTTGCATAGAAGATGAACTTTTTTTTTTTTTTAAGAAATTTTATTGGGGAACAGTGTGTTTTTCCAGGACCCATCAATCAGCTCCATGTCAGGTACTTCTGTACAAATACCTTGGTTTGCGAGCATAATTCATTCTGGAAACAAACTACTCGGATTGCAAGACATCATTCGTTTACCACATTAAAATGTATTAGAAATCTTTGCTCGTCTTGTGGAACACTCACAAACCAAGTTACTCGCAATTCAAGGTTTTACTGTAATTGTTTCAATCTAGTTGTTGAGGGCGCAGCTCAGTGGGAATCGAACCTTGGTGTTATGAGCACTGCGTCCTGCGCTCTAACACCTGAGCTAACCCGCCTTCCCGGGAGGAGATGAACTTTTTATGAAAGTATACAGATACCAAAATTTAAAAACAGGAGTTAAAATTTTTTTGTCTAAGGTCAGCAGGGTGGTACATTGGTAGAAGTTATTAAAACATACTGGTTTGTATCATAGTTCAGAAATGCTAGGTGCAAAGGCTTACTCTTAAAAACAGATTTGGTTGCAGGGGTGAGAGCACTCCCGGCCCCTTTTTGACCTTTTTGAACTCGTGGAGTCAGTGAGTTGGTGCTTCAGGTGGGGAGATAGGAAATTAGGATTCAAACGTTCTAGGAAACTTTCAGTCGGAGGTCCCCCCAGCTTACACCCTCATACACCTTCACCCGCAGTACAAAGCCAAAGGGCTAGCTATTTGGAGCTTGTATTTCACTTCTTTTTTCTGATATGCAGGCTGCTTGGTCTTAGGCTGTTAAACCCATTTTGTATTTCTTGCCATCCTGGGCCAGTATAACATTTACTAAATATGGGAGGTTTACTAAAAGTAGGTTCACAGTTTTATTTAATAATCTCATTGGTTTAGAATTCTTTGTAAAGTTACTAATTAGATCTTCCACATATACAGGCATACCTCGTTTTATTGTACTTAATTTCATTGCGTTTCACAGATGTTGCGTTTTTTGCAAATTGAAGGCAAGACCCTCCACCAGCCAAAAGATTATGATTTGCTTTATTGTGAGACTCACTGGTCTGGAAAGAAAGCCGTAGTATCTCCAAGGTATGCCTGTAATAACCAGTAAAACAAGAAATGATCTTGAATTGTGCTTGGAACCAAACCTTGTTCACCTTATAGAGTGAGTGTTGGTTTTTGGTTGTACAATTTCATTTTCACTGATAGAGGGGAGCTGATTTTTCTATGAAGCGCCCTGTAAGAGTTTGGGGTGTCAGCTATTCTGTGAAGTCCTGGGCTTTGTTTGTTTGTTTGTTTTGTTTCATTTTAATCAATATGGAAATCCTTTACATTTTTGTTTTCCTTTAGAAGTACATTTTGGTGACCTGTTTATGCCTTTGTAAAAACCAGACTGTATAGCGGTGGGCCTACGTGATGCCCTTTGCTTAAATGCACTTAATAAAGCACAAGCTTCTCGCCCCTTGCCTGGGAGCCCAGAGCAGGGAGTTGCTGTCCTCTCAGTGCTGTTTTTTCTACCTTTGCTTACAGAAAATAATTGCTGTTGTTTTTATGCTAAGACGTTCCTCTTTGCAAGTTGAAGTTAGATAATTGGGTTAGAACAGTGGCTTTCAAAGTTTTTGATTGGTTCTGTAGTACAAAACGCAATTTGCATTGAGACCCTGTACATATATGAGTGTATACAGTAAAATAAAACTATTTACTTTCTGATACTATGTGTAATGTATTCTGGTATATTCTGTTAAGGTCTATTTTGTAAAACAAACAAAACAAAAAGGGCTCATTATCCCAACCCATTAAATTGATTTAAGGATCCACTAAGGGCTGTCTCACTGAGGTCTGAAAGAAGTTTTAGGGAACCATATTCCAGGATGATTCCCAGTTTTCCGGTCTTCAAAATCAAATTTATCAGTTTACTCAGTTATCACACCAACCAAATTTATAAGCGATTTTAACTTACATTAATTTGTTACTTCAACATGTCAGAGAAAGATATTTTTGATGACAGAATGTTGTCCTTCCTGTTCAGAGCATTCCGTGTGATCAAAAGGAGTTGGCCGTCCATATTGAGGGATGGAGAGAGACATGTTTTTCCTCCATATTTTAGAGACACTTAAGTAGAAAACAGTCTTTTACCAGAGTATATACTGTCTCGGAAAAGCCCAACAAAAAATACCGCTGTACTGTCTTTTGTGGAGGGGAGGGGTGCTTCCCCACCTCTTTTCCAGGTTTCATGAAAGTACGTCTCTACTATTAACACATTCTGTTTTCAGACATATGTCAGTACATTTGATTAGTTCCCCATTTCTTGCGGTTTGGCTGGGTACTAATAGGTTTGCCTGCAAAAAAACGGGGGTGGGGGGCTTCTTTCCTGATTAAGCTGAATTAAACTGGTCTGTGCTTTATAGGACTTATAGTCTTTAAGATGCTAATAATGTGCATTGGAAATCTTAAATAATGTGTATATATAAAATCTTATGAATGTACCAGGTTGTTTTTGTTTTGTTTTGTAGGCACGATTTGGGGAAACGCATGGTTAGCTTTCCATTTCAGTTATTCCTTTCTAAAACTATTGGGTTGTCGGAAAAGTCATGACGCATTTTTGGAACGAAAAACGTAGAAAAAAATACGTCACGACTTTTCCAACAGCCCAATACATCCTAGCCCAGCAAGCTGGATTTGGCTGCTTCCCAAGCCTCTAGACCCTTTAACGTGGTGTTTCCCAGACTTAGGTTTCAGGGAACCCATAACATTGCAAAAGCAATATTGGGATCCAACATGAGTTACCAGTTTTAGATTTTCCAAGTAAATGCAATGTAAAAAAACCCCACAATGTATTACAATCACTTCAGAGAAAAAATTTTTCACACGCAAAAATAGAATGGACAGTCTCAGAATAAGAGACATCTCATTAAATTGAATATAGCTTTTTGGAAACCATTTCATAGGGAATATAGATCAGTGCAGGTCTTGAAGTTCAGCATTTGGGAAACACCTCTTAATTCCAGACCATCTCTTAGCATTTATTACAATTAACTAAGTGCTTGCCGGTTTTTATTAGTCTCACTCATAGGAATAAACCTTGCTTCAAGCTCTGGAAGTACCTTCATTCATTCATTCTTATTTGCTGACTACAGTGATAATAGTTTCAATGACTCACACTTAAAAAAAAATCACTTTGTTCCCTCTGAATATACTGTAAACAGATAACTACTCTAATGTAAGAAAAAAAGGAAAAACGAGCCAACTCCGTTATGTGCTGAGCAGTTGTACGGTCTCACAAAGTTGATCGATTTAATGAGGTATAGAGTCATGGTGATTATGTAAAAGTGGCAAGTAGGTCACAGAGCGAAATCATATTGTTTATGTTTTTGCCAGTCTGTTGGCTCTTTGTGAGCTATGAATAATCACCATGGCCGATGTTCTTTCGTATTACGTACATTATGTTTACGTACATTGTTATCCCAGTCTCCCATTTGAAGTGACAACTCTAAAGTCTGGCAACCCCACATCAAATGTCCCCTCTGTCTGTCTTCGTGGAGACAAAAGTGCGTTGTAGATGCATTTTACTCGGGAACGTGGCCAGCAGCCCCCTGGCCTGCCGGCTGTGATAGTGCTATCAGCTGCTTGTGGGAGAGGCGGCCCCGCGAGGCTTTGCCTCTTCATCATGGGAGAGTCCTGGGGCAGAGAGAGGACGTCCTGACAGCGGTAGAAATCTGCAGGGTAGGATGTTTGGAAGCGGTAAGGTGCTGGGTAGACTTGAGTTTGAGCAGGATGTACTCTAGGTCCTGTGTACTTGGAAGAATTTGTTTAGTACATAAGTATTTATATATCAGGCACTGTATAGTGCTGGGAATACAGAGATACAAAAGACCTGACTTTTGTCTTTGGAACTCACCAAGTAACGTGAACAGGTCAGTAAGGTTGCCTGTACTAAAGAAAGATGAATGACGCCGAGCGATCCTAGAGGATGAAGAGAGAGGATGAGGGGACTGGGGAAGTCTCCACCGAAGAGGAAACATCGAACTGGGTCTTAATGGGTAATTAGGAGTTCCTGGATGAAGGCGATGGTGAGTAAGTCGGGGGTGTTCTAGTGATTAAGAACCGAGGTCCTGAAGTCAGGATTGCCGTGTGGTTAGGTCAGCCCAGTGTTGGGCAAGTGATATCTGTATCTCAGCTTTCTCACTGGTAAAATGGGGAATAACAATAGTACCGATGACCTCAAAGAACACTTAGGAGGATTAAGTGAGAATTTGTTTAAAGTGTATATAGCATATTGTTTGGAGTCCGCATAAGCTACTGTTTTCATTATTTTTATTGTTTGCATTTCAGGCAGAGGAAATCACATAAACAAAAAAGCAAGGGGTTAGGGAGTAGGAGAGGCTGGGAAATGGTGCAGTGTTAGTGGGCACAGTGTAGGCCAGCTGTGAAGGAGAGCGGGTGGGCAGGTGGGTTTTGGATTCTTAGAAATTTGGAAATTATCTTGTAGAAAGCAGTTCGAAAAAAAATCAACTTGCTTCAGTTGATCTCCATGTTAAGGGTCTGATGGAGAGGGAGAGATTGTGGGCAGACAGTCAAAGCAGGAGGAGTGATTGTGGAGAATATAAATCAAGTCAGTGACAGTAAAAATGAAAAAACCAGAGTTTAGAGACTTCTGCAGTGAAATCCATTGGAGTTGGGTTAGGATGGGTGTTCAGTGGGTGGAGCAGGGGTTTTGAATATGTGGTAGAGTGAGGATGGGGGCTGAGAGGTTGTGGTTTTACTTTAGGTACTGTTTTAGATGTTTGCTGGACATTTAATGAAACTTGACAGGTGGAAATAAGGGTCTGGAGCTCAAGAGAGAGTTTTCGGAGACGCTGATTTACATACAGAGATGGTCGTCTAGACCAGGGGAGTGACAGTGCGTCCTCAGAGGAGCAGAATGAAAGTGGGGGGGGGGGTTGCAAGAGAAACCCAGACAGGAAGGAGTTTAGGGAAGTATGAAGGATAGTCATCAGGGCCAGTGCCCCAGGGGTCAGCTGAGATAAGCCCTGAATGTGGGCAGTTAGGTTTGGCCTTGAGGAACTTTGAGGCCCAGCAGCCCCAGCACCTTGCTCATTCTGCTTGTCGCTGTCTGTCACATTGGGAAGTCTCCCAGTGGGCTTTGGGGTCTCTTTTTGTCACTATAGTGAGAAGCTCTAGGACAGGAACTAGCTGCTCACCTCTGTAACCTCAGCACCACACACACACACACACACACACACACACTCACTCACACACTCACACTCACACGCTCACACACTCTCACACTCACTGAGTACTCAGTAAGCATTTGTTGAATGAGTAAATGAATCAAGGATGATTTGAATTAACTCAACAAAGATTTTTGAGTACCTTGTGTGTTCCAGGAGCTGTGCTAGTATCTAGGGACATAGCAGTGAGCAAAAGAGATAAAAATCTCTCCCCTGCTGGGGCTTACAACTAAAGCATGAATCAGAGGGCTAAGGGGAAGAGCAGGTAGTGGGGAACCGTTGAAAGCGCCATGTCCTCATCATCCATGAACTGAGCCCAGTGCCCAGGAGGCATTTGATAGCTGACTTGAACATGGAAGACAGGGTCCCAGAAGAGAACTGAGGTGGGACGAGATTTGCTGTGTGGACAACAGGTTAGCCTTGGAGAGAGAATAAATTTGGAAATTGAAAGATGGATATTTGAGGGAGTTCCCCTCTGAGAGACATTCACCTATGAGTGGAAGACACTCCTTCCTGTCTGTAAAATAGGAGGTGAAGTCTGAGTAGAGAAGAAAGAGAAAACATTTAGAACAGCCCTACTTCCCCTATGTTCAAAGGGAAAAACAACAACAATAATAAACCAAAAAAAAAAAAAACAACGTACAAAAAGAAATATCTACCAGCTTTCAGGGCTTAGCTGAGAGAGAAGATCGTTCACTTGTAATTGCAGTGATCTGTGGCTGTGCAGCCTTTTCCCAGCAAGTCAAGGTGAAAAACGCAGTTACTTGGGATTCACCTGAGGCTGAGTAAGGATTGGCCTAGATACATAGTGAATAATCAGGGGGTAAAGTCTTTGGGGAATGCTGGTGAATGTTCGAGAAATCCCAGGCTGGGTTGGGAATAAGATAAAACTATGGTCAGGCAAACGACCTGAAAGATGAGGGAAAGACAGAGTCTGGGTTGGAGGAGGTGAGACCTTGATTCGAAGGGAAGGGTGATACTAGTTCCTGTGTGCTTCCTGTAACAAACGCCAGGCCGACTGTTCTCAGCACCTTACACAGGTTAACTCACTTAATCTTCATCATAAAGACTGAGCGAACTGCAGAGAGGTTAAGTATCTTGCCCAGAGTGACTCAGTAGGAAATGACCAAGCAGCCTTGGCCGCTGAGTATGTGTGCTGAGCGCCGTACTCCGCTGCTGCAGGAAGAAACCCAACATGAACGCTTCTCCCAGGCCAGCTAGGTTTGCAGCAGCTTCCTGAAAGTTGTTGGGCCTCCCTTTCTTCTAGGATAAATATTTGGGGTGGCATGGAAAGAGAGCTGTGGACCGTCACCTCCCCTTTTAAAATAAGTATTTTTTAGGCAACAGTGTACTTTGTAGGACTCTGTTTTTTCCCACGTCCCTTGCTGGTACATGAATGTCCTTTCATCGGAAACAGACTATTTCACAATTAGAGAAGACTTTAAATGCAAATCAGCCTGAATTCCCTGAGCTGCAGCACCTTCTTTGATCACCTGTCCTCCTTCCCTCATTAAACAGAGGAGAGCCAGAGTGGCTGGCTCTCACACTGGGGGATGGAGAGACTGAGGAAAAGCATGGCTGATGTGTGGTACCTACAAGGAGGGAATCTACCTGCTTTCCCCGCTGCAGAAATGCTGGTAGTGTCTGCAGGGCTTGGGGATTGGAGGTGGTAGTTACAATTCCTAGTTTGACAAACAGGAATGTGTTCTCTTCCTGGGGAGAGTCCCCTTGTGTCTCAGGTTACATAGGCTCTTCTGGATAACTAGTTGGATTTCTGTTGGGTGAGGAATTTAGTCCCTGGCTCCGTGCCCTCCACCTGTGTGTGAGGCGTCTGACAAATCACTCAGGGGCTATTGCACACCCGGGGGAGACACTCTGACCTTTGCTTGGAGGCCATTTGGAAGCACAGAGGCTTTGCAAATGAAACATGCAGGCAACTTTATCCTTCTTTCTAAAGAAAGAATTATTTGCAGAGACAACAGTGTATATTCAGAGTACCTCAGCATTTTGTTCCATTCTTTTTATTTGGCTTTGCTTTATTTTATTATTATTAACTTTTTAAAGATTGTATTCGGGAGTTGGGGAAGGGAACATTGTGTTTTTCCAGGACCCATCAGCTCTAAGTCAAGCTGTTGTCCTTCAGCCTTAGTTGTGGAGGCCACAGCTCAGCTCCAAGTCCAGTTGCCGCTTTTCATCTAGTTGCGGGGGTGGGGTGGCGGGGTGGGCAGCCCACCATCCCATACAGGAGTTGAACTGGCAACCTTGTTGTTAACAACACATGCTCTAACCAACTGAGCCACACAGCCAGCCCCTGTTTGGCTTTGCTTTTGAGGCAGTTTGTAAGGAATGCCACTGTATCTCCCATCTCTTTGATGTAAACAAATTTTCGTGATTTTAGAAGGAACAATGTACCCAAAACACATAATTTTATATGCTGAAAGAGCTTAGATGTTTCAGATATCGAAAAGACAGAGCAAATAGATCACCTGGCATTATCTGCTGGCGATTTTTAGATTGACTCCTGAACCCGGTGTTTGCTGGTGAGGCCATGTCTTACCTGCTGGAACCTCTGCAGTCTCTCCTGCTCAGTTCACCATTAGGGACGAGCATTTTTGTCTTTGTCTTTTTAAAAAACACAGCAAGGATGGCCCATAGTGTATCACATTATTAACACCTTCCGTTTTAAAGTTGCTTAGCGTCTAATGGATTTTAACCCCATGATCTTTTGTCAGATATTAAATGCTAATATTTAGTCACTGGTACTTGACAGCTGGTGAGGTGACAAAGCAGATAACCCTCCGCTGAGATGGTTCCTTCAGTAGCCCCAGTACACTCAGGTCAGGATAATTGGGGTCTTTAGGACTAGTTGGCAGATTTTTTTGGAAGTCAGAGTACAAAATAGAGCCTGTTTATTCCTCATTCCCCCCATTCTCCCAGATAGCAGATAAGTTGGTTGCTCATTTTTAGGTCATGGAACTCTTGCTGGTGTTTTGTCATGTTCCCCTTGTTTTAGTCAGGGGCAGTGATGGGGCAGCCGCAGTGTAAGCTGGCGTGTTCTTCCGTGGGTTCCCGCTGAGGCTCTGTATGGCCAAATCTTAAAACCCTGCTCTGAATCTTACTGGGTTTTTCCATGAGGCTGGGAGGGAGGGGGCACAGACTTGTATTCATTAAGTGCCTTTTCTATAGCAGTTACTTTCCACTACTTCATCTAGTCCTGACACAACCTGACATGAAGAATGGTTTGATCTTCATGAGGAAGGTGGAGTTTCCAAAGCTGAGTAACTGGTCTGAGGCCATACAAACAAGGAAGTGGAGGAGCGAGGTGCTGTAACTTTAGAATGCCTTCTTTTCCCAAGCAAGCCTGCCGAAAGGCAGTGCAGACCAACTTGGTAATTGATTGGGTGAATCCCTGTTTTGTAAAATGGGGTGTCTTAAATATGTTTTCCAATAATGGGAGCGGATGGCTTTATGGGGATCCCCAGAACTGCGTTCCTGATAAATAACGGAGGCCAGTGTGGTGAGCAGGGCAGGAGGTCTTTGGGCCCAGTCCTGGGCGGCCACTGAAAGGCGTCTTTCTCTTTGAGCAGCAAGATAGATGAACCAAAAAAGAAAAACCACTGAATGATTAAAACTTTATTTCAGATGATTAATCGAAAAGCCAGAATGATCAATAAAGAGACATTTTTAAAAGGATCTTAACTATATTGAGTTAAGTAGTAATTCCTCAACAGTGTAATCAAAAAGAGGGTTATCTAAGCTATAATGAAGAAAATAGAAATCATTTGTAATTAGGCAATAATTAAAGGCAAGGACATGCCCAGTGATTTTAAAGTGCTTGAAAACAATTAGTTTTCTTAAGTAGGTTAAACATCTGGGTTACAAGCTTGTTTACACTATTAATTTCCTGAGCAAACCAGTTCCTTCATAGATGATGCAGAAGCGAGCTTTTTAGCTGGGCTGAGTTATTGTCGGTTCTGATTTTTAAAATATTTTTACATCTAATTTTACAAAGTAGTCTCCTCTTCTCCTTTCTGAACAATTCTGTCCTACGGGCTGTTGGGTAGACAGAGAAGATAGGTGGCCTGGCCAGAGGTGTCAGAGCCCAGGGAGGCTGAGGCGGCCTTAACACAGGGTGGAACTGGTATGGTTTATCAGTGCCGAAGAGAGGTGACAAGGGCACCCACGGAGGACTGATCACATACGTGTGTTAAGGAGAATGGGAGCCAGAAGCTCTCGTTGGAGGAAGGGAGTTACAGATATTGAAAGGGAACAAACTAGAATGAATCCTGTGATGTTAGATTGGAATCAGAAGTATTGGTGTGAGTTCATGGATTTTGATAAGTATTGACAAATACAGAAATGATACAGATGCAAAGTGCATGCATGCGTGTGTGTGTTTATATATACACGTACATACGTGCATTTCTCAGCTCTGTCCATAGAGAGCCTGAGAGTGCCTGGAAGCACCAGGCCTCAGTAGCAATGAGCATATCACGTGCTCAGGTCTTGGCTTCTAAAAACTGCGTTTCACTAAAAGGGAACTCCAGCTTCTTAAAGAGATGGCTGAATATAGGATTAGAGCAGAAAAGTTGATGATGAACCTGGAATACCTTGTGCTAGAAAGCAAAGAAGTCTTCAAAGAATGATGAAAACATATCAGAAGGACACAGAAGCCAGTTTGAAGGGGCTCCCGCGGGCCACATCTGGGATCATTTAATCACCAGAATTGAAGAAGTGGTGGTCATGGCTTAAGACCTGTTAGATAAAAGAGAAGGCTGAGGGTTGCCACACAGTGTCACCTACTTTACAATAAAACACATGTATGGACTCATGAATAAACTGAGAGTTTGAGGAATGAGTTATTTAAAGTTGAAAGTACCTCTTGCAAAATACCTTTTGGATTCAAAGGGGGAACTGAGTAACTTTATCGTGGAGAAGCCTGGCAGACACCACCTTAACCAGGCGATCTAAGTGATCACCAGCAGTGGGACAAATTGAAATTGTGTTACCTGATAGGATGCAGTGAGAACACAGCATCGTTTCGGTGATGTTCGTGCCAAGGTGCATAGCCTGAATCTAATCAAGAGGAGACAGCAGACAAACCCAAGTTGAGGGACAGTCTGCAAATTAAATGGCCTGAGACCATCTTTAAAAGTTTCAAGGTCATGAAAGTCAAAACAAGACTGAGGAACTGTTTCAAACTGAAGGAGGCTGAAGAGCTCTGTCAGCTAAATGTCCCACGTGATTCTGACCAGGGGCCTTGTGCTGTAAAGACCATTCATTGCTGGGCCACGTGGCAACATCTGAATGGGGCCTGAGGATTAATGGTAGTACTGTATCGGTGTTAATTTTTTTGATAGCTGTATTGTAGTTACATCAGTCTTTTTTCGTTTTTTTTTAAGGAATATATGCATTAAAGTATTTGCGCTGATGAAGCATCAGGTTGACAATTTTACTCTCCATGGTTCTGGGAGAAATAGTTCTGTGTACCATACCTGCAACTTTTCTATAAGTTTGAAATCGTTTCAGAATTTAAAAGGAATTTAAAAAGTAATATTCTTGCCTATTTCATTTAAATCATGAGAAGCACATAAAATCTAACAAATCCCCCATTTCTCATTGTAACCCACCCACCCCCCAATCGTACTTCCTGGCAATACCGCTGTTAGCGATGAAGGCATATTCTTCTGGACAGTTTATTTATGTATGAATGAGTCTGTATATCATATTGCATATTTATAATGTGCTGAGCACACTGCATTCCTAGGAATTACAGTGTTCAGCAGTCAAAAGGCATGGCCTTGTCCCCCTGTAGTAGTGTTTTTGGAGGTGCCATTGTTGTTTTTTAAGCTCCCTCCCATGAGAGTGGATTGTGCTGATGTGGTGGAAGCCTGCGCTCTAAATGCATACCCAGGCCCTGCCAGCAATAGGAAATCTCACCCTTCGTGTGCCTCAGTTTCCTTACCTGTAATGGGAGATGTTACTAGTCCCCATCTGACAGAGCTGTTTTGAGAATTACTTGAGGTTAGGGCACGTAGAGTGCTTATTACACTTGCACGTGGCACATAGCAACTCAGTAAATATTAGCTATCGCTGATAGACATTCAAGTTATAAATAGTAACTTCTATGAATAATCTTAAAATTGCCTTGGATATGTTTTTACATACTTTTATGCTTTAGAAACTTTTTAAAACATCTGGGTACCTTGCTATCATGAAGTTTTTCTTTTAGTGGACTTGTTAGCCTGTTACAGTGATGTGGAAAACCAGCTCGAGCCTGGGGGACATTTGGCCGAAATCCCTTGCCACATACAGCTGGCACTTGAGCGATGTGGGATATGAAACATTGGCTTAAATCCAGGTTTATTTCTACTCAAGTGTCTGTCCACTAACAGTGTTTTTATATGGCAATTTGCCTGTGTTCAAATAATGCAGTTTTAGAATAATTAGATGAGTTTTACCCAAGTTTGAAAGGATCATTTACATAATGCTAATCACTAGGAAATGTGAAGTTACTTTGTCTGAAGTAGTATAAGCCAAGAAAATATTGTATATGAGGTTTTGAAAACTTTGCCTGATGAGTTTTGAAAGTCAGAGAATTCCTGTTTATTCTCACTTAGTGAAGGTCATTTAATTTGATGTTTATATTATTCTTGTGTACCTTGCTTCAAGTGCTGCTTTAAAAACCAGAATAGGCTTTAAAACCTCTGAATGGCTTTTATTTTGTTTGCCTCTTGCAGACCTGTTTCGCAAATGACCAACTTTCTATTAATGTGTTTTAACAAGAATGTTTCTACTTGCTACCTTTTACGTTTGAGAGAATCAAATGACTTATTTTTAGGGTATTCTAATTGCATATATATTGTGATTTTCCTGTATTCAGTGAAGGAATGTAAATAAACCATTGCTACCTATGAGTGTATATATAAACTCATGTATGATGGGGGAGGTGCTTGAAAACTGAAGCAAAAGTGAGGCTGCCTTTCATAGAAGACGACCCACTTTTTACAGATTAATCTGATTTACGTATTGCCTCAAGATAGTGAATGATGTGTTTCCCGGTTTGGAGATGCAAAGCCCACAGTGTTGGACAGTCACCCTCGTAGCTTTGTGAAGACCTAAATGTTTCCTCCGTGTCACTGGCTTGGATGAGCTGAAGTTCTTGCAGATAGAGTGAAGGGGCCTGTGCGCAGTGCCTGCTGGAACAGGAGTGGGAGGGGCCTGAGTGGGGGAATCACTGCAGCAGGTGGGAGGAGACGCCTCTCTTCCCCGAGCATGATCTGATCGTCTGTACTGCCGTGGACCTCTGGAGTTACAGCATGTCCACCTTCCTTTCATCTGTCCTTCCTTGGCACTCGGTACTGTCTTTCCTTGCTGGCCTCTTTCTTCTTGCCCAGGTTTTCACTAACGTTTTGATCTAACGCACTTTGGAATTCAGTGAGGAGAACATCAGGTCTGTTGCCTTAGACTGTGATGAGGTCAAGGTCTGTGTTGAATGGGCTTCAGCTTTGCAGGGTGGTGTTATCTTCCTAGGTTTCAAAAGCTGCTGGCCACTGATTATCAAGCTGGCTTGGTGTGTGCTGTAGAGAGAAGTAATTATTGGTGTTCACAGTGTTGTTTAACAGACTTCACCGATAGCTCAAAGCAAAACACATTAAACACATTTTGTTCCTAAACTCGTGGTGTTAGGAACTTCCCAGCCAGGTGTTAGGACACTGTATCACCACGATGTCCCATGTCACAACAGGCCAGGTTTCCCCACTGCCCTGGTCTGGCTCGCCCCCTTCATGGATTCCTATCAGGATTGCTTCTGGCCGTATAACCCACCTTCCTCTTTCTATTAGTTCATGTCCCACCATTTTCCCTTCCGTAACAGAAGTCAGTTTCATGAGAACACTCTGCTTCTATTTTAATCTCTTCCAGGTATGTCATAAAAATGTGCAAGTGTGCAGTGAAATAGAATGGGGAAGACAGCCCAATACACACCTTAATGATTAGCTTGATAAAGGCCACTTACAGAAAATCTGTACAGTTACAGTAGGTTCTATATGTGAGATGAAGTTTTGAGACTGGATATCTTTTCCTTTACTCTTTCTATCTCTATCTCTCTTCTTCCCCCCCCCTCTTCTTCTTCCTCTCTCTCTCTCTTTCTCCCCCCCCCCCCCC
>NW_017731671.1:1039559-1047976 GCF_001890085.2 Hipposideros armiger
TGAGGCCTTCTGTTTCTGCAGTTTTGTTACGTTTTGTTTTCATTTCTTGCCACATGGCAGGTGCAGCTGAGAAGTACCTTCAAAAACTGCTGAGAATCCTGGCCCATCTTTTGTCACGGTGTTGTGATCTAAAATCCGGAAGGACTGCTGGTCGCAGGGTCGGGGGCTGGTGGTTTGAGCCTCGACTTGGACCTCTGTCCTGTCTGTTGCTGCCTTTTATTATTTGTCTCTCTCCTTTTCCTTCCTCAGTTTTTTTTTCTTGCCCTCTTTCTACCCAAATAGCATCGTCTTCTTCAGCCCTCGACTTCTCACCCCTACTAGCCCCTCAGTTAGTGAAAGGGAATTGAAAAGAAAGGGAAAGAAGGGAAAGGAGAAGAAACATTTTATAGTACAAAGTTTTGAGCAAAATACTTAACTATCTTTGTATGTTGCCACATGTCTTTAAATTTTAGAGGATATGAATATTGTCTTCTGTATGTCATCAGCTATCTGTTTATATAATTTATGAAGTGATCCCCGTGATGAGTCTAGTACCCACCTGCACTGTGCATAGTTATTACCATAATATTAACTATATTCCCTGTGCTGTACTTTACATCCCCTTGATTGTTTTGTAACTACCAATTTGTACTTCTTAATCCCTTCCCCTTTTGCACCCAGCCCCCAAGCCTCCCTCTCATCTGGTAACGATCAGTTTGTTCTCTGTATCTATGAGTCTTGTTTCTGTTTTTTGTTTGTTTGTTTGTTTTCTTTAGATTCTCACATATAAGTGAGATCATACGGTATTTGTCTTTCAATATCTGACTTATTTCACTTAGTATAATACCTTCTAGATCCATCCATGTTGTCGCAGATGGTAAGATTGCATTTTTTTTTATGACTGGGCAATATTCCATTCTATAAATGTGCCACATCTTCTTTATCCAATTGTCTATTAATGGGCATTTAGGTTGCTTCCATATCTTAGCTATTGTAAGCAGTGCTACAGTGAACATAGGGGTGCATATATGTTTTTGAATTAGTGTTTTGAATTTCTTTGGATAAATACCCGAAAGTGGAATTGCTGGGTCATAGGTAGTTCAATTTTGAATTTCTTGAGGAACCTCCAAACTGTTCCATGGCGGCTGCACCAGTTTACATTCCCACCAAGAGTGCACAAGGGTTTCCTTTTCTCCACGTCCTCTCCAACACTTGTTGTTTTTTGGTTTATTGATGATGGCCATTCTGAGTGGGGAGAGGTGACAAATGACACTGCAGATTATGAGGGGAAAGGATGGACTTGCCAACAGATGGTGCTCGGATTCTCCGTGCAGTTACCTTGGTCTCCGAGGGCTGCCATAACAAAAGGCCACAAACTGGGTGATTCAAAATCAGACATTTATGCTCAGAGTTCTGGAGGTTCGAAGTCCAAAATCAAGGTGTTGGCAGGGCCAGGCTCCTTTTCTATAAGGCACCAGGGAGGACTCTTTCCTGTCTCTTCCTAGCTTCCTGTGTTTGTTGGCAGTCTTTGGTGTTCCTTGGCTTGTGGCTGTATCCCTCCAATTTCTGCCTCCTTCTTCACATAATCACTTCCCCTCTGTGTGTAGGGATCAAGTCAGACACCATATACAAAAATAATGCCAAATGGGTTCAGATAAATATGAAAAGATTTAATACTTGTAGAAACAAATATAGGAGAATATTTATGACCTTGGGAGAGAGGGATGTTTTAAACATGATGCAGAAATCACAAATCATGAATGAAAAAAGTTGATACATTCATGTTCATTATAACTAAGAACTTATATTCATCAAATAATACTATAATGAAAGTGAAAGAGAAACTAGGAGAAAATATTTTCAGCACATATGATTAACAGAGGATTTATATCCAGCATACATAAAGAGCTATGAATCAATAAGAAAAAGACCTAGTAGAAAATACAAAGAAACGAAATAAGAATTTCACAATAGAGAAAAATCCAAGTGGCCAATAAATATAGCAAAAAAAATATTCACTTTAATTAGTAATCAAAGAAATGCAAGTTAAACCACAATGAAATACAATTTTGTACTCATCATATTAGCAAAAATTAAAAGATTGGAAGATACCACAGATTGGTTGAGGATATGAGGCAACGAGGATTTTTAGGGTAAATTGTAGTAACCACTTTGGGAACACTGTAGCAATATCCAGTAAATCTGGAAAACAGAGAACCCCTGTGATCCGTCATGTTGAATTGTGGGCACAAACCTACCCCACTGCAGAATTCTTACACATCCCTGTATAGGAGACGTGTAGTAGGATGTTTATAGCAACACTGCATGTAGTAATACAAATTGGAAACCTAAATGTCCATCAGAAGGGGAATGGATAAATATATTGTGGTATATTAACAGTGGAACTGTACAGCATTTACATGAATGAAGTATTAACACAACATAAATTTCAGGAACATAGTGTTGAGTGAGAAAAGCAAGTCACAGAAAAATAAAATATAGTTGGCCCTTCAACAACACAGGTTTGAACCATGCAGACCCACTTCCATGCACATTTTTTCAGTAAATACTGTAAAATACATTTTCTATTCCTTATGATTTTCTTAGTAACATTTTCTTTTCTCTAGCTTACTTTATTGTAAGAATACAATATATAATGTATATAATACATAGAACATTGCAAAATACATGTTAATCGACTGTTTATGTTACCAGTAAGGCTTGCAGTCAACAGTAGGCATTAGTAATTAAGTTTTTGGGGAGTTAAAAGTTAAATGCAGATTTTCAACTGTGTGGGATTAGCACCCATACCCCCCCCCCCGCATTGTTCAAGGGTCAACTGTAGTGTGACTCTACTTATAATGTATAAAACGAAAAATAAATTGTTCAGGTTGCAAAGCACTGTTTTTTCCAAGGCAAGGGGATGATAAGCATTCGGTTAAGGGGTAGTAAACTTGGGACCATGGAGGGTCAGAGCACTGGAAATGTTCTCTTCTTGAACGAGTGGTAGGTAGGTACATGGGTGTTTTTTGTATGTACTGAATATTCAATGAAAACTTTTTAAAAATTATCCCCAGAAGCTTTATTGTTTTTGAGAATGGAAAAATAACAGAAATGTCAAGTCTCCATCCAAAAAGTAATGCAAGCTCTGAATACTTATTTTTACATGTGTTTTGGCTTCTTTGTAAATGAGAGATGCTTGAAAAGGGGAGAAAGAGAATGCATCCTAGTGATCCTTGTTTGTCCCATGACTTTGGCCTTGAGAAGGCTCCTGCTCCTGCAGACTTGACTTTGCGTCGTAGTTGCGTGTGAAAGCATGTTCACATTTTTAGCGAAGCCACAGTATGTCCATCTCTTGTTCGTTTTATTTTTTTTTGGCATCTAAGTAACTGAGCCAGATGGAAAACATTTTGCACACTAGGTTCTCTTTCAACATGTCAGCCATTTAATTTTATTTTCCCTAATTTCTTGTTGATAAGACTTCAAAATGTGAGTAGTTGACTTGGAGAGTCTAATTTATTCTAGTCAGATTGATAGCAGCCCATGCTTGGGGCAACCTTCCTTTAGAACATTTACTTTCCCACTAAATTCTCCAGCACAGAAGCTTTTAATGTTAGCTTACACCTTCTCTTTTCTATTCAAATGATATACTTACTAGAAAGTAAGAACACAATAAATAAAACTAGCTTTCATTTTTTTCTCACCCTTTCTGGATGGTGTCATTTGACTAGCGATTGAAAAAGCCCAAACCATTATCTCTCCAAAACAACATGAAAAATTCAATATTAAGCAAAAGAAAAAGAATAAATGAAGAACAAACCTAAGTTCAAGTCTCAGCTCTTCCATTTACTTACTATGTGTAAAAACTGTATAATTAAAGTCTCTGAACTTTAGTTTTCTCGTGAGGATGATAATAGTTCCGATTTCATAGTTTAAGGATGAGAGGACCAATACATATGAAACACATGATTGTTACTGTTCTTATTCTTGGGCCAGCCCTAATTTTCATACAGTAAGCTGGGGCAGGTGGGGCCCTTTAGCCAAGATCCTCCCACCTCCCCACGAGCCCCCCCAGTTTCACTGGGCCCATCACCGCTTCCTACTACTATTGAACTAGTTGTGTGAGCTTGGGCAAATCACATGAAATCTTTGAAATGGTTTCCTCAACTATAAAACAGATGGGGATATCACTGTCACAGTTTTGCTACACAGATCAAATAGTCAAGTGAGATGTGACAGTGGACATGCAAATGCTCTGCTCTCTGTACCACACTGGGAGCATAGGTGTTCATGCCTGTTCCCCCCAACACCCAGCACGTGGCCCTGCCCCCATGAGCAGGCTTGGTCATGTTTATGGAACCTACAGAGTTTGATCTTTTTGAAATACCTGTAAAGGTACGTGTCTTAGGTCGTCTGCTTAAACTTGCCAAGAGAGTTTGTGAATCATTTCCACTTCCAGATGCATTGAGAACTATTACTCCTTTGGTCAAAAGTATTTTCTCTTAACATTTTTTTATGTATTGCTTTCAGTGGTTAAAATGGGTCAATGAGTCTAGAGTCTTAATATTTCCCAAGTATCCCTCTTTATTGCAGTGGGAACAGTGTGAGAGTCACAGAGGCAGGGATTGGAAGCTTAACAAACTGTTCGTAACAAACATTCTTTAATACCATCTTTCTAGAACTTAATTAAATTATAAAGAAGCTAGAGTTTTATGTGCTGTGGTTTGCTAAGATTTATCCTGGATTTGTTCTTCGCCACGCTCTCTGGATACAGTCATTACTCCCAGGACTTGGGCTTCCACCTCCGTGAACTCTAAGACTCTTGATTCTTGTAACTATTCCTCTGAGAAGTTTCCAGGCCCTTACTCAACATCTTTATCTGGATGCCCCCAGGGCACACAAGTTTTACCACCTCCAAAACTGAACTCATTATCTCCCTGGCGCCCTTCCCCCCAGCCCAGACCTATATTCCTCCTCCTGTGTGCTCTCTTGATTGACAGCACATTCTTTACCAGTCACTCTCGTCCAGGCCCCTGGAAATTATCCCAGACTAGAGTTTCTCAGTCTTAACTGACATTTGGGGCTGGATAATGCTTTGTTTTGGGGACCTGTCTAGTGCATTATAGGGTGTTTAGCAGCATTGGTGGCCTCTACTAGCTGGATACCAGTAGCACCCTGGCCCTCTCAGACATGATAATCAGATGTTTCTTCACATATCAGATGCCCCCTGGGGGGCAAATCATCCCTGTTGAAATTGACTTGTTACACTTTTCTTTTTCTCTTGCCTCCCACATTTAGTCACTTACCAAACCCTTTATACTGCTTCCTGAATAGCTTTCTGAGATTTCATCCTTCCTTTTTATTCTCATTGCTTGGATCTTAGTTCAGGTTCTTTTCTCTTGCCTGAACTATTCTAGTATACTAAGAACATTACCTGTATTGAGCACATGACCTGTGTAAGACACTGTGGTTGGTGCTTAACTGTATCATATGTAATCCTTACCGCAAATTTATTGTAGGTCTCTGAGTTGCAAGCCATCTAAACCTGACTCAAAAACCTTTCAACCAAAAGAGGAATTTACCGGCCTGTGTTAAAGAGGAAGCCCAGGACTCCACCCTTCTCCGGATTGCTGGGCTGCTCTAGCTTCGTCTGACAGGCTCTCCCTGCAGGGCAGCTGGAGGCCTGGCAGCTCCTTGCCTAACTTGTGCTTACAGCCCTCCATCTCAGAGCAGAGGGGCGTCGTCAGAACTCTGGCAGCTGCCCCCCAAGAGAGGCCAGCCCCTCACCTACAACAGAAATGTGTAGGGAGAGATCCCCATTTTACAGGTAAGGAAACTGAGGCTCTGGGAGGGGAACCTGTGCCCAAGGTTATATTGCGGGTAGAGCTGGGTGGGGTCCCATTCCAGAGCCTAACTCTTTCCCTTACCCGGTCCTAGGGCCTGACTCACCTGCCCTCTTGTCTCTTCTCTTCTCCTGCCAGACAGCCTTTCTTCACTTCAAAGGTTAAGCTTTTTAGAATGCAAATTTGGTTGTAATACTTTGCTTAGTAGGTTTTTTTCAATGGTTCTTAACCATGATAAAGTCCAAATTTAGGCCGAAAGGCAAAGCCTTTGTATTGGCTCTTGCTTATCTTAGACTTATCTCCTGTCATTTCCCTAGCTGGGTGGGCCACCCACTGCTTCAAAACATCATGCTTTTGCAGTTTCCTGGGTTCAAGATCCCTGGGAAACAGGCAGACCTTGAATCTTGGCATACCACCTATGAGCTGTGTGACCTCAGACCCTGCCGGGAAAGCCCTGCCCACCTTGTCCCCCTCACTGAAGCCTGCCATTAAGACTTTGAACCTGGCATTTTTTAATATTTATTTTTTTTTATTGGGGAACTGGGGGGATGGGAACAGTGCTGGGGAATTGGGGGAAGGGGAACAGACAAGTTGCTGTCGTTTTTTTTGTTCTTCAGTCTAGTTGTGGAGGATGTCGCTTCACTGGCCCAAGTTGGCACCGTCACTGCGCTCTTCCCGGGCGAGGCAGATCAGTCGCCGGCTTCTGGACGGCCGCTCACTGCGGTTGCTGGCCGCTCACGCTAGCTGCTGGCTACACACGGTAGCCCATGGCAACCCACTGCCACAGGGGCTGCAGCCTACGCCGTCGCTGGCGACTTCCAGCAGCCCAGCTCCAGGTTGAGCCACTGTTCAGGATCCCAGCTGTGGAGGGCAGTGTCACTGGCCCTCATATGTGGGATCCGAACCGGGGCTCTCTGGCATCCCAAGCCAGCTCTTAACCATCGCACCACTCTGCCAGCCCTGAACCTGGCTTTTGTTGGAGAGGCCTTGGTGGCCTCTTAATGCCTCTTAACCATTCCACTCTTAGCCTCCGTACATACTGCAGTTAGCGTTCTCATCAGTATCCTTATTGCCAGCATTTGTTCTTTTTAAAAAGCATACCTTTTGGAACAGATTAGCTTGGAGTTTTTGTGGCCTTTGAGTATGGACCCAGGCCAAGGTTGAGGTGTGTGTGCTGGGTTTCTGCGGGTCTCTGCGTGCTTCCAGCATGCATCAGCTTCCCTTGTCGCTGTGGCTTTTCCCACCTTTGTGCCTCACCTTTCGCCAGCTGGGCATTTCTCGTTTTTCAGATAGCCTTAAGCAGTGCTGCCCAGTAGAACCTTCTATGATTATAGAAATAGTCTGTATCTTTGCTGTCCAGTATGGTAGCCAGTAGCCTCATGTGGCTATTGAACATTTGAAATGTGGCTGTTGTAACTGAGGAACTAATTTTTAAATTTTACTTAACATTAGTTAATTTAAGTTGTCACTTGTGGCTAGTGGCCACAATATTGGACAGTTCAGTCTTAACTCTTAATAGTTTAATCCTTTCTGTTAAATGAGACATGACACCTTCTCTTTTTTGTAGCATCCAATAGTTTTCCACTCTTTTATGGAAAACTATTCTGTACTTCAGTGCCTGGTGTATCTAGAGTAGTATACTTGTATTAAAATCAAATGAAGTACTTAATGCCATTGCCCTGTACACTTCAAAACAGTTAAAATGGTGAATTTTATGCCATGTGTATTTTATCACAGTAAAAACAAACAGAGTGCCTGCATGGTGAAGGGATGCAGAACCTACAGTGGAGAGCCATCGGGGAGGCTTTCGCTAAGCAGGCGGCACCCTGGGTCTGGCAGGTACGAGCAGTGGCCCCCGGGAAAGATGACGAGTGGCTTCCTGACCTGGACAGGCTGGAGAGCAAGCGGGTGCCCGGCCATGAAGAGCCCCGAATGGCAGGCCGAGGAGTTGAGGCTTGGTCCGGGAAGCCGTGTAGGGATTTTAAGCAAGCAAATGACATGTTTGGATTTTATTTTGATAAAGATCATGCTAGCTGCTCTGTGGAAAATGTATCAAAACTGGGTGGCAAGACTGGCTCATGGGAGACGTAATTGTGCTAAGAAGCACGATGATAATAATAGCAGTTGACATTCAGTGCTGCAGTGACCAGGAGATGATGAGAGGCCAAGAGTGCAGTTCCCGGGGGTGGGGGGGGGGCACTTAGAAAAATGGTGCCTCTTACTTGAAAAGTAAGATTTCCTTATTTGGAGATGTCTTCACCCAGGTTTCAGTACACGGCTGTATAGGAAGAGCTAACCCAAAGCCAGCTGAGATACCCTCTTCTAATCCCTCTTTAAATATGGAAAACAGAACTCTTGGGTTCACATGACAAAGGATGGTAGAATAGATAAGCTCTTCTCCTTACAAAAGAACATAGATGGGTATTGGTGGGGGAGAGAGATGGCTGTGTCTGTGAGGGTAGCATGGGTCCTGTACAAATCCATACATGGAAAGTCGCATAGGGCCGGCCGAGTGGCACGATGGTTAAGAACTGGCTTGGGACGCCAGAGGACCCCGGTTCGGATCCCACATATGAGGGCCAGTGACACTGCCCT
>NW_017731671.1:1048191-1056977 GCF_001890085.2 Hipposideros armiger
TCATCTGCCTCGCCCAGGAAGAGCGCAATGATGGTGCCAACTTGGGCCAGTGAAGCGACGTCCTCCACAACTAGACTGAAGAACAGAACAACAGCAACTTGTCTGTTCCCCTTCCCCCAATTCCCCAATAAAAATCTTTAAAAAAAAGAAAGTCGCATAGAACTAAACGCAGACGCACAGTGCACACAAATGAGCCCTTATAATACCCAGGACATCTGAGTAAGGCTGGTGGGTGGCATCCCTGCCGACTTCCTGGTTGCGATACTGGACCGTAGTTATGTAGGCGCTAACCACTGGAGGCAACTGCGTGAAGAGAGCACGACCTCTCTGTGTCACTTCTTACAAATGCTTGTGAATCTAGTTATCTCAAAAAGTTACCCAAAAATGAATAAAGCAGGTCTCTCTTGGAACTCCTGACTTCAGGTATTTTCCTTTTATCTGGGTGGTTCTTCAGTAATAATTTTCTACAGAAATGACTTGTTTTGATTAAATTTGACACATTGCTGAAGCATAGTTAGCTGTTTTGTCGATTCTAAGATACACATTTGTTTTCTTCACCCTTTAACATCTTTGAAGTAAGAATACATCTTACAATTCATAGAAAGCTGGCATTGAGGCGCTGTTTCTCTTATGGCACTTTACTAAATATTACTGTGTCGTACAGTCACTGGTGCCCGAGATTTGATATGTTTGATTAGTGGGTCATTCGGCCGTGTTGAAAAAGAACAGTGGCTGGTGAAAGTTTTATTCAGCGCACCTGTGTGTGTGAGTGCATGATTTATCGGTTATTGTGTGTTTCTCAGCTTGGAGCCCACCCTTGTATATACTCTGTATTGTGGTGTTAAAACTGGGATTCTACCAACCACATTTTGGGTTGCTACCTGCTCTTTGTTAGGGAGCTCGAGAAGGGGGTGTGAGAGGATGACTGCAGGGCCTGAGAAGGAAGAGGGAACTTGGTTCTTCTGTCTGCTTCCCCTTCCCATGAGGGCCACTTGAGCACTTACTTCTCTGCCCCAGCTGCAGCAGTTCCTTCCTACAGCAGTGGCTCAGCCCGTTTTCCAGTTGTTCAGACACTTGCAGGACCAGCTTCATTGCACCCCTGAGGGGTTGGCATCAACCAAGCCCCCTGCTCAGAGGCCCATCTCCACCAGCCTCTTCCCTTTGTTCTTCCCCAGCCCTAGGGCAGCTGCTGCCTCTGTAATATCTTAGTATTCTCTGTGTGTGTGTGTGTGTTTGACTTCTCAGTGACCAGTTAACAACTTTATACCTAATTAACAACTCTTTATATTAAAACCTGTCTGTTAAAATAATGAGTGTGGACTGTCGCCTGCGTGGACCCAGACTGATACCAGTAAAGTCAGCAGAACCAACAGCGTGTGTGTGGACTGCGTCCAAGTCTCTCACATGGGCTCTGTTCTCTGCAGCCAGTGACCTTTTTGAAATAGAAATCTGATATTCTTCCTACTTAAACCTGTGGGCGGGTGCCCGTGTTCTGATGGGCAAAAAAAGAACATTCTTCTTGGGGCCTGCACGGTCCTGGGTGGGCTGGACCCAGGACCGTGCAGGCCCCGTCGGCTGACTACCCTGGTCCCATCCCACACATTACTTGCCCGTCTCGGTGATCCGGCCATGCTGGTCCTCGTTCCTAAACAGCCCGGTTTCTTCCTGCTGCACAGTCTTCACTCTGAGTCCCTCGTGCCCCTGACAGCACCTGTCACTGCCCTAGTGGACACTTACGTGTGTTTTTCTCTAATGAATGTCTCTTTCCCCAACTATACCGTTAGCTTCATAAGGGCAGGACTGAGTCAGTGTTTGGGTTTTTTCTTGTTTCTTTTCTGTGTCCCCAGTGCCTGGCACATTGTATGTGCTAAATAAATATTTGTTAATGACCAGTAGGAAGGGACCAGTCAGCGATATCTTGATGATAACAATTTTTATTACAAGCTGAAAGTTTTTGAGAGACTCTATTGCTGTGCGTCAAATTACTTCAGTAGAAATACTGACAAAAGCCAAACTATGAGAAAAAAATTCTCTTACTGGTAATAATGTGAAGTTATAGTATGTTGCATTAGCCTTCTGTGATATTCAGATGAAAAGACAGAATATGAAAACCTGTGTGTCCGATGAAGCCTAATTCTTACGGTGGTTTCTGTATTACCAACCCCTCCTTAAGGGACAAATATGAAATTACCCCATTTCCTTTCTTTAAGTTGCCATCAGTTTCAATTTGGAGATTTTGCTACAACACGAACCAAAATGTATGGATAATTGCTCTTGTTCTCTTAACCCATGTAGCGCCTTGTGTTTGATGTAACTGCCTTTATTTTCCTTTTCGCCAAGGCTTCTCAAGCCCCTGGTCACACGGCAAAGCCTTCCGCCCTGGCTAGGTGTACCCTACACGCTTCCTTCCTGCAGCCATTGCCTTCCTCTGAAGATCCCTGTGACCTCGGAAGCATTTCCTTCGTTGCTTCTTGTCTTCATCTCTGCACCATTGGCATCAAGCATTTTGTAGTGAACAACCAACAAAGCAGAGACTATTTCTTGCTGCTTGTCTCACACAGTAGTTCCCAAATCACTCTTTGGTGGAAGTTGGATTTTACTAATTCTCTAACACCACCGTAAAATGTTAGGGCTGAAAGGAACCTGACATCATCTAGCCCAATTCCCTCTCTCACATGTGGGAGCCGGAGCAGATGAGTGGCCCGCCCCAGGTCCCTGGGAGGGTCAGAGGCAGAGCCAGGACCCCAGACCCTGTCTCCTGTGCTTGGTGTCAGTGAGGACTGCAAACCTACTGTGTGTAAGACAGTGCCAGGAAAGGGTGCACAGTGTGACGATGTCATCTCCTAGGCTGGGCCTCTAGAACTGACACATCTAAATAAGCACTGCTTTTAAAAAGCAGGCTGTGGATGTTGAAAAGGGGGCCCTTGCACTGGTACATTCTGAAAGAGAAGTTCCCTAACTGAGCCAGGAAAATATGACTGGCATAAGCACATAACCCTTCAGGATAACTGCTTTGAAGGGGACAAAACTTAATTGTCTCAGTAAATCCTGGTACGATTGTTAAAATCCCAGGCTTATTTCTTTATAATATATTGGGTTGTTGGAAAAGTCACGACGCATTTTTGCAACAAAAAACAAAAAATACATCATGACTATTCCGACAACCCAATAGTTTATAGAGTTATGGCTACTATTTTCAGCATGTTTATGATATTCTTAGAGACAATGACCTAATCTAATAATACCAGAAATAATTTTTTTTTAAATTGGGGAATTGGGGGATGGGAACAGCGCTGGGGAATAGGGGAAAGGGGAACAGACAAGTTGCTGTTGTTCTGTTCTTCAGTCTAGTTGTGGAGGACGTTGCTTCACTGGCCCAAGTTGGCACCATCATTGCGCTCTTCCCGGGCGAGGCAGATCAGTCACCGGCTTCTGGATGGCCGCTCACGGTGGCTGCTGGCCGCTCACGCTGGCTGCTGGCTACATACGGTAGCCCATGGCAACCCACTGCCACAGGGGCTGCAGCCTACGCCGTTGCCGGCGACTCACGGCAGCCCAGCTCCAGGTTGAGCTGTTGTTCAGCATCTCAGCTATGGAGGGCAGTGTCACTGGCCCTCATATGTGGGATCCGAACCGGGGCCCTCTGGCATCCCAACCCAAGCCAGCTCTTAACCAATGTGCCACTCGGCCGGCCCCAGAAATAACTTTAAAAATCGTATTACACAGCATCTTATTGATTATTAAGTGATAGTGAGCACTAGCAATCCTGAGCAGGGAGGTGGGAAGTGCTGCCAGGGACTTTTTTGTGGGCAAGAGACTTAAGTTAGCCCCGCTGCGGTTCGATGGACATCATCTTTATTTCTTTGTTTCAACAAGCATTTAGTGAGTGCCTTTCTTGGACTAAGCATGGATGGCACAGGGTGACAGTGGGTTCCGGTACTAGGAGGTGAAGGTTTGTACAGGGAGACATGGTAGAGGCGATGGGGCCACATGAATGGCGGGCTTCCAGGATCAGGAGTGGAGGGTTAGCCGTGATGGGTAGGGTGGATTCATTGTCAGACTGGGACTGCCTTTGAGCGGCAGGCAGAAACCAGACTTCTAGGCATTTTGGGAAGCAGGTTCACCTGCCTTTTGAGTTTGCAGCCTTATCTGGACGGATGACATCATATACACTCACAAGAGTTAAGTGGCGATTAGAGGCAGTTATCTGGTTAAAAATCAAATGACCGTTTATTGTTGCAGTTACCCCTTTGAGTAGAGATTGTTTACCAGTTCCTCTCTGGGAGACCAGGCTGAGCCCCTTGAAGGTAGGGCCTATGTCTGTTCACCTCTCTGTCCCCAGTGCCAGGATAATGCCTGGCAGTTAGTAGGTGGACAGTAAATACTTGCTTAGAAAAAATGAATAAGTGCTCTGGGCTTTCAGGAATCCTTTGGATCTAACAAAAAGACTAGAGGAGGTGAGACTTGAGTGGGGAAACTTCAGCTGGATGGAAACGATACGCGAAGGAACAAGGAAGTCATTCCTGGAGGTGGCGGTAACCTAAGCAGAGGCCGGGGCTTGGGAATGTGGGCAGGAGGCCAGAGGGTCTTCATTGCACGGGAGGAAAGGGAGAGTCCCGGGCACGATGGCAGGTGCTGTCCTCTTTGTATTGTGTAGGCACTCTCCATGGACCCCGTCCCCTGTGCCACCCCACCCCCCAGGCCGGCACCCACTCTTCTAACTGCCATCTTCCCTGCAGACGTTGGCTTACACTCAACAAGTTGATTCCCGCCTTGTGCTGTTTAGACTGGGTCTTTTCTCTCCCTTGATGACTCTTCCCCCGTGTGGCTTTTTCCAACATTCAGCACTCAGATGTCACCTGCTCAGAAGCCTTCCCTGGCCTTATCCAAAGAACTCATTCTTTGCCCTTCCACACTCTGCCCCTTGACCCCATCTAGTATATTTTCTTCATAGTATTGATCACTATTATATTATCATTAGTCTGCCAATTTAATGCCTGCTTTCCCTTACTTTGGAATATAAGCACCATTGCTCTTTGTCTCTATCCAGGGTACCCAGAACAAGGTATGGCTTATAGGGGGCACTAAATGAATGCATGGGGAAAAAATAGATTTTATTCCAGAGGAATACCCTTTGTTTTAAACAAATCATTTGTAAACTTAGAAACTTTATTAGCAACAAATTATGATATGGCTCATAACAGATCTCATGAGAACTGCTGCTGTAGTGGATGAGGGGTGGAGCTTTTATCTGGGAGCTTTCGAGCATGTCTTAGCTTGAATCCTCTTGCCTCCTGAACTCAAAATCTATACTGGTTGCTTGTGGGTTACGGGATGTGTAGCAGGGAATCCTTGTTGACGATCCCCAACTCTTTGAGAGCCGGGGACAGGCCACAGGGGTCCTGGAGCCAGAGCCAGAATCCCTAGCGGGAGTGGAGCTAGGATGTTAGGGGCGGTGGTGGGTATGCTCAGTATGCTTTCATCTCCCTTTGAGGGTGTTGGGGGGGGGGTTGAGTCCCCCTCCACTCCCCACTTACCGAGGAGTCTTTTCACTCCCAGTTTTAGGGTGACTTAGAAGAAGGAGGGAGGGACTCTGAATCCACCCTGCTGGAGGCAGTAAATAGTTTTGTGAGTGTGTGTGCACACTATTGTTCGAGTGTTTGCTTAAATCATTTTATCTCCTTGGAAGTTTTTTTACCCTTTGGTTATCAGTTTCACAGTTGAGTTTTGGTACTCAGTGTTTCATTTCCCTTCTCCTTTCATCTTTCTTTTTTTTTTTTTTTAAGCAAAAGATACATATATAACTGGCACGCTTAACTGCGGAAACCCCAAGTTGGCCAGAAGATTGGCAAGCATGGTGAATGTGCTTGCTTTCTTCACTCTCCTTTCCCTTGTAAAGCCTTTGTTTTAGCAAAAAGGAAATTGGTGTGTTGGGAGAGCAGTTGTTAGCTTTTCAAGACTGGACTTGTTGGTCTCATTTGGTAAGGGCCCTGAGCACGTCATGTAAAATGAGTGAAAAAAGGAAAGCTAATGCAGGCATGTAGGGGAAAGCAAACAACTGTCAATTTTAACCCCAAAGCCGCACCTATGCCCTCAGTGAAAAGGGTTGGCCATTTCTGGGCAGCTTTAGGTTCCTGAAGATGGTGGATCCTTCTAAGGTACCCCATCTCTTGCCCTACCCCACCCCCTCACTACCACTCCCCAGTCCTGCTGATACCTGAGCATTCTATATTGTGTCTAGACACTCGGGCCGAAGATGCCAGCTCTTCCACAATCCCCAGCAACACAGCGTAGAGGCATAGTTTCCTTGTCATCCGGGCAGTTGTTTCCCAGTTGGAGGTGTATGAATTGTTTGACAGTGGTACTTACCTGGGTTCCTAAGACAGATCTCAAGCGTCTGCTGATGTTTCAGGACTCACGTTCTGCCAGTTGGCTGCTCAGGAATAGATGAGGGCACATTTGTTTAGTTGTTTTCTCTTGGCGGTCGTACACATTCAGGTGAAGACCGTCTCCTTCCGCCTGTCCCTTGCTCCAGGTTCCCACTGGCCATCCTGCCCAAGCCTGTCCTTATTCCAGGGGGCCTGTGAGTTGGAATTCAGTGGTTGCTTGGCATTAGATGGTTGCTTGGTGAGCATGGAGTCCATATAAGGGGTGATTTAATTGAAAGACTTAAATGGCCAGTGTCCTGGTCTCCCGTCTCTTTCCATTTGAAGGTGTAGGTAGCCAGGAGGCAGGATGACTCATTCCTAATAATGGGGGCACTTTCCCCCGGGGAAGTGGAGACAACATACCTAAGCTGTTGCTCGTCGGAGTCTCTCCTGCCTGCTCTGCCATGTGGTATTCTGTCGGCACGCCATCTCGTAGCCCCCTCGCAGAGGTAGCATAGGGAGTCCTGAAACCTGTCCATTGACCATTTGGGCTTATTGCTGAGGAGGGTGTCATTCTCTTGTAGCTGACCCCGGCAGCCTGCGTATTCGTGTTCGGTGGACCCTACAGCCGTCTGTGCACCGCCACACACAGTGCTGAGGTGCCAGGAATAAGAGATGTGTAAAGGGGGTGCGGAGGTGACCAGGGGGAAATTTCATAGCCGTTGGAAGGCCTTGACTGGAACCAAAAGAAAGGAAGGGAGGGGATTTTGTTCCAAGGGAAGGGCCAGCGAGGCCGAGAGGAAGTGGCTTGTCTGGGGAGTGGCAGGTTCTCCCAGAGTAAGGGGGCTCCCATGGGGAAGCCCAGCAGTGATCCTTCTTCCGAGCTCAGGGTAGCATTACTGCTCTGACCGTGCATTTGACTTCCAGATCCATTTTATATTTGCTTATTCAAGTAAAATTTCAGATTATCATTTTTTTGTTTAAGCTTTTTATTTTGAAATAATTATAGATTCACGTGCAGCTGTTAAGAAATAACATGGTAAAAATAAGTACAGTTGTAAGAAATAATTGCGTTGGACCCTTTTCCCCCCAGTGGTAGCTCTATCTTGCTCTATTATCTTTTTTAAAATTGAACTTATCTAGTCAAAGGGGGTATACAGTTTCCTTATAACCACCTAGCTTTTCTTTCTCTGACACAGTCGTATTGCTGGGTTTTTTATGTTTCTGCAGAGTCTCTATTCATATATAAAGGATTACAGATAAGCGCCCTTTTTCTTACACACATGATAGCATAAATATAAAGTACACTTTTTTTGTACCTTGCTTTTTGAATTTAAACAATATATCTTGAAGATCTGTCTTCATTAATACGTAAAGAACTTCCTTTTATAATTGCATGTATTCCCTTGTGTGGATAAGCTATAATTTATTTAACCAGTCTCCTAATTGGCGAACTGTTTCCAATCTTTTGCCATTGCAAACATGTTGCAATGAATATACTTTACATAATTCCCCACATGTGTAATTATTTTCCTGTGATCTATTCCTAGAAGTGAAACAGCTGAGTCAAAGCCTGTGTAACACTTTAATTTTGACAGATAACTTTCAAAATGTCCTCGATAGAGATTGTACCAGTTTATATTCTCACCAGCAATATATGTGAATGCCTTTTTCCCTGACACTTTTAATAGCGCTGTTTTTACGAAGTTTTGTCTGTGACAGTTTGGTAAGTGAAAAGTGGTGTCTCAGTATAGTTTTAATGTGCTCTTCCCTTATAGGGAATGCAGTAGATCTTTTCATATGTTTTAGAACTCTATTTCCTTCTCTGTCACCTCTCTGTTTATTTCCTTCATCCACTTTTCTATTGGATTGTTGGTCTTTTCCTTATTGATTTGTAGGAGCCCTTTATATGTGATGGAACCTAGCTTTGTAAATTGTTAGTGTATTTTTCCCAGCAAATACTGATTTTGTTCCTGGTGGGTTTTATCATGACAATTGTTTTCAAGTTTTTATATATCTGTACTTCATACAGATATAGCAGTCATTTGTTTATGGGTTCTGAGTTTGTCTTTGTTCACTCTACAATTATGGAAAGAAAAATTAGCCAGTTTCTTTGGGTGCTTTAATGATTCCCTCCCTTCTTTCACATTTAAATCTTTCCTCCATCTGGAGTTTATTTGCATGTATGGATCCAATTTTATATAGACTTATGGCAGTTCTTGAGTATCTTCTCAAGAATGGTGTGTGTCCCTCATACCTCTTTGTATTGCCCGTAGCTCCTTCTCTGTGCTTTATGCATAATAGGTGCTCGGGTGGAGAAGGAGGGCGTGGTGCTGCCAGAAGCAGCAGCAACAGCACCCAGTACCCAGCTGAACTGAACATTGTTATTTCTTTTTTTTTTTTTTTTTAAAGATTTTT
>NW_017731671.1:1057307-1256055 GCF_001890085.2 Hipposideros armiger
GGCAGTGTCACTGGCCCTCATATGTGGGATCCGAACCGGGGCCCTCTGGCATCCCAAGCGAGTTCTTAACCATCGCGCCACTCGGCCGGCCCTGAACATTGTTATTTCTAATTATCTCTGTCTCTCATTGTTTGTATCTCTCATTATCCTTAGCCATTATCTCTAATCCACACAACCACTCTTCAAGATAAGTAGTATTACCCCAATAACCCCCATTTTATAGATACAGAAACTGACTTAGAGGCCAGATGATTTGCCCACGTTCCCACCGTTAGTGGACCAGAGATACATACAATTTGATCTTAAAACTGTCAGACGTCAAAGTCTGTGTATTTTCTCTTTACCTGGTGACCTTGGTAGAGGGCTCTCTGCTTGTGGTAATTGACAATGCTTGGGTATGGGTTTGTGGAGGGTGGAATCACAAGAACCTTGAAGAATATGTTGGAAAACTGAAGGTTCTGAAATACACAGAAATACATAAATACTGCATGCATTTGTAAGAGAGCCCCTAGACTCAAATGATGTATAGAAAGCATAATTCTTAACTGGAAATGGGGAAAAAGACCTTGATAACTTGTTTAAGAGAAACAAGTATTCTCAGAAAAACATGATATTTACACATAGCTATTACTGAGGTTATTTATTAAAGATTACAGTGGTAGCTCATTCTCAAAATTTTCCTCAAGTTACAGAAATATAAATTAAGTACAAAACTGTATATAGAGACTTGAATATCATCTTAAGTGGAGTTAGGCACCCTATTTCTGATCCTGAAGAGTTAAGCACAGACTGTGTTGGCTTAGCTGTTACCAACAGGCTGTATATAAGTAATATTTTAAATTTTGAGTCATTTTCCCATTGGTGTATAATTTTAGTTGAAGAATTGGGTCATGTAAGTTCATGAGTTAGCTTTACTCTGTAGCTGGTTACTTATTAACGTTAAACATGCTTATTTTTCAGAAATATACATTTCCCTCAGAGTAATTCAATTATTATCATTCAGCTTGCTAAATTTAAATGATGACTGCTGGCACACAAGAACACGACTTTCCATTTTTACTATCCTGAAAATAGAGCACAAATTAAAACCATTGAGAAGTAGGGTACGACTGTCACCTGTGGAATTCTGAATTCAGAGCTGATTTCCTTCTTGCTGGTTTTTTCAATACCAAGATAAGTGTCACAAATAGCACCCTTCCTCAGAGGGTTTCCAAAATTAGAATAACAGACACAAACTTAATAAAATGGCAGTGAGGCAGTGTAATCAGGAAGCTTACACGCTGCCTGTCTCACACGTTGTTTGCAGTAGATACCATGTGATCTCTGAAAGTCCACATCTCTCCCATTTAATTTCTCACATAAAATGCTTGTGTTTTTCTTAAGGCACAGATCTAGAAAGGTGTGTAAAAACCCCTTTCCTTGATGGGCTGCCTTATGACAGTGCCCTTCCGACTTGGCCTGCATCTTTGTCAGCATGCTTCATGCATTGGCCCTAGCCATGGTCAGAGGAGAGCCAAATGAAATATTGTTTGAATTCTCTTCTTTTTTTCGTTCCTTAGATTTAAGTAATGCTTTTATGGATTCCCATGCACATTATTTAGCCCCATTTCTTATGTGTGCAAGTGTAGCCCCAAGAGAGAAAGTGGTTTGGTCGGTGAGAGAGAAGGGGCCAGAACCTGGTGGTAACTGCTCCCAGCTGAGGGCACGCATTTCCCAACTCCCTTCCCCCGTGTTGGTGGGCAACAGACCTCCCAGAGCCTTCCATATGTCTCCATTGGGAGTGCATATCCAGGAATCTGAACCTCTGATCAAGGCTTCCAAATCAGCCCCTTCTCAGAGGAGGCCGTGGTGCGGATAGACATGTTGAAAGCACTTCAGGCATTTTGCGGTCTTAGCCACTGAGCGACTCTGCGATGCACTTGGTACCATCCACCCTTACAGTCACGTGCCTGGCTTTAATTGCCTTTTAATGGAGTTTCCACTTCCTGTAATTTTGGTTGAATTGCTAACAATCTGACTGATTGCAAATGTCACTTACTATTGTTTTTTCATTTAACATAATAATTGCATCGGACCATGCATGGAAGCAGGCAAAGAAAGGGAAGAAGCAACATAAAAACGAAAGCAGCCCTACTGTGTACCGTGACTTACTACGTTGTCAGTTCTTCTAAATAACACATGCCTCGCAACTGTGGGTTCTAATTGATGGACATTTTCTTTTCTGCTGAGGAACTGTATTTCATCACTATTCTGTAGTGACTTCTGAAACCCTGGCTTAGACTTCTCTACCTCATTTCTTTTCATTGTCTTTGCTATTGTGTGCTAAGGGTAGAGTGCTTCCCTGCCTTTTGTGGGTTTTTGTAGCCCTTAAGGTTTAAACATAGTTTTTAGTGGTTCCAGGATATAAATATTAGAGTATGTGGTAGAGCCCTCATCATGATGCTGTTGTGTAGCCCGTTTGGATATTTATAAAACTACTCCTAATTTCAGGCTGTCTTAGGAGCGTGGCATACTAATTGTAGTGTATGGGGGAAGTACTTTCAGGATTAAGATGGGAGATGGTGTTAACAAAGACATATTCACCAGATCTTAGCACTGTAAGACCTAAGGGGTCCTTTGAGCTTGCAGAAGCTTAGTTTCAGGCAAGCAAAACCACAAGAATGGTTGAAAAAATAGCAGATTTGATTCAGAGGTAGAACAAAAACACACCATGTAGGTGTTACCAATCGAATGAAACTTCACGAGAAAATCCCGTGAAGATGCCCGTGGTTTACGGGGACCCAGAGTGTTAGAGCAATGAAATGGAAAGGTAAAGTTCTAAAAATTCAGACGCTTGACTTAGTAAGTTTTCTTTTATAGGAGACTTCATCGCATTTAAAAATGAAACTTTACACGCATTGTAGGAATGCTATCCATGCAAAAGCTCTGATTTAAAGATTTGCCATCTTAGGGAACAGTGTGCACACCCTGGGTGAAATTTCAACTGATAAAAAGATCTCACTTGTGCTGGTGTATCAGTCAGGGCTGTCAGGAAAACAGGCCATTTGAGGTATTCTTTGTAGGAAAGATTTTTTTTCCTCTTTTCCTTTTTTATTTTAGCCCCATATTGAGGTATAATTGACATATAATAAACTGCTTATATTTGGCATGTTCAGTAGACACTAAATTTTGAACTATGTATACAAAAGATGATGCATGTATCCTTTATCGCCAGAGTCTCTTTGTGCCCATTTGGCAGCCCTTCCCACCCTTCCCTGCCCCTCCCCACCCCCAGGTAACCACCGATCCCATTTGTGTCACTGTGGATTAGTGTGCGTTTTCTAGAATCTTATACAAACAGAACATACAGTTCTCGTGTCTGGCTTCTTTCACTCAGCATAATTATTTTGAGATTTATCATGTTGTATCAATAGTTGAACCCTCTGATTGCTGAGCAGTTAAATAGTTCGTGGTATGCTATACCTCAGCTTATCCATTCATCTGCTGGTGCACAATTTACGTAGTTTCTAGTTTTCAGCTATGACAAGTAAAGCTGCTATGAGTATTCATTTAGAAGTGTTTGTATTGGACGTATGTTTTCTTTTCTCTAGGGTAAATGCCTAGGCTTGGAATGGTTGGGTCATATGTTTCAATTTAAGAAACTGCCAAATGTTTCCAAAGTGGTTGTACCATTTTACATTCCCACCACGAGAGTTCCAGTTGCCATAACTTGGTATGGCCACTCTTTTTATATTTGGACATTCTAATAAGTATGCACGTGGTAGCATCTCATGGTGGCTTTAATTTGTTTTTTCTTAATGACTGATAATATTGAGCATCTTTTTATGTGCTTATTTGCAACCTGGATATCTTTGATGAAGTGTCTGTTCAAATCTTTTAGCCACTTAAAAAGTTGGGTTGTTTGTTTTCTTACTATTGAGTTTTGAGAGTTCTTTATACAGTATATCTAGATAAATTTTTTATCAGGTAAGTAATTTGCAAATATTTTATCCCAGTCTGCAGCTTTTTTCATTCTTGTAATATCTTTTTTTATTTTTATTTTATTTTATTTTAGTTTTTAAAAGATTTTATTGGGGAATTGGGGGAGGGGAACAGCGTTGGGGAATCGGGGAAGGGGAACAGACAAGTTGCTGTCCTTTTGTTCTTCAGTCTAGTTGTGGAGGACATCGCTTCACTTGGCCCATGTTGGTATTATCATTGCGCTCTTCCTGGGTAAGGCAGTCGCCCGCCAGCCATTGGACTGCTGCTCATAGCAGCTCACGAAAGCTCATGCCCGCTCCCAGCCAGCCCCACTGCAGCCTACGCCATCACTGGTGACTCATGGCAGCCCAGCTCCAGGTCAAGCTGTTGTTCACCATCTTAGCTGTAGAGGGCGCAGCGTCACTGGCCCTCATGTGGGATCCGAACCGGGGCCTCACCGCTGAGAGCTGGTGTCCCAAGCTAACTCTTAACCAACGCGCCACTCGACCAGTCCTCTTGTAATATCTTTTAAAGAGCATGAATTCTTAATTTTGATGAGTTAAATTTATCAATCTTTTTCTCTCATGGATTGTGGTTCTCCTAGAAGAAAACATGTTATCTTTCCTGTTTTCTTCTAGTTTTAGATTTTATATTTAAGTCTATGATCCATTTTGAGTTAATTTATATATATAGTACAAGGTATGGTTTGAGGTTCTTTTTTTTTTTCTTTTACATATGTCTATGCAGTTGTTCCAGCATCATTTGTTGAAAAGATTATCCTTTCTCCATCAAATTGCCTTTGCACCTTTTTCAAAAATCAGTTGTCGGTCTATTTCTAGAATGTATTCTAGCCCATTGAACTTTTTGTCTGTTTTGGTGCCAGTATCACACTGAATTACTGTGTCTTAGCCGGGGTGTCAGGTTGTGGAAGTCCTACAACTTTGTTCTTTTTAAAAAGTTGTTGGCTGTTCTGGGTCCTTAAGAATTTTAAAAGGAGCTTGTCAATTTCTACAAATAAAGTAATGTTGGGATTTTGATAGGGATTGTTTTGAATCTATAAATTACTTTGGGGAAAATTGACATCTTTTTAGTCTTCCAATCCATAAATATGGTATATCTCGCAACTTATTTAGGTTTTTAAATTTTTCTCTCAGCAGTGTTTTATACTTTTCAATGTGTGGGGATTGCACATTTTTTGTCAGGTTTGTTCCCAAGTATTTCAGTATTTCATAAGTGTTGATGATACTGTAAATAGAATTTATACTTTTTTTCAGTTTCTAATTGTTTGTTGCTAGTACATAGATTTAATTTTATATGTGATCTTGTATCCTGCAACCTTGCTAAATAAAGTCATGTATTAATTCTGGTAGCTTGTTTTGTAGAATCTATTATATTTTTCAAAAAGGAAAGGTTTTGGGCCGGCCGGGTGGCACGGTGGTTAAGAGCTGGCTTGGGATGCCAGTTGCCACGGTTCAGATCCTACATATGAGGGCCAGTGACACTGCCCTCTATGGCTAAGATGCTGAACAACAGCTCAACCTGGAGCTGGGCTGCCGTCGCTGGCGACGGTGTAGCAACGTCCTCCACAACTAGACTGAAGAACAAAACGACAGCAACTTGTCTGTTCCCTTTCCCCCAATTCCCCAGAGCTATTCCCAGCCCCCAATTCCCCAATAAAAATCTTAAAAAAAGAAGGAAAGGTTTTAATATAGGGAATTAAAGGCTCACACAAGCATTAGAAAATCTGGGAGAAAAAATTCAGCGAGGCCACTGTTATTGTTGAGGAAATTAGAGGGCCAGGTTCCTAGGAAAGTAGTGATCTCGGCTGTCTAGTTCCATTATGGCTTTAGTCCATCTGAAACTACTGTAAAAATGGAAAGTCCTGTCTGGTAATGCCTATGTGTCTGCTTGCAACTGTTTTCAAACATTATTGACTTATTTCTGCCTTCCAAATCTCAAATGGGCAGGCATCTCTGTATGGCAACCTCTAACCTAGAACAAATGAGAATGGGATTCTGGTAAATGTAGTTCTAAGCCTTTCCTTGTAATGCACGGAAGACTATAGGAGGTGGTGATACCAGGTTGACAGTCTGACACAGAGGACATTAATAGAGATACATGTAAGATCTTGCATTCGGTCGTGGAGAACTGACTTAGAGGTACTGTGAAAAATAGTGGTGTTGGATGGGCTGTGATTCAAGAAGATGTGATTTCCAAGAAGGCAGACGGGCTCTTTGACATTATGGGCTGTTGCATATTGTCAGGGACAAGGAAGTGGCAGGCCTTCTGTATGAGGTACAGCCTTGTCTGGTAATTGGATGAATGTAGAGAAACTGAAACACGTTTGGGATAATGATCCCAGTGAGGAGGGGTTAGAAATCCAGATCACATGTGGATTGTTTGACAGGGCTGAGAAGGCCTCAGAGATGCATGATAGATGACTGCAAATATTTAGAAGACTTGTTCTTTGCTGTCTTCAAAGGAAGGCATAGTGCCAGTGGGTGGAAGCTATAAGGAGACAGTTTCCAAGGCAATATAAAGAACTTCCTACACAGCTGCACTACGATGCAGGGTCTGGAGTTTCCTTTGTTAGAGGTTGCTGCACTGCCTGGCAAGAGTATATAAACCATAACAAGAGTGGTTTCAAATTCGATGTTCCTCAGGCACCATTCTAACCCTGAAATCCACCAAGTCATTGGTTATGTCACATGGAACTTCTGAAAGTGAAATTAAGTTCTTTTAAATATTTTATCTTCATTTGGTTTGAGTAATTCCAAATAAGCCTATTCTTTGCCTGTGTTTCAAAATACAGAAACTGGGGAATTATGGGAAGCTTAGAGTCAGAGGCTATGTGTACAGAAGTCTTACATATTTCATTGGTTCTGGAGCCTGCATCCTTTTACGTGCTCGACATCTCTGACATCTGCACACAGTCGATGGTACTCCTTTGGACTATTGATGCCTTACATCCAGATTTTTTTTTTTTGCATGTACAGATTTGGTCCTAGCTATTCCTAATGTCATCATTTCAATGGAATTCCATGCATATTTGGTACTACATGAGTTGTTGAATTGCCTTTTAATATATCTTTGTAAAGATTACACTGTAATTTGGCACTGAAACACAGGTGGGAATAACAAGGCATAAGCTCGATATTAATGATGTTATTTATCCTTGGAGAAATTACTACAATTACATATTTTCTTGGAAAGAACCAACCAAGTTCATTATACCTATGCTATTCAAGCTAAGATCCAGGGATCAACAGCTTATTAGAAATAAAAAATTGTAGGTCCCAGCCCACACCTACTTAAGAATCTGCATTTTAGCAAGATTTCCATTAAAGTTTGAGAAGCATTGCTTTACACAACTTCAGGTAGAAAGATCATCCATTTGTAGAAGGAGCTGTGTTAAATTTTTCTTTCTGTGAGCCACTCAGTATTAGAATGATTTTTATGCCTCAGTGCTATTTTGGCCTTGTCTGCTAATTTAATATCATGTGCAGATTACATTAGCATCCCATTAAATTCCCTCAGTTAGACCCAACAAATGAAAAAATGTTAAGAACAAATCCAACACATTTATTTGGTGTACTCTACTATGTAATTTCCTCTGCCTGAATGGATATATTCCAACATGCTATCTTTTTTGCATTTTTAATTAAAAACACTCTAAATGGATACTTAAAGCACTTAACTCTTTTCATTGTATTCCTTTTGTTAATTTTCCTCACCCCAAACATATGTGTGATACCATTAATCCTTAATTGGTTGTGATTGTTAATGGTTTTATGTCTAGTTATTTTCGTACTCTGATAAATTGTGATTATTAATCGTCTGCTAAGGAAATAAATGTCTGTACAAGTCACGTATATTAGATGTGCTTTGGGAATCTTATATAAATCTGTGTTGGACTGATTTCTTAGTGTGCACAAAGTAGAGTGCACTCTCACTGGTACCAGGGATCTATTAAATGATGAAGCCATCTCAGATCACTGGGGACCACATCACGGAACAGGGAGCCCCAGGGGAGCTGTTTCCTCTTCCTGTGCATTCAGGAAACTGCTGTTACAGGTGTCTGTTCCAGTACCATATCTCCTTTGCCATGCTTCTTGAGAGGGTGGATGCCCTGCACCTGTCAGTTCTCTCTTAAAGTCACACACGAGCGCAGCTTATTGGTAGAACATAAATCATATCACAATCTCTAGTCGTAAGGGAGTCTGAGAAATAGCCCAGAAGGGGCTTGGAATTGGAGTTGACTGAGCTGATGCACGTGTCCTCCACAAAGTCACATAATAGCTTTTATTACTATTATGTCACTGAAATTTTCAGTAAAAGAATTATATTATGAATTATGTGGTAGAGGAACATTTTAAATAACCCTGTATCACATTGATCTCATATCTAAGATACGTAAGACAAGGAATCTTGATTGATAAAACTATAACAATTTGAACGTGTTAGGGTGAAGTATAAATTGTAGAATATTTTTGGAAATGTGTTCTGTGAATGTCAGGACTAAACAATTTCTAAAATTCTTTTTGACTCTTATGTGACTTTTATAAAGAGCTATTTAAAAAGTTGTTTAAAGTAGAAGTCCTTGAAAAAAATTTTTAACAGACGACTAAAAGATAAGTCAGTGTTGGAAGCTTTCTTTTTAAATTAAATTTTTTTTGAGCTAATTGTAGATTCCTGTGCAGTTAAGAAATAACACAACAGAGATGCCATGTACCCTTCACCCAGTTTCCGCCAGTGGTATCTTCTTGAAGAACTATAGTATCATGTCATAAACAAGTTACTGATGTCGATACAACTCACCGATCTCATTTAATTTCCTGTTTTACTTGTACTTATTTGTGCATGTGTGTTTAGTTCTGTACAGTTTTATCATGTGTAGGTTCGTGTAACTGCCACCACTATCAAGGTACAGAGCAGTCCCATCACCTCAAGGATTAGTAGTGTCATCCTTGTTTATAACCACACCTGCGTCACTCCACCTCATCCCCCATCCCCCCACACACACAACCCCTGACAACCATTAGTCATTTCAGAAATGTCATTTAAATGGGACCATACAGTATGTAACCCTTGAGGTTGGCTTTTGTCACTCACCATAATTCCCTAGAGACTTACCCAAGTTGTTGATGTATTCTTTTACGGTGTTGGTTTGCTTCTGGCATGTTTCACATGTTGGATGGATCCGTTGTATCTGTTCAGGTCTGTCTACCTCAGTTGTGTGAGGTTGGTTAGGAACTGGGACCAAAGGCACCACCAACTTACTGACCAGTCAGCATCAGGTTTTGATGCCATGATAGCCAGTTTTCCACACCTTAAAGGAAAGAAGGATCTCTTTACATCTGGAGACATTTTCCTGTCAAGATGAGTTCTGACTGTCGAGCTGAATTAAGATTCTTATAATCTTTTCACTCCAGTCAATCTATTGGTGATGACCGCTTTCTAGTAAGAAAGCATCAGCGCTGCCTCCACTCCATGTTTGAGGCATGAAGGGCTTAGGCACTTGAATTCGGGAACCGCTGGTCATGATTCTAGTTTGCGGCAAGAAGTGGCAAGAAGTTGCTCTCTTACCTGTATAATCACAAGCCATGAATTCACATATCCAAGGTTCTTTCCAAACACCAAAGGCACTGCAAAGCTGTCTTCGGAGTATCCCCAAGTGCAGGTAAAGACGGAGGGCAGAGCAGGAAGAATGGAGGTTCCTGCCCTGAAGCTATTGTCCGGGTGGTTAGGTGAGATACAGCCGTTTAAAAAGTTAACTACGAGCTCTAGGAGGGCAAGCAACACTTCCTCTTGTTTGCTGCTGAATTCTCGGCCTCCAGCACAGTGTGTGGCATCAAGTAGGCCCTGAAATAATGAATGAATGAATGAATGAGGCAGAAGAGGAGCTTTTAAGAAATAGAATGCCCAGCTCTTTCCGAGTGAGGACTATTACAAAGTAAATGCAGAAAACTCTGAAGGGTGTATGTAGGGTATTTGCTGTGGAGGAAGGTGAGGGAGAGGGGGGTATGCCCCTCCACCCCCGCGAATAAAGCCCCAAGTTCACACCAAGCACTTTTTCATCTCCAGAGCCTTGTACTTACTATTCCCTCCACCTGGTCGGCCACTCATTTCCCAGCTAGTTTTCTTCATTTAGGTCTCTAGTCAGATGTCAACACCTCAGAGGCCTGCGGTAAACATCTTATATAAAGTAGACCACCCTCTTCTCGTCCCTTCCCTTTTGCTTACTTTCTCTACTCCCTTTCTTGGCTTTATTTCCTTCAAGGCATTTGTAATGATTTCCTGGAGTTTTGTGTTTGTTTGGTTTGTCTGTCTCCCATCTGGAATGTCAACCCCCTGAGGGCAGGGACTGTCCCTTTCACCCTGTTATATCCCAGTGCTTAGATCAGTGCCTGGTGCCTAGTAGTAACTCAGTGTATGCTTGTGAAATGATTTAATTTGCCATTTTGAGGCTTTTCTTTTGAACACATGTCCCCCGGGAGGGATAGAGAGGTGCCACTTGCTGTAATCGTGCATTTCTGTACCATTCACATGGAGGGCCCACTGTGTTCCTGATATCTGTGCTCAGTACATGTGATTAGAAGGGTGTGTGCAGAGACTTCATCGGTACCAAATGCAAACACTTGGCTCGCTGCCCTGCAGCGTGATAGGTGCTCCAGGGGAGGCATGCCAGCCACCTGTGAGGACAGGAGCAGGAGCTCTTTAAACGTTGACACCTGGGGGGAGACATGGGCTGAGATTGGAGCTGAGAATGAGATGTTGGGGTTCCATGTGTGTGAGGGCGCGTGTACAAGCACCAGTCCCAGTTTGGTTCCATATTCAGTTGTCAGAAGACGTGTCCCGGTTAATTTGAAAAACACAGTCACTCTAAGGAGAGCCCCCTCTACCTGTCTGACCCCTTCTACCACTTCCTCCCTTATTCCTTCACACACCAGTCTCATTCCTTCACATTTATCTGGAATGCTGTCTCCCAGACATGCACAAAGCCCTTGCCTCAGTGAGGCCACCTTATCAGAGAAGCCTTTTCCCACCATTACATGTAAGATGGTGCCCTCTTTCCTGCCTGTCACTCTCCATCAGCTTACCCCACCCGGTCCTCTTCGGGGCACCTGTTGCCACCTGAAGTGTATGTTTTACACATATACTTTGTTGTGTGTCTTGTGCGGTTGTTGCCTATCTCTCCTGCTGGAATGTAAGCCCCCCAACTGAAAGCCGGCCCTGGGTTTTGTTTCTGCTGCCTGGCTCCTGTTAGGCTCCCAATAAAGAGATCATTTCCTCAGCACGCTGGTAGAGGGGAAGTGAAACACAGCAGGCCCCAAACCAGTCTTTGCTTCACAGAGCCACACGACAGAAAAGTCATTTCATGTGTTTTGATGCTGCCAGTGACAGCCAGCACCTGCCTGGGACTCGGAGGGCCAGGCAAGAGGCAAGGCCACACGTGGGGTGTACAGAGGAGGGCGAGTTTCTTAGGAATCAGAGTTGACAAGGAAGGTTTCCTTAAAGTAGATGGATGCTGAGCCAGGACCTGACAGCAAGATAAGGTGTGACTGGCAACAAAAAGGAAGGAGGAAAGTGTTTATGTCAGGTCTGCAGAACGGATGAGGGAAAGTGTGGACATTGGAGCTGCACTGAGTGGCCTTGAATGTCCGTTGTAGGGAGAGGCCATCTGGATAGTACAACTCCTCCATCACCTGCATGGTCTCGGGCCTTGGGAGGCTTTGGGCGTGTGGCGCATGCAGCAGGTTAGTAGGGACATCAGTATCACTGCTCTTCAGTGTTCTGAGCGTGTGGAACACGAGTCTTGCCCTGCTCCGGTGGACACTGGCTGTTTCCTCTTTCATTCAAGGGCTGCCTTGCTCAAAAAACACGTCACTTATGCATCTTGGAACTAATGGTTATTTGAAAAAAAGATAACATTGTTGTATTGTCTTGACTTGAGACTTGCCGTAAGAGTAGTTTTGGCTTTTACCATTCAGATGTATTCCAGATTACAATGTTTGCACTCGCATCTAGCTGTGGGTTTAGAGATGGGAGAGAATATGAATGATTTCTCCTGCCTTCAGTCTTAGAAGCAGTTATTTGTATTTGATTGCTGTATGGGAGGTTTGATTTTTGAGGTATAAATAGATAATGTTTTAAAGTTTAGGCTTAAACACAAGAATTTAGAGCATTGGTTCTCAGTCCTAGCTACATGATAGGACCACTTGGGTGGGGGTGGGGAAGTGGGGGTTGCCTTTTAAAAATCTGCAGAGATTCCTATATACTTGATCTGGGATACTGTCGGGGTAATGGTTTTGTTGATGTTAATTTTTTAGAATTTTTTTTTTGGAAGGGAGGGAAACAATCTTGTACTTAAAGAAAAGTTGCAAGTATGATTTAAAAAAACATGCACTTTTCCCCTGAATCATTTATGAATAAGTTGCTGATCCAATGCCCCATCACCAGCAACCCTCCCCCTATGCTTTAGTGTATTTCTAAAAACAAGAATATCCTCCTGCATAACCACACACAGCCAACAACAGTTAACACTAGTGTATTACTACCATTTACTCTTCAGCCCCTCCTCGGGGTTTGACATTTGCCTTCCTCGTTGTCTTGGCCTTTGTAGCAAAAGGACCACGCTTTGCATTTAGTTGTGTCTCTTTAGTCTCCTTTTGTTTAGAACAGCTCCGCCATCTCCTTGACATATGTGACCTTGAAACTTTTGAAGATTGCATACTAGTTATTTTTATAAAATGCTTCTTACTTTGGGATTGTCTGTTTTCTCGGGGTGATATCCAAGTAAGTCATAATTGCACTTTTTTTCGTTGCTGATGATGTTCACGTACATTAGTTGATGAAAGTGGTGTCTTGCCAAGCTGTTCTTTTCTAGTTAATAAGTTTTTTGGTTTTTTTTATGGGGAGGCACTTTAAAACTGTGTGAATATTCCATTTTCAATTTATTCATTTACTTATTTCTATCATGATGGACTAGTGTATTTTTGGGTTTTTTTTTTCTTATACAGTGGCTTATAATCGGTTACTATCATTATTTTTATGCTCGTGTCATCCCAGATTTGGCTTTTAAGAGGCCCTTCAGATTGGCCTCTGTGACCATTGGACGTGTCCTGTCGTTTGTTGAGCATTTTTTTGTTTCTTGGCAAACAAGCATTCCATCTTGCATTTTCCTTACCTTGGCCCCCAGATTAGCACTTTTTCCAAAGAACTCTGGATTTTTTAAGTGAGGAATGGTATTCAGAAGCCACAATCTGGGGGCTAGATGTGTTCATTGCTGTTTGGGTGTTGTTTGTTTCCAAGCCCCCTCAGTAACAGAGCAAAGAAGTGTGTGTGTGTGTGTGTGTGTGTGTGTGTGTGTGTGTGTGTGTACATGTATGTACGTGTACAGCAGTCCCCGTTATGTGCAAGGGATATGTCCCAAGACCCCAGTGGATGCCTGAAACCATGGATAGTACTGAACCTTGTATATACTATGTTTTTTCCTATACATACCTTTTCGCTTACAGGAAGTACTTTACTGCTTCTCTTTGGCATATTCAAATTGCCAGCATCACTACTGTGGCGCTTTGGGGCCATGTTAAGTAAAATAAGGATGGCTTGGACACAAGCACTGTGGTACTGACTGTGACAGTCGATCTGATAACCGAGATAGCTAAGTGATGAACAGGAAAGTAGCTTATAGTTTATGAAAAACCATGAGTCATGCAGGTAACTAATGGTGATCCAACTCCACAGGATTCTTTTGAGCTTTCTCTCTTTTTATTTGGTAACTTCTTTTTTCAACAGTGAAAAACCTCATAGTTATCATCCTTACTATATTTATCGATCAGTCCCTCTGTAGTAATCAGTCTCGCATCTCCACCACCTAGATGCCTTCCCTGCATGGGTGCCCTCACTCTTCACCCTGCTTAGGCTCTGACTCGGCATAGGGATATTTTAAAACTCTAAAATGATGCTAATGTGCAGCCAGGATAGAGCACAACTGAATTAGGAGGTGAACCCCACACTATTTGAACCATTTCTTAAGTGAATGGCAGTATTTTTAAGTCAGGTTTGGTTTGGGAAAATAAATTCTCCCTAAGGAAGTGAAATTGAAAGAGAAGACTCGATTCTAACAGTGTACACAGTAAAAGATCAGGGTGAAAGCACAGCCTGTCTCCTGGAAAGCTTTGAAAAATATTTGTTTTGGAAACAAACCTGCTTGTAGTGAACATGAATTTCAGTCTCTTTCCCTGAATTACCTGTTTATAGGAAAAAAATATTTGAAAAGGTTAGCTATTTTTTAAGAATGTGTCTTGTTAAGGACTCACTGCTTTTTTTTCATTGCATTTTTTAAATTAGCTTTTCATTTTAGAATAGACTTAGAAAAACGGCAACTTAATGCTTTTTAAAGCATTGAATATTAAATAGGAGATACCCCAACTGTGGTTGCTCTTTGCCTGTAGTCAGTGGCACTTTAAAATATGGAAACCAAGTTACAGTAACTGGGTCACGAGGAACCCCATCTTCTCCTTCTACTTGTAGCCAGAGGAAGCAAGAGGCTCTAGGGCCAAATATAACAGGATCTGTGGTCATCCTACCTTAGATGGTCAACATCCATCTTGCCAATTTTTGTAAATTCATTTTCTTAAAGTTATGCATGGCTGCAAGTGGATTTCCACCAAGAGCTCCTTGCTGAGACTGGTGTACACATAAACTGACTCCAAAGAAATCCAGTCTAAACCTAAGGACGTTTCGGTAAAACCTCTTTAGTGATTGTATTTTTTAATTTTTCACGTAGAGTATGAATTGTGCACATTAGGCTTTTGTATATTTATGCGCAGAGGTACACAAGGAGAAAAGCCCATGCTTGTGAGTGTGGATAGAGCCGCTGAAAACTTGACATGTAGGTAAAACGCTTGTTTTTTTTTTGTTCAGTTCTTATTTCCTGTAAGTAAAGCATTAATTACCTATTCATGAGAGCACGCCTCTGTGTTGGTCCTCGGTTCCTTCTAGATACGTTGCGTGATTTCTACTCCCCAAACTTGAGTCCTTCCGGAACTGTCTTGGTGATTTTTGCCACATCTGTAACTGTTTATGAAATTTTTTTCTTTAACTTGTCTGACTTGTAACTTAAGTTTTTCTAGATGATTTCTGTGACGCCCTAGATTTGATGTGTTGATTCCCTAAAATCACAAGTACCACAGGCAATATCTGTTCAGTACTTTGGAGAACTGGGAACTAGTTTGCTGCCTCTCCTTCTAGTTCTTAAATTCAATAAGCATGGCATCTGTGGTCTCCTGCCTTGAGCTTTAAAGTGACACCAGTGGTTGCTTAATGCATTTTCCCCAGCTGATACATACAGTGAAAGTTGGCAGCTTTCTATATGTATATTAGGATATGTATTGGAATATATTTTGTAATGAATTGGGATAAATATTACATTTTAAATGTGAAGTATAAATTACATTATTTTTTTTAAGATTCAACACATTTTCTCAATTAGAATGTTTATTATTGTGTATCATTTTTATTTTAATTGAGAGGAGCAAATCTGATTGTCCTAATTCAGAAGGATGCAACTGTGAGCTCACCCAATAAAAAATACGTGGCTATTAGGACACCCAGTACCTGTCTTACATACACAAGATATAGAACATAGAGTATTATGTTTACCACCCTGAAGATGTCGTGGGAAACACCTAAATTGTGAAAAATACCTGTGTACCGTAATTGAATTAATATATTCTGTGTTATTCTGAGGAATATTGCCGGAAGCCAATGGGGTGTTCTCTTAAATTCACATCAGGCTCTTTGCTGAGTGGAAATACACTAATGGTGTGTGTGTGTGTGGGGGTGTGGGTGTGGGTGTGGGTGTGGGTGTGTGTGTGTATGTGTGTTTTCATGGGCTTTTAGGAAGATGTTATGAAAACTCGCTTTAATGGACTTCTTTGAAGCCAAACTTAATGTCATGTTTTGCAAAAGGAGTGACAAACCAAAACATGGGGATAACTAAATGATGAGTTTTATGCACCCTCGTAGTTTAAGTAAAGTACTGTGTTCTGCTCAGTCACAGAGATGAAATGTTGCTTTGCACACCATCTACAAGCATTTGTTTTGCTTCAAATACAGATGTTTAACCTTCTGGTATGACATTACTTTAACAGAGAGAAGGAGCAAGAAAGGGAAGAACAGTTAATGGAAGACAAGAAAAGGAAGAAAGAGGATAAAAAGAAAAAAGAAGCCACTCAGAAGGTGGGTTTAATCAGTTAAGTCTATTAAAATAAGGCTGCAGCTGATTTTATGAAACAACAGTAAACAATATTGAGAAAGGCAAGACAGTTACCAAACACACATTTGAACTCTTGTCATATTTCCTTATTTGTATCCTAATTAATCTCCGTTTTCTTAAGCTCATAGAATAACTTTTCAGAGTTGCTGGAGTTTGCCCTGCTGTTCTCCTTTTGGTCACTTATATGAGCCTGCCTTTGGATAATGTTAGAAAGAAACCTCCTTGGCAGAGGACCTGGTGGGCCTGCTTCGTGCTCTGGGGGAGAGAGCATTGCCCAGCTTTGAAGAATTTGCTTAAGGATAAAGATGCTAAAAGAAAAGAAGACGTAGGGCTGACAGCTGTCAACTGTCAAGTCTTAGCTGAAGTGCTTGTGGGGCAGGGCTGTGGAGCAGAGCTGCTCGACCCCTCCTACCCTGCGCCCTTTGCTGCAGATTACGCCCCTGCCCTCGACTTCGTCTGATCTCATTCTCCCCACCTGGCCGCTCTTTCCAGCCCCCACTGACTTGGGCTTTGGCCCAGCAGGGCAGCTTTGATCCTATTTTGGAGGCAAAGTGATCTGATTCCAGTTCTTGTTGCCACTCCCTGAAGCACTTGGGAAGCAGGGCCCCACTGTGAAAGGCAGGTTTGAGGGTCCCTGCTATGGTCCCAGGTTATTGAAGCTAAGTCCAGGGAGGCGGAAACTGTTAAAAAGACTCAGCGGGAACTCTAGATTTAGAACAGACTCAAGGCAGTGGAACACAAGCCAATGGAAGGAAAAAGGGACACCGCAGGTTTTCCCAGCGTTGTTCGCTGGAGCGTTTCCCATAGCTCCTTTTTCTGAATCATTGAAATTAGATCCCTTATGAGTGCTAGCATTAAAAACAATACTGGAAACGTTTTCTGAATTGGATTGCCTCTACCCCTGCCACATTAAACCTATGAAATGTGATTTATCTTTTCTTCATGACTTAATAAAAATGAGTGTCATTATTGGTTGGTGCTCTAGTAGACTGCTGTGCTGTTTTAAGATTTTGTCTGCTTTTAATTGTGTCTCTGTTTCTATTAATAGTGGTGTGCTCACCATCACATCTTCATGCTGTCTCAGTACCTGCTTCTCATGTGTTGCTTGTAACATGAGCTTGTGAGAATTACCTAAAATGACAGTAAGGAATCTGACTAAAGTTGTCAGATAATGACCCAGGGGCTTTGTTTATACTTCCTTTTGGGTACGCAGCCACATTCCACGTCATTGAGGTTGCAGATAAGCAGCTCTACCAGCTACAGGGTGGTGTGGGCATTGCCCTGTGCCCAGCACACCCTGACCTCCAAATGGAGCGATAGGAGAGTGAACCTCGGTGAAGGCTCTCTTTCCTTTAGAGCTTTCATGTGTCGTCAGCTAAACTGGTACAAAAATTGGATTTTAAAGTCTGTGCAGATGGATGGTTAATAGACTATACAGTGAGGAACTTGAGCAAAGGCTGGTAATTAGATGCCCAATAGAGCAATTGATCAGGAGATGTACGGTCCACCCTCGTTCTCACTTAGATAACAGTGCTCTCTTAACCTGAAAAATATCAATGTCTAGAAATGATGACTATGGTATGTATCTGTAAACTTGATCGTGGCTCCCACTAATAGAAAAAGGATTAAAATTCAAGATGGTGCGGATTTAGTTAAGAGTGGACTGGGATGATTTATGCAGAGAAGGTCGTTGATTCAGCTGGATGATCTCTGGGTGCTTGTATTTGCATCAAGAACTGGTTAAGAAGTTGTTATGGCAAAGAGGAAAATCATAAATAAAATTTCAAATGGTTAATTATGAACAATAAAAATTTAATCATTTTTTTCGAAAATTGTTCTGGATCCGCTGACACAGGATCTAGGCCAGCACATGGCCGCTGGTATTGTTTTGTCAAACTGAACCATTGTGAAATTTCAGAATGAAATTGTGGTTTAGCAGTTTTAAGCCGAGAACGCAAACCCTATCATGTGATTGTCTTAGTATTTCCAACTTTATTGTAGAGACGACACCTCAGCTAGAAGGCATCAAATGTGCTATGATGCAAAGAATTGTCGAGACTATGCCAGTGGCTCTGTTATGCGGACACTCTGTCAGTCAGTCAGCAAACATTGGTGGTGCCTGTTGTTTCCAGACTTTTCTTGCTGCCTAGCCCATTGCTTTCTAATCACCACTTCGCTAAGTTTTTCAAGGTTGTATTTCTATTTGTATTCCCAGTAACTAGGAGAGTGAGTGCCTGGTACATAAGAGTCACTCAAAAATGTTTGTTTAATAAGTGAATGGTTAAGAATGAGTGCTGGCAACATAATTTTCTTGAAGAATTGACTTTCATTTCAGGCTGAATTAAATTATTTCCATGCAGAAATTAAGCAAGAGCCTTTTCCATTGTGTTACATGGCTGAGGCAGTTTGCTCTCTCTGGAGCCATCACTGAGTAAACTGTTAGATTTCCATTCATGAGAGAGGTGTCAAAAAAGGATTCCATTAGCATTCATTAGGCTGGTGCTGCTAAAGGACCATTGTTTAGTGTTGGCAGAACACATGCTTTGATCATCCAGCTTTCCACCGTCTGGAGGACAGCTCTTTTAACAGAACCCACATTATAAGACACATTTGACATTATTTGGGTTTGTCACTTGCAATTGGGGAAGGCTTTGACTTCCTGTATAACTGATCTTCAAAATGGCATTCTAAGAAATATTTACAATGGTAGAAACCGTAAATTGCCTTAAGGGATTGGTATGTGGATACAAATCAGTTCATTCTTGGATAAGTGGAGTTATACAAAAATTATACAGTTGAATTGAGATCTGTAACAATTAGTCCTGGGAAGCACATTCATTTTAGCTGTCTACCACAAATTCAATACGGTAGAATTAGCTTGTCTTTTCAGGCGAGCATTTTAAGAAACACTCCAGGAGGTCACACAAGTAGATTGTTTTAACTCAGATTCATTGTCTGGCATCGGTGTGCTGGAATCCATTGTGAAACGGGCTGGTTAGCTACAGGACCTCACCCTCCAAAGATGAGCGTGTTTTCATGAACACTCATAGCAGTAGCTTAGTATGGTTACCAGTCAAAAATAACCATACCTTTTCTTTTGTATATGAACCTTTTCATTATAAAAGTCAGAGAACCAATATAAAAATACTTTGGAAGATTAACAGCTGGGCAAAGGGGGTCAAAATTACCCAGGATCTCAATCATGTAATCTAACCCCTATTGGAATCCTGGAGCATTTTCTTTGGAGGTTTTTCTAATACATGACCTTTTGTGGTTTTGTTTTAATATTACAGGGCATGTATAATTATGTGCCCTCCTTTATTTTCCCCTCTTTATACCAGAAACAGTTTTTCATGTGGGTCCTAATCATCATTTCCAAACTCTCCAAAAACCAATTATTACATTCAGCACGTGCAAACTTTTAGGTTAATCACTTCCATAGATATATCAGTTACTATATAAGGAAATACTTTTTAACAAAGCAGTCTTTATTTGTTCACAGTTTACAAATTTCACTCTTTCGCTGTAAACTTTGATAAAAATAGCAAACATTTATTGAGCATAGGATATCTGTTTAATCTTTACAACAGCCATTTGCAGGGCGATACTATTATTATCTCCATTCAACAGATAAATAGAAAACTCAGCTCACACAGCCAGGAAGTGGCATGGCTTGGTTCTGAATTCTGCTTTCCTATGACCCCTGATACCTCTGATGATGGGACTCTACCTGAGCTTTTGCTTTTTAGATTTGAGGAGGTCAAGTGTTTGCATCCACACTCATAGGGGAATCTTTCTGTCTCTATGACTAATTTAGTTTCTGGGCCACATCTACTTGCTTTCTCTAGTCTAGGCACTCAAAACGGCAAACAGCATCCCTGGTTCAAGGACCTCATCATTTAATGCAAGTGGAATGCTTTTTGTTTTAATGTCCTTCATAATGATGGTCATGTAAGTTATTATGGCCATTAACTTTGGAAGAATGTCTGAACTGACTCCCAGCTTCTTTGTCTGGATTTTAACTATGCCCGTGGATCTGATAGCTTGAATTGCTTGAGTTATGGGAATTAAAGTGGCCTTATAATACCAAATTAGAAAGCAGATCTCATTTACTTATGTCTGTTCATCTATTTTGCAGGTCACGGAACAAAAAACCAAAGGTAAGTTTTTGGTTTTGGTTTTGGTTTGTTTTTTCCTTTTTAAGTCATTGGAACCTTTTGTGTTTAGATTTTACACCCTTGCTGACTCGGCCTCCAATCCACTTGATAAGTGAGAGTGGGTGTAGGGTAATTAAGGGTGGTTGTTTGCAGCCACTAAAGAGCAGTAATAACAAATTAAAAGTACTTGTAATGGTGTTTGTAGTGGCCTTAAATTTTTTAGGAAGCAAAAAAGAGATTAGGAAAAAAATAATACCTTGTTTTGAAAGTATATGGGTCATGAATTTGAACTGAACCTTTTCAAAGCTTTTCTTAGAACAATAACAGAAACTAAACATTAGCCCCTCATTTACAGACAGTTGTTAACCATCTTGGTCTATGACGTGCATTGAGTCTGAAATGGAGTGTTACCTCTAGGATGGTCACACTGTCTTCTGAGCTGGAGCCTGGAACATGCTTTTTAAAAAGATAATGCATTTTAACTGTTACGAAATAGCGATGTGTGTAGAAAGAAGCAGATGTCCCTCAGGTCACGCTCCACCTAATGGTTTACGTGTTTTCAGTTCTTTCTCTTCCGTTAATTTTGATTATGCAGACTTGTCTGGTGATGGTCATACTTTTGGTCAGTTTCCCTTAGGAGACTTAATTCCTTGAGACCAATGTTCTAGTTCCTATCCTTGCCCACTTAAATATGTGCTTCTCAGCTAGTGTATGCATTAGAATCATTTACACAGACTTGTCAAAATACACAAGCCTGGGCCTTCTCCTAAGCCTTCCTGGTCTCAGGTCAAAGCTCCAGCAGATGTATTTTTGAGAAGCTCTGCAGGTAATCCCAGTACTTATCCCAGGTTGAGAACCATTGACCTGGATGAAGAGAATCAGATGTGACTGTGATGCTTGTTGGGAAGACAAGGGTGATGAAGAGGACAGGGCTTGATGGCAGGCCCTCTAATGATTGTTTTTTTTCTCATAGTTTTGTTTTATTTTGTTCTGTTGGGCTACCAGACCAAAGCATGTCACACAGTGTTGGAAGACTAATAGAGAAGTGCTCGTTTCTTAGGAAATTTAGTTATGGAAAACAAATTCTCAGATGACTAGACATTACTGTAATTCATTTCTAATAAAAAGGCATGTCAAAAGAAGAATGTAGTCTGGGACTTTGTAGTGGTTTGTAAAATAAACTGAAAGAAGCCATTCTTCGTTATAATTATCTTAATTAATTAAACAGAATAGTGCTCTTTCCTTGTACTTTCAGCCAGTTCTCAGCCCATAGTAGGCTTTATTTTTGAAGTATCTTTGTAAATTACTTGTTCAAAATATACATTATACTTTACCATAGAAATAGAGTTATTGATAGTATACAATGTTCATGTTTTCTATAAACCATCATACTGTCTAAGAAAGGATTGGGACACATAAGTATTTATATTTATACGACTTTTGGGTGTTTGATGGGCACAACAGATGAGAAAATTGGCATTTTCATGGAAAATCCAGGCCCTGTGGCTGCTGAGACATGGTGGTTAGGCCTGGTAACACTCATGAAGCCAGGTACCAGCTGGGCCATAGGAACAAGCTGCTCTGTATGGCAGGTGGTGTTTCTGTTGGAAAACTGAAGACCTATTAAGGCATTCTTTCTCAGATTTATCTTTTTCTTTTTGGTACCAGCTTTGTTCTCAGAAACACATTTCTTTTTCCTCTGCCGAAGTCTTAAAAATCAAACTTCATTTTCTATTTACTATCAAATTGTCCTTCCAGATGGTGTCTTACTCATACCTACCAAAAAATGGAATGCAGCCTCAGCTTCCATACTCTCCCTACCCCACCCTACACCACCCATCTCCATCCCACCATCAAAAATGAAAGTAAAGGGCCAGCTGAGTGGCTTGTTGGTTAAGAGTTGCTTGGGAGCACGAACTTTGAGCAGCAGGGCCTCCGGTTCGGATCCCACATGGGCCAGTGACACTGCCCTCCACAGCTAAGATGGTGAACAACAGCTCCACCTGGAGCTGGGCTGCTGTCAGTTGCCGGTGACGGCGTAGGCTGCAGTGGGGCTGGCTGGCAGCTGCCGTGAACTTTCATGAGCCGCCTGAGCGGCTATCCAATGGCTGGCAACCTATCTGCCTCAGCCAGGAAGAACGCAATGATAATACCAACATGGGCCAGTGAAGCAACGTCCTCCACAACTAGAGTGAAGAACAAAAGGACAGCAACTTGTCTGTTCCCCTTCCCCGATTCCCCATCGCTGTTCCCTCCCCCAATTCCCCAATAAAATCTTTAAAAAAAAAAAATGAAGGTAAAATAATCTTAAATTGAGCTGAGAGCCTGTTTTGGGTCTCCTTAAGGGATTTAATTGTTAAAACCAGGAAGTCGATGGGGAGTAAAATAAAAATTATTCTTGGGGTGTGTTAGACCATAAGTAGCGGGAGACCCTGATCTTACTACTTTTGGCTCCTTTCTACAGCCACATCTTCATTTTTGTTTCTAAAAGCCTGCCTAGGAGCTCTAAAGCCCACTTTTCTCGTCCCTCAGCTGATGTTTCTGGGTCCTAGCCTCTTCCCAAAGATGATGCCTCCCTCAGGCCATCTCCCCTTAACCCTCCATCTTCCCCTCTTTCCCCCACAGACCCCATAAGAAAAAAGAAAAGACTGTGTTGGTGCCAAATCTCTGGTTGTACCGAGGACTGAAGTAAGATTTGCCCATATTTCAGAGAAAAAGTAGATTGATTATATATTCTTTATCTTCATCATTAAAAAAAAAAGTGAGAATTCTGGAGAGAACAGGACGGATTTCTATTGGAGGTTATATGAAAACATGGACTAGACTTGGGCCTGCTGCCCAGGTAACAAATAAAAAGCACTTCAGGTAGAAGCTAATAGCCCCCTTTGTTGGATATTAGACTTAGAATTGAAAGCGCTTGGGGGATTGATTTAATATCTGATTTAACAGGGATGAAGGATAAGATAACGATTATAAAAATAGACCATGTAATAGAGGAGTTTGGACATAGCAATTTAGCCTTGTTAAAAAGCTGTTACGGTGATGGTTGGCTTAATGGGAGTTATCAGTATGAAATGACTGGTTTATAAAAAATAACCTGACCTTAAGCTGCATTAGTAGAAATACAGTATCTAGAAAGGGATTTGCAATTCCTACAATGGGCACCACATTATGGAAAGGAATAGAGATCCATCTCTATGGACCATATGGAGTTGAGGCCAGATTGGTCAAGAAATTTGAACCTGTGTCACCTCTGGGAGGGTTAAACATCGGGGGGAGGTTAAAATTTTTAAATATTATTGCCCAAAGCTGTAATTCATGTTCTTTACCCCACTGGGACACATCTGAGAGCACCTTCGCATCAGCATACCTGGGCTGATGGACCATTGTAGCGCATTGGCCACAGCTGTCTTCCGAACCTGTTTCAGAAGGCTTATTACAATGAGTGCTTGTTGGTGGTTGGGATAACCTTGAGTTGCTCTAATTTATTAGTATTTGAGGTGGGTTTTCTTTTCCCAAGTAAATAATTAACAAACCACCTGTGGTATCCCTCACACCTTGTAGAGACACCTCTGTGTTCTAACATGGTGGTGGGAGCCATTTGTTCAGAGATAGAACTAACTGGCTGCCTCTAGAGAGTGAATGGATGTGAGGTGTTATAAGCTGTGTGGCTCAGATAGCTGGGCACAAAATATTGGGTTGTTGGAAAACTCATGACGAATTTTTGCAATGAAAAACATAGAAAAAAATAACATCATGACTTTCAACCCAGTACTTCAGATGCAAGGTAATGAGGACTTACACCTGGTCAGGAGTGGCGGTGGTAACGGGGAAGGAATGAATTAAGGAGATGCTTTTGTTCAATAGAATTTAATTAATGTTGATTGGGTAATGGTGCGTGGGGGGAAGCACAAAAGCTAAGACACCTTCCAGGTTTCTGATTTGAGCAAATGGTTGGGTGATGATTCCATTCCTTGAGCCAGGAGATAATGGGGTGAGGAGCTGGGGAACAACAAGTTTGAGGGTCAGGGGAGGGTGGAAGAGATCTGAGTTAGAGATTGTGAGTGATTTGGGCAACATTTGTTACGTAACTGATAGTTAAAGCCTAAGCATGGGAGAGTTTGTACCCCAGGGTGCAGGCCACATCTTCACATTAAGATGTTTTTTTTAAAGATCCAACTCATGACCAAATTCAGCTGCTGTCTTGCAACTTTGATTGAGGGGATAGTCAAAACAGGAATCACCAGCTATGACCCTCGAGCCAAATCTGAGTCACTGCTTGTATGTTTTTAAATGGTTGGAAAAAAATAAAAGAACAATGTTTCACGACAATGAAAGTGATATGAAATTTGTATTTCAGTGTCATAAATAAAGTTTTATTGGAACACAAAATGCTCATTCATTTATACATCGTCTGTGGCCACTTTTGCCCTGCAAGTGCAGAGTTGAGTCATGGTCAGCAAAGACTGTGTGGCCAGCAAAGCCTAAAATACTTACCCTCTGGCCAGAGAAAGTTCACTGAGAAGCCCACAAAGGGAAAGCTGAAGAGCTAGCTGGAGTGGGTCTCACAAAAAACGGAGACGGAGGGAACGGCCAGGCACGTCAAGTTGCAGAAAAGTCAAAGAAGAAAAGGTCTAACAAGCACCCATTAGACTGGCAATGAAGATCACTCGTGACTTAATGAGGAGAGAAGCTTCCAGGGAGATGTTAGAACCAAAGCCAGTGTGCATTGAGTTTGTGGAGTGAGTGAAAGGTAAAAAAATGGAGACAGTGCTTAGAGGTTACTGAAAGTTGTTCATTACTCATTGGCCATTCACTGTGTATCATCAGTCTTGGAGATGTTTTTGTAACTGATTACTCTTCACCAAGAAAATTTCAGTCTAAAATAATGGATTTTCTACAGCTTGATTTTAACTACTGCTTTTAAAAATATTCTAGATTTTTTTCTTTTTTTTTAATATTTGGTACCAGGGTATTTAAAGGAAAAATACTGGGGGTGGCAAAAAAATGTATACGTACAAGTGGACACTTTGGTCAATGTTGCTCAAGCAGTAGTTCGCTGTAATCAGAAGTGTCTGGATGCTGATGGTAACCGCTTTGAGCACCTCTTGTAATTGCAGAAGTCAAACGTGACTTGTATTCATCTTTTGTTATCGGTATACAGTTTTACAATTAATACAGTTTTCCTTTTTTAAAATGTGTATACATTTTTTTGGCACCCTCTGTAGTATAGTTTGTATTGATCCTGCCTGTTTCGGAATTTTCTTAATACTTTTAGCATCTTATTGAAGCTTTTCAGAAATAGAGGCAATTAGAAGTTCAAACTGAGATGAGAATGGTATAAGATAATGGTATAAGATAGAGGCAACGGGGAAGAGAAAAAGATTTAATCCTTAGAGTTTGAGGAGTAAATAAATGAAAATTAGAAAATAGGATACTCAGCATTTTTCACAGTGTCTTTATTTTTCTTTGATACAGAGATCCTTTTAAGCCACAGCCTGTTTTTTTTTTTTTCCTGGAAAATAAAAAACTGCCCTTAATTTGAGCAGTTGATCTTTAGAAATATTTGCACTGCAATGTATAAATGGTTAAGATTCAGAAGACAAAAGAGAGGTACTGAAAGGTACCCTAGTCAGACCTAATCATAATTGCTGTCTCCTCTGTTACCATCTAATGTTCTGGAGCGTGACGTGGAACACGCACTGACGCTGATGTATTAGGCCTGGACTTCAGGAAGTGAGTGGGGTTGGGCCTCCTGCCTAACAGCTGCGTTGCTCTCCAGTTAGTGTCTAGAGTTCTGACTGGTCTCTAAATGCTTAAAATTCTTGAATTCACAGAAAAGTGTAATAAAACAAACAAAAGAATTCACTTAATTCCGGAAACACAGTTTGCTCCTAACGTGTACTGCGGGCCTTTTCTGGCTGTGTCCTGGAGTTTTGAATGACTGATCTCCCGGATAGAGCACCATATTGGAAGGAAAGTGATCGAGATGTGGTCCCATTTTATGATTTCTATTATTTATGATCCATTCTGTCCTTGATGTGATGGTGGGAAAATGCCTAAGGAGCTTTTGCAGGGAATCTTTCACAATATAGGATACCCACTGGATTTTTTTGGTTGAGCTGTGAATGTCATAGTTAGTCAAGCTGGTGTTCAGACCTCAGTCCAGTAGGCTGCTCTTACTGTCTCATTCCATCTTAGGGAGAGGAGTCAAGGCATAGAACAGACCTGGTTAACTTAAATGAGGGCTCTAGCCCTTATATAAAAGAGCAGCCTCACAGGAATATAGCTCCTTCCATCCTGAAAACCGGTTGGGAAGAGTCCTCTCAGCTCTTGCCAGCTTCTTGTTTATTCTCACAATAAGAGGGAAGGGGATTGGGAGTGCCAGGCACAGATAGAAAATTAATCATTGAATAACTCATCTTCATTCATCCATTTATCAGTTATTTATCCATTGGCTATTATAGGTCACGCAGAGGGTACCGTATTAAAAATATTAGACAACAACCAAATTCTTAAGTCATGTGTTTATTCTGCTGCTTATCAGGTTCTGGATCTGCTGACCTCCCTTCCTTACTGGGGGGCCCAGTACTGATGGGATAAGGTTAAACCCATGGGTTGCCTTGAAGTCATCTTGGCATCTACTCATTTTCCCTGTGACTCAGAGTACTCACCAATGTCCAGTGGGTATAGATTGGGCCCCCTGATTTCTGATGATGTATCTCTCTCCTCATAAAGGAGCCAGTTCAACGAGCGACATGCTGGCCCAGCATCATTTCAGCAGTCAGAGCGGTACGGCCGCCAGAGCTGGCCCTAACATTACTCTGTATGTCAGGGATTTGGGCCTCAGATCATCTGAATTATCAGGCTCAGTGATTGTTTCTTTAATACTGCCAGCCTCTATTTGCCAGGTAAACGCTCTTGGAAAGGGTGGCAGTCACTTGGTAGGATGAAACCAGGGAGGTGCAGATCGAGGAGAACAGTCTCTGTAGGGTTGAACCAAAGGTCTTGCAGAGTATGGCTTCCCAGTCAGCATACACATCCCACACTTCTTGTTAGCCATTTAAAAAAGTAAGCTTAAAACATTAAATTATTTAGAGGCAATAGGAAAAGTATGTAAACTTTTGAAATTTTTATTTTAAGTAAAGAGTTGGGAAAAAACACAAACTACACTAAAAATTTTTTTGGAGAAAAGCAGAAAGATTTAGAACATTTCTAATATTTACACACAGTACCAACACAGAGTCTTTGAGTTCAGGTGGCTGTAGAAACCCAACAAGTTGGTTTTGTGATTCTCAAGATTGAGGTTCTCTGTAGGGGTCTACTCGCTGTGTCTCAGCCTTTGTGGGACTTATGGTCTGGTGAGGGTGAGGGGCCTGTAAATGGAGAATTTCTATATAATATGGTAAACGTAGTGGTAAAGAGGGATGAACAGTGTGTTCCAGGAGCACAAATGAAGGGTGCTTAGCCTACCTAGTCCAGGGACTTTGGGGAAAGTTTCTTAGCAGTAGAATGTGGATGACGGGAAAGGGCCTCGGGGCTGAGAACCTTAAACCTTTACCAGGGACTTTGCCTGGGGACCATATCTACCCTTAGACCTGCTACGTAGCCCTTCGGGGGATTCCCCTATTGATTTAGGGAGTGAATAGGGATTGCTTCCCTCCCCTCCACCCCCTACCCCCCCATAGTTAATGGAATGTGATTCCATGATACTGCTGTCTTTGAATCCTTGTCACCATCACTCCCCACCTCCACCCTACCTTCAGTAAACTGAAGATGCTGGGCAATTTGGAAAGATCATGTCCATCAAGAATAGGATGAAACAAGGGTTGTCTGATTGCAATTGGTCCCATGTAAGGTTTCTTAAAAATCGTTTTTAGAAAAATGTATTTGATTTCAAAGGTTGCTTCCCAATCTCTCTCTTTTCAGTGCCCGAAGTGACGAAACCAAGTTTAAGCCAACCAACGGCCGCCAGCCCGATTGGCAGCTCTCCATCGCCACCAGTCAATGGTGGCAACAATGCCAAAAGGGTGGCAGTGCCGAACGGACAACCGCCAAGCGCCGCCCGCTACATGCCTCGGGAGGTGCCGCCGCGATTCCGTTGCCAGCAGGACCACAAAGTGTTACTGAAACGTGGGCAGCCCCCGCCACCATCCTGCATGCTCCTCGGGGGTGGGGCAGGGCCTCCTCCCCCCACGGCGCCTGGAGCAAACCCAAACAACGCACAAGTGACAGGAACACTGCTGCAGAGTGAGAGTGGGACTGCACCAGGTGAGGAGCTGGTGTCAGGACTTGAATTCATGGCAGCTTGGAGTGGGGGGCACTTCCTTTGGATTGCCTGGGGTAAAGTCCATAAAACCCGTTAATTATATAGACCTTTGGGTTGTTCAAAAGATGGGAGAGGATCACAGTATAAAATTTCTCTTCTGAAACTGGGTTTTACTTTCCAGTGTGTGCCCTGGGCCTGAGAGGCTAACGTAGCTGCTGTTCACCATTGCTCTTTGGAGCCTTTTTTTCCTCCTCACAAAAGAGCATTACAGACTCGAGCCTCCATAGTCCCATCTGTCACGTGTGTGCTCTGAGTGTGATTGGAAGTGGGGCTAGTGCAGGGTGTGTTCTGAATCTTATGTGCTGGTGTTTATGCCCTCAGAACAGTAGGCAGCTAGAACGGTGTTTTAGATTACTATCTAGAATCTTGGGAGGATACCAAATAATACTATTCTGTAGTCTTTTACTAAATTTTCAGTTAGGGGGCCCTGGATTTTGAGTGTTATTAAAGATGGTTGTAGATACAAGGATCTTTAGTTAAGGGTTCCACCAGAAGTTCTGAGATTCTTTTCAATAGGTGAATACTAAATCAGTTAACAGCTAAGAACTTGCAAATACTTTTTTTTTAGCTCATTAACATATTTCAACTTATCTCTTAAAAAAATTTGTTTTTTGAGGCTATATTAAAGTTCAGAGCTTGAACACCATCAAACGTTGGCAAGGACAGTGAGTTTTGGTGGTGGTTAACGATAGGATACTTTATTCTAGTTCTAAGTTTGAACATAGAATTGCCTTGAAAATTCTGTCACTGTCTGGTGTGCAGAGTAGGGGTGGAAGGATCCTGGTGTGACACAGGTTTCAGGCAGAGAAAAGCCCTATCCATAAGGCTTCTCTGTGGTGGCCATCAGGCCGGGCCCAATGTGGGCAGGGAAAGGCCTCCGCGGCCCTTCCGTCCTGGCCCCTTGTAACCAGATGCAAAAGGAAATATGTGAGGGCTGGTTGTGTCAGGCCTTTCTGCAGCCGAGTCGAGCCAGGCCTGGAAGGAGACATGGACTCTGTGTGTGCCAGAATCCCCTGTTTACACTCTGAAAACCGAGGAGGCTCCTGAACCGCAAGAGTTTGAGATTCCGTGCCTCCTTACTTTTTCTTTGGCTGTATGTCATATTTTTTCAACTTCATATTGATTTAAAGCTGCTTGGTTAAAGGAGCTAAAATAAGTTTAGATAAAAATGACTGGGTTAAAAACATGTCATTTTTTTCCCCCACCAAATATGGTGAATTCCACCAAAATATGTGCTGAGGCAGACTAATTCGTTAGATTAAGTTCCTTGGGCATACAGATGAATTCATGCTTGTGTGCCCCTGGCATCTAGCTGGGTGGGCATTTGTCGCTCAGCAGATGCTTACTGAGCAGCGATGCACTGGCCACTGTGTGGGATTTAGACATTAGCAAGTTAGGATCTCTGCCTAAAAGGCGCTAACACGGGAGGGAAGACATGAACACGGCACTCTAGCACTGAGTGGAATGGCTCTAGACAGGGAAAGATGACTTGGGGGTGATGAGCTCCAAAAAAAGCTTCATGGAAAAAAATGGCACTTGAACTAGACCCAGAAAAATGGGCAAATTTCATGTATCAGTTCAAGAGGAAACAAACAGTAAGTGTCGATCTGGATTGGTGCCAGGGTGAGATGGCACGAGCTGTGGGATGTCAAGTAGTGTGGATGTAGACACCTACACAGAAGATAGTGGGAGATGAGACTAAAAAAGTCACTAGGTCCCAGGTCGCGGAGCATCTGGATCAAACTCCAGACCAAAGACTTTAGCTTGATGCTTGTGCACTAAGGAGCTGTTGAAGGCTTTTCATACAGTAGCGATATAATCAAAGGTGTGCTTCAGAAAAGTGACTGCAGCTAGGAGTGCTCAGAGTAGATGAGAGATACAGAGCAAGTTCAAGGTCGTGTTGTGTGGTCTCAAGATACAAGAAGGCCCTTCTCTGTCCATAGGTATGACAGGGGGATCGCTTTGAGAGATGTTGTGGAGTTAGACTTAGCAAATGCACCAACCAGACAAGACGAAAGAGAAGCGAAGACAGGTGTGTTCCAGTTCACTGAGACAGGCGACTGGGTAGAGAAGCTAGTTTGTGTGGAAATGTGATGAGCTCTCTTAGGGGCAGTTGGAGCTTGAGATGTTTCTAGATCATGTGTAGCTGTGACTGATAAGACCATCTCTTTCCCAGAGTCAACCCTTGGAGGTGCTGCTGCTTCAAATTATGCAAATTCCACTTGGGGCCCGGGAGCCTCCTCCAACAACGGCGCCTCCCCCAACCCAATTCACACCTGGGACAAGGTGATTGTAGACGGGTCTAACATGGAAGAGTGGCCTTGTATTGCCAGCAAAGACACTGAGTCTTCTTCCGAAAACACCACCGATAACAACAGTGCCTCGAACCCTGGCTCTGAGAAGAGCACTCTGCCAGGAAGCACCACTAGTAACAAAGGAAAAGGGAGCCAGTGCCAGTCTGCAAGTTCTGGGAACGAATGTAACCTTGGGGTCTGGAAATCTGACCCTAAGACTAAATCTGTTCAATCTTCCAACTCTACTGCAGAGAGCAACAATGGACTAGGAAATTGGAGGAATGTGAGTGGTCAGGATAGAATTGGACCTGGCTCTGGCTTCAGCAACTTTAACCCAAATAGCAACCCATCTGCCTGGCCAGCGCTGGTCCAAGAAGGAAATTCTAGGAAAGGGGCCCTGGAAACGGATACTAGTAATTCCAGTGCCCAGGTTAGCACAGTCGGTCAGGCATCCAGGGAACAGCAGTCAAAGATGGAAAATGCGGGTGTTAATTTTGTTGTCTCTGGCAGAGAACAGGCTCAAATTCATAACACTGATGGACCAAAAAATGGAAACACTAACTCCTTGAACTTAAGTTCACCAAACCCCATGGAGAATAAGGGAATGCCCTTTGGAATGGGCTTGGGGAACGCCTCCAGGAGCACTGATGCCCCTTCACAAAGCACTGGAGATCGAAAGACTGGGAGTGTTGGATCTTGGGGTGCAGCTAGGGGGCCTTCTGGAACTGACACAGCCTCTGGACAAAGCAATTCTGGAAACAATGGGAACAATGGAAAGGATAGAGAGGACTCCTGGAAAGGAGCTTCTGTTCAGAAATCAACTGGGTCAAAAAATGACTCTTGGGACAACAATAACAGGTCTACGGGTGGGTCCTGGAACTTTGGCCCTCAGGACTCTAATGACAGCAAATGGGGTGAAGGGAACAAAATGACATCTGGGGTCTCTCAGGGAGAATGGAAACAGCCGACTGGGTCTGATGAGTTGAAAATTGGAGAATGGAGTGGTCCAAACCAACCAAATTCTAGCACTGGAGCATGGGACAATCAAAAGGGCCACCCCCTCCCTGAAAACCAAGGCAATGCCCAGGCTCCCTGCTGGGGAAGGTCTTCCAGCTCCACAGGAAGTGAAGTTGGAGGTCAAAGCACTGGAAGCAACCACAAAGCAGGAAGTAATGACAGTCATAACTCTGGCCGTCGGTCATACAGGCCCACACACCCTGATTGTCAGGCTGTCTTGCAGACTCTTTTGAGCCGAACTGATTTGGACCCCAGGGTGCTCTCAAACACTGGCTGGGGCCAAACTCAAATTAAGCAGGACACGGTGTGGGACATTGAAGAGGTGCCAAGGCCTGAGGGGAAATCGGATAAAGGAACTGAGGGGTGGGAGAGCGCTGCCACACAGACCAAGAACTCAGGGGGCTGGGGGGACACACCCAGCCAAAGCAATCAAATGAAGTCTGGATGGGGGGAGCTCTCAGCCTCGACCGAGTGGAAAGACCCCAAGAACACAGGAGGCTGGAATGACTACAAGAACAACAACTCTTCCAGCTGGGGAGGAGGGCGACCAGATGAAAAGACATCTTCCTCTTGGAGTGAGAATTCCAGCAAGGATCAGGGGTGGGGAGGTGGACGCCAGCCCAACCAAGGATGGACTTCTGGAAAGAATGGTTGGGGAGAGGAAGTTGATCAAGCAAAAAACAGCAACTGGGAAAGTTCTGCAAGTAAACCTGTGTCTGGGTGGGGTGACGGAGGGCAGAATGAAATCGGGACATGGGGGAACGGCGGTAACACGAGCCTCGCTCCCAAAGGTGGATGGGAAGATTGCAAACGATCTCCAGCGTGGACCGAGACAGGCAGACAGCCCAGTTCCTGGAATAAGCAGCACCAACAGCAGCAGGCAGCACAGCAGCCACCGCCACCACAACCAGAGGCTTCTGGTTCATGGGGAGGCCCACCCCCACCACCTCCAGGCAATGGACGACCTTCCAATTCCAACTGGAGCAGCGGGCCACAGCCAGTCACCCCGAAGGATGAGGAACCCAGTGGTTGGGAAGAGCCATCCCCGCAGTCAATCAGTCGGAAAATGGACATCGATGATGGCACTTCGGCATGGGGAGACCCCAGCAGTTACAACTACAAGAATGTGAATCTGTGGGATAAGAATTCCCAAGGGGGCCCAGCACCTCGAGAACCAAACCTGCCTACCCCGATGACCGGCAAATCAGCCTCAGGTAGGCAATGGCTTTTCTCGCACGTTTTGATGAAGGAAAGAAATCCTAAACCAAGGCGTTTTTATTAAGCTGCATTGATTCAACTGAGCTTTGTTCTGGGAATCTTTCCTGCATGAACAGAAGCTCCCTTTTTATCAAATGATAGTGGTAACAGATGCCGGTAGTACGTTTTCATGTTGTTTCTTGGCAGAAGGAAAAGATGGTATCCCTGTGTTAGTCTCCTATTATTATTATTATTATTATTATTATTATTATTATTATTATTATTTTGGTAATTGTATTGGTTTGCAGAATCCCCAAGACTTTTATCTTGCCAAACAAACTATGCTCTAGATTTAAAAAGAAAGAATTAAAATAGAAGCAGAAATAGACGTGACTTCCATTCTGGTTCTCCCCATGGACACATCCTCCGTGATTCTGTTTCCCCAGCGAAGGCAGATATTCTGTTCTTGCAGAGGCCACCAGGATGCTGTAGCGAAGCTGGGACCTGGAAGGTGTTGCTTACTTCCCAGATCATTTTAATGACCTTTGAAGATGGAGCACTTTGTATAAGAGATTGTTATTTCATGATAATCGGTTGTCCAGAATTAAACTTTCTTCCCTTCTTACTCAAATAAGAAACATCATACCTGGTCCATTAAAAGCAGTGCTGGCAGTACCAGTTTGGCATTGTCAACTGGAATGCCCCCATAAAGCATATAGTTCAACAACCTAAGGGGATGCACTGTTCAAGTGGCTATTGTTTTTAAGTTAAAATTCATCACAATACAGTTTTCCACTCTCCAAAGTAAGCCTAGTATTCAGTGAATCCAATTATGGCCACTTAGAAAATGATTACATGTAACAAGTTCTCCCCCCCCCCCCCCCCCCCGCAAATAATGAAAAGAATGAGGAAGGAAATGAAGACTATCCATTAATTCCCTATTTAGAATAAAACCTGTTAACATGTTAAAAAAAAAACAAAAAACTTTATGCATTTAGTCAGGGCCGCCCCCACCCCCATCCCCTCGGATCTGCGGGTTCTACATCCTCAGATTCAACAACCACAGATTAAAGATACATGGAGAAAAGACAAATCCAAAGTTATGTTGTTGCTGATGTGTGTACTGTATAGTCAGGCCTACGATGGCTGCATCTGTACTGAACACGTACAGACTTCTCGGTATTCCCCAAACAATACAGTATAACAACTATTGGCATAGCATTTGCATTGTATTAGGTACTATAAGTAATCTCAAGATGATTTAAAGTATACAGGAGTTTGTGCGTAGGTTATATGCAAATACTATGTCATTTCTACATAAGGGACTAGAGCATCCGTGGATTTTGGTCCTGGAACCAGTTAGCCATTATGGGCTGACTGTATGGTAAAAACCTTCAAACTGTACAGAAAAGCAAAAGGTAATAAATAAAAGAATCTTTGCCCCTAGGGCCTCTCTCCCCACAGGTACTCTTAGACTTTTGTGTCTCACTCAGAAATTCTGTCCATACCTATAGCAGAATATATCTATCCTTTAAAATTTTCACACAGAGGGAATACACAGTAGCATATATGCTGTTCTTCATCTTGCTTTTTTCATTATGCTTAAAAACTTCCCATATTACCACACACATGTCTGTCTTTTAATTGCTCTGGATATAGTATTAATTTTATGGGTGACCCACAACTGGTCTAACCAGTCCCTTTTTGATAGATATTTAGGTTGCTTCCATATGGTTGCCAGCAGTGATGCATTATTGTACATGTAATTTCATCTATTCTTTTAAGTTTATGGTATAATTCCCTGGCAGTGGAATTGCTGGGCCAAAAGTGAACATGACAAATGCCTTCCATGAAGGTGGAACCCACTTAATGTTTCTCTAACAGAATATCGGAGTGCCGGTTCCTTCCGCCTTCACCCCCATTGGCTGTTCTGGCATTCCATTTAACAGATCATTTTTAGAGACGCATTTCCTTTCTTTACAGTCTGGAGCAAAAGCACACCACCAGCTCCAGATAATGGTACGTCAGCTTGGGGTGAGCCAAACGAAAGCAGCCCTGGGTGGAGCGAAATGGATGACTCCGGAGGATCAACCACAGGCTGGGGGAATGCACCTTCCAACGCTCCAAATGCCATGAAACCTAGTAAGTAGCGGTGTTATTTCTGAGTGATTCTCTGTTTGGGGGTCAGACGTTTTGGGGAGGGCTAATTAGGGTTTGAACTGTTGTTTCAATGAGATTCAGGGCCTTGAACCTTTAATAAATGGTTAGTAGCAAATGGCGGTGACTCGGATTGGTGTATTTTAAAATGTTTACAGGGAACGAAAAGCTGCAAGTTAATTTTGTTGATTTTAAGGTAGGTTTCATATCTAGCCAGAACTGAAATTTTGATGTGGTGCTCTTTGTGCCCCATAACTGAGATACTGCTCACCATATCTGCTTTGCATTTCTACTCTTTTGCTTGTATAATTTAATAAGAGTTTCCTGGCTTTAAAGGTGGAACAAGATCTCTACTGCCCAGTGACTTAATCCTTCTGTTCCCTCCTTTTCCCTTGTCTCATACGTACACCCACCCACATAGGAACATTTAAGTTTTCTAGAGCCTGACAAGATTTTCAGTTGAATTTTTTCAACAAAGCACATCATACTCGTTCTTAAAATCTAAGCTATGCTTGATCTTGCTGGCAATGTGTACTCACAGTAATTTGCAAAACTTTGTAAACTGGTGCTATGGAATGTCTCAGTGGGTATTCCTCATTTGGAAAATTCAATTTCCAGTGCCCGTTTTCACTTGTTTGTAGCAGTTTTCCTGAAAAGTATTCCAGCATCCCTTTTCAGCCACATTGCAGACTTAAGGAATTGTCTTTTGACTTTAAAATGTGGTCATACTGTATGCTCAGAATTTGAACAAGAATAAAAAAATTCCGTTGTCAAGTTTATTGTGGAATATTTAGGGCTCTTAGAGTGTCACATGAAGAAATATGACCGTAGCCGTGTTCTGGACATTCACTCTGTGCCTACAGAATGTGACTGTATTTTTAAAATTACGAGCCTCCTCCACTTCATAGAAATATCTCTATAAAGACTTTGGGTTTCATTGTAAAATCGGTTGAATTGTCATGGGAAATGCCATCCTGTAGACTTGAACTAGATCCAGACGCTGCTGGAAGACATCACCCAGGCCGATGTTTAAAAATGTTTTCTGCTCTTCAGGCTCCTCTGTGGTTACAGCTATCGTTGTAGTTACCCTTTCTCTGGGTAGTTGGAATGCGTGATACTCAGAGGAAGGAGTTGGAGCATCAGAGCCTCCCAGTCAATGCTGGTAGTTAGCCTGTGGTTTTCTCTAGACTGCAGATGACTTAGATCTGGTGTGGGCTCTATGAATAAAAACTAGAGCCCTCTTTTTTATCTTTGCTGTAAGAAGACATTTGTTACAAGTTTAGCTCCTTTCTCTGAAAGAAGGGTTATGTGGATGTCTTTGTTTTTATAAAGGGGTCAGTATGTTATTTGTATTGGGTTTTTTGTTCCTGTTGCTTGTCAGAGGATGGTATAAAGCCTATGCTTACACAATAATGAATAATCTCATATGCAGAAGAAATAATCCTGGTTATTAATGGCATTTCCGACAGCAGAGAGAATAATAGCCCCCAAGCCCTGCCTCTTGCCGCCCAGTCAGAAAACCCTTCATGTAAGGCTTCAGGTAAACCCCCCATGGAGGGTCCATCAGGTTTACTTGGGCCACGCTGGGGGGCAATGTCACAGTTAGAAGAAACCAACTGCCTTGTACCCTGTGTACGTGATGGGTGCGGTGCCTTCATGGCTGTCCTAGGCCTGCTCCTAGGGGATGGTGGCAGTCATTCAAGGAAAGAGCCACTTTTTCAGCTCTAGACTCTTCATATGAAGCTACCTAAATCAAATAACTACCCCTTCCATAAATGTTCTGTCATCTGGTTCAGTGAAGGTGTAGATGGAAGTTCTAGGCAAGGTAGTGTATTTCCCCTTCTTCCATGATTTTATGGAGTGTCATTACCACAAAATGTATTCTTCAATTCCATACAGTATTTTCAGAGGGAAATTAAGGATTTATCCCAATCTCCAAATTAAAGATCTTTGGTTAGAAGGAGATGTTGGTGGAATAGGCAGTGGATACTGACATCCTGCTTCCTTGAAAAATTGAGCCTTCGTCTCTGATTTCTGCTTCCTTCCTCCCATTCCCATTCTCTATTCTCCACCTGTCTTTTAAAAAGCCATTCTTACACGTTGTTTTAGTATCTAACACATTTCAAGTATATATGTAAATCTAATGAATTTCTAATTTTTGTGGCTATCTGTGAATTTCTTTTTTCACCATAATATTGATATTCAAAATACAATAAAGTTTTCTTTTTTCTTCCCCTTCTCGTGTTTTTTTCTCAATTTCACCTCAAACAAGGTAGACAGGTGTTCTTTATCATACCTCCTTTTTGAAATGTCCATTGTAAATAAAACTCACAATGTACTTTTAGGAAGATAAAACTGAGGAGTGCCGTAAACCATGCTCATTAAGAGGAACAGGTTTCTCCTAATGGAGATGGGAGATTTCTTATAAGCCGTGATAAGTTCTTTCAATTGTTTAATTCCTATCAGCTGTATAAGGAGAAAATCATTGAACCTGAATTCAGGAGGTCTTTTTTTTTTTTAATCATAATTTTTTTATTATTAAGTTAATATGTTTTCCTCCCTTGTTTTACTGTTATTTGTACATTATGATAAGTTTGGCTAGATGAATGAAGACTATTATTTCAGGATCTAGAAGCTCTAATTTTTTTTATTTTTTTGGCCAATTAGTTTCCATAAAAATAACTCCATGGAGAGGATTAAGTTCAATTTTCCAATACATAGTATTTTCAGTGTCAATATTATCATGGGTTTTATTAACCTCAGGCAAAGTTAATTTGCCTATGATTTTAATATTACACCATATTTTTATAGCATTTACTATAAACCTGGTGTCATTACAATACAAAGCAGTGTGACAGAATTTTCTAACCCTTCCCAATAAAAAGCCCTCTTCCCATATACCATATATTATTGTTTGTTGAGGTAGATACAGTAGGCCAGAATTGGGTGAATTCAGAACAGGAGGTCTTGATTCTGTGGTTTCATTGAATAACTTTGTGGGTTTCCATCTCCTGCTCTCTAAAGTATAAATAATGTTTGCCTTGCCTTATAGATGGATTAGATAAAATTATAGTTTACTAAAATTCTGTATTTATAAGAAACGATTATTATGGTTATTGATATACAGAGGGTGCCAAAAAAATGTATACACATTTTGAAAAAAGAAAAAACTATTAAAATTGTAATACTCAATATATACCGATAACAAAAGATGGACACAAGTCACGTTTGACTTCTGCAATTACAAGAGGTGCTCAAAGTGGTTACCACCGGCATCGAGACACTTCTGATTATGGCAAACTACTGCTTGAGCAACATTGACCAAAGTGTCCACTTGTATACTTTTTTTGGCACCCAGTATATACACATGTATATATAGCTATTGCATACAGTTGATTCATTCTTTTCTTTATTTTTTTTCTTCAGTCTCTATGTGGCCTCTTATTTATATCCTTATTTATAGGGGTTCTGTTCAGCTGGTCCTTAAATGATTCTTGAGGTTGATTGTTCTATAATTGTAATTTTGGTGTGATCCTGGGGCAGTAGGCATAGTGTTTACCTAATCCGCCATCTTGGACCTATCTCTCACTTCATTCTTTTTTAAAGATTCCAAATCTATGCAAGACGGCTGGGGGGAGAGTGACGGGCCAGTGACAGGAACTCGCCATCCCAGCTGGGAAGAGGAGGATGATGGAGGAGTCTGGAACACCGCCGGCTCTCAGGGAAGTGCTTCCTCCCACAACTCAGCAAGCTGGGGACAAGGAGGAAAGAAACAAATGAAGGTAATCTGCTTCAGAAATATTTGAGCTTGCTTATCCATTCTTAGAAGGCAGAATGGAGAATTTTTGTAATGGGAGGAGTAGGGCAGCTGGAATCTCTGAGGTCCTAAGTAAGAGAAAAATATTTTCTTGGGAACAGATAACTATTTTCTCTTTACCCCTCATTTTCCTTCTCCATGACTTTCAAACCACAAACTACAGAACTGTTGCTGTGGGTAAAATAGGATTTTCAAAGATAGATTTTTTTTTTTTTTACTTTTAGTTTCCGTATTATAAATATTCTTTGGAAGCTTTCAAGGCACACTTTGTAAATATTTTATGCTTTTGCGTTCTACAGCCAAGGAAGTCCTTAGAGTAAATCCCCATGAATATGTAAAGGAGAAACCAAAGTAGGATAGCTTCTCCAGTGGCGATCAGCATGGCTGGGTTTTGTCTGATTCAGGAAATTCCAAGGCCCACAACCCCTCTCCCAACAAAATGAAGTGCCATTGTGTAGCCTTGCTGCAGCGACTGGATGGTTTCTCTAAATCCATACCAGGCTGTGTTCTAAACTTTTCACTTTCCATGTCTTAGGACAGCTCAGCTTCTCTTTGGATTTGCATAGTTTAATGGGGACTTTGGTTTTCATAGTCTTTGAACCTAAAGCACTCTCTCCGCAGAAGCACCCTTTATTGATTCCACAAATAAGTTGATGGAAATAAGAAATGGGCAGCTATAGACTTACTTTGAATATGGGAGAGTTGCTGCCCTATGAAATGCCTCACAGCTGATACTCTCCCAGGTTTCAGATACCAAGTGCCACCTTGGAAGGTCTTCTGTTGACTAAGGACTATGCCCTCATCCCCTTTGGCTACATAGAGGGTATTAATTTTGTTCTGAATACAGTAACTCTTTTATAGCATGAGAATATTGGTTGTTTCTATTAGACATTGGGTTTAAGCAGTCATTTACAGGTTTCCCTTTTAAAGGACTTTTATTTTCTTACTCTGGTCACAGAAGGAATTATTCAGCATTTTTTATATACACATGTTATCTAGTATGAGACTGAACTCGGCATCTTGAGCTGAGCTGCCACCCGGATGGCTCAGTGGATAGAGCGTGCACTCTTAACAAGGCTGCTGTTTTGACTCCCTCATGGGATGGTGGCTACACCCACCCACAACTAAGATTGAACACAGCACCTTGAGCTTAGAGGCCACAAGCTGCCGATGGGCAGCCAGATGGCAACTGGCGACCTCCACAACGAAGACTGAAAAACAACAACTTGGCTGGTTCCCTTCCCCAATTCCCCAACATGGTTTCCCTCCCCCAAATCCCCAATAAAATCTTAAAAAAAAAAAATGTGTTCTAATGGTTGGTTCATGGAACCACAATTTAAAAAAAAAAAAGACAATTCAGAAGATTGCTGATTGAAAGGAAGCCACTGAGTGAAAGGTTCTAGCCCACTCAGAGTGGCAACCACCAAGATTTACTTAATTAAGTTAATTGGGAATTAAATGTTTCTGCCGCATGACTGATGATTCTGACCTTTCACATTGAGGGCCTTTTTTTTTTTTTAATTTTTTGTGATCAAATACAATTAACATAAAATTAACTGTCTTAACCCTTTTTTTTGTTGTTGTTGGGGGTGGGAATTGGGGAAGGGGAATAGCTCTGGGGAATCGGGGGAAGGGGAACAGACAAGTTGCTGTTGGTTTGCGCCTCAGTCTAGTTGTGGAGGATGTTGCTTCACTGGCCCAAGTTGGCACCATCATTGCGCTCTTCCCGGGCGAGGCAGATCAGTTGCCAGCTTCTGGACGGCCGCTCATGCTGGCTGCCGGCTACACATGGTAGCTTATGTCAACCCACTGCCACAGGGGACTGCAGCCTATGCCAGTGATCCACGGCAGCCCAGCTCCAGGTTGAGCTGTTGTTCAGCATCTTAGCTGTAGAGGGCAGTGTCACTGGCCCTCATATGTGGGATCCGAACTGGGGCCCTCTGGCATCCCAAGCCAGTTCTTAACCAACGTGCCACTCGGCCGGCCCCTGTCTTAACCCTTTTTAAGTGTACAATTCAATGGCATTAAGTACATTGTTGAGCTGCCATCACCACCATCTATCCACAAAATTCTTTATATCTTACAAAACTGAAACTCTACCCATTAAACAGCAACTACCAATTCTCCCCTTCTTCCAGTGAGTATTTTTTTTTACCTTAAAACATGTAACTGAACTTAAGTGTACCAATTACTTTCAAGAATAATAATAAAATTGATATGACAAATATCACCAGAACACAAATAGAATTTTTTAACTGTAGGATGTACCAAGTGCACAAAACCCCATCTCCCCCACCAAGTCCCTATCATAGTGCCACCTGCTTTCTCCATAGAAGTAAAAGTGGAGCTGGTGATGGGTGTCTTGTTCAGGAGAGAAACTAGTCCCATTAAGAAACAAACAAGTTGCCAGTTCGATTCTCGGCCCGAGCTGAGCTGCCAATAGGTGGCAGGATGGCTCAGCTAAAAAAACAAACAAAACCCACGTCCGCCTTAATTCGCAGTAATGTCAGTGATGGTGTCTTCTGCTAGGCTTTTTTCCCATTGGAGGCCCATGTCCTTTATAGCAAAAAGATGAAAATGCTACATGGATGAGTTCCTCATTGTATACACACAGAGAATAATGACCTGTTTAAATGGGCTTTTGTCCAACTAACATGCACTAGCAGCAAACTTTTTTTTTTTCCTCCTGATACCAACCAGCTTGGGTTACAAGGAGGTACTAAAAGGGAAAGTACTAGCATGTAAACATTGTAATTTAGAAAATCTGATATTGACCTCCTTCTATTTATAAGGTAAAAACACCAGCTGACTGTATGTGTTTCCAGTTACTTTGAATTCAATGTGACAAATAAAGTAAGAATGAAAACATAGATATCGCTAAGGCTTATTACTCTTTTAGACTAACAGATGAAATATCCAAATAACCCTAGTTAAACAATAATTAGGAATAATTAGGGTTCAGAAATGGAAACTCTTGGTTCTACATTTTTCAGTCAGTACTTATATAACTCAGATATGAAGTTAAAATAAGTTATTTGGTTCTGAGGTTACATATTTCGTTTTTGCAGTGCTCACTAAAAGGAGGAAACAGTGATTCATGGATGAATCCTCTTGCCAAACAGTTTTCAAATATGGGATTGCTGGTAAGTTTGTTTTCCTATGTGTAATGTATCCCAGCTTTTACATTTAGTACAAATTTTAAGACCACCGCCACATATAGTACAAAATTACAGATTTAAAAACTGTTTAGCAATGTTCCTGATTTCGATTCAACTAGATATTTGTTCTCTGTTCTTTTATTCACTCCAATATTTAAAGGTTACATTTTTTAAAATTTGTAGTTCTTGTATCCTTTTCTTTAGGCAGTTAGGGAAGAAAGAGACAGGCACTTAAAATTTATATAATTTTTCCTTACTCCTGTACCAGTTTTAATATTATTTTTAAAAGACAACCACAGCAAAATAACTAGAGAAAGTATTTGTGATGAATTAATTATATAGGGATTCTTGTAGAATTTCTTACTTTATTTTTTTTTTAATCTCTTGGGAACATTATGGGGACACCCTGTTCCTGGTTGCCAAAAGACAAATGACTTTGACTTGGCTGCACATTTCAAGATTTGATGACTTGACAAGTCACGAGAAGAAGTTGTCATCATTTGGCTGCCACTCTTGAAATTTGATCCTGAGCTGACTGGAACTTGAGGACAGGAGTTTATTTCTACAGGCAGCTGTTGAGCTATTGCTCTGTCCATAGATTTACTGAAGCTAATTCTATGTGAAAATTGAATTTAGGAATATAGGCACCAGCAGCAATCAAAGTAGTCATATTAAAAATGTTATCGTCTTCACTCCAGTTTAGGGTTCATTTCAAAGGATCTTGTATAGTGCCAATAGGAAGATGTGACTCTTACATGAATAATGCCATATCATCTCTGATGCAAACATTTAATTCAAACCTTTAATTTTCCCTCACTGTCCTTTGCTTTTCAGAGTCAAACTGAAGATAATCCAAGCAGCAAAATGGATTTGTCTGTAGGTGTGTATCACCCCACCAATATGAATGGAATACGTTGTTGTTATATTGGGATCCCCTGCTCAGTTCTGAGTTGGGATGGGTGCCATTCAGTGGACTAGATTGAATTATGGAAGGCACCGTGCCAGGTACTAGGTAGGGGTTGAAAACTGAAATGACTGCAAGAACCCAGGAAGTAATGTAAATAAGTGTTGTGTGCCAGGTGTGAGAAACTGGGACTTGGGGGCCACTGTGAGCTGTGGAGAGCATACGTGCCCCCAGAAGGAATCAGCCCTGCTTGACTCCCAGCAGTCATGGCCTTGGAGGAGTGTAAGCTCAGCTCTGCCAGTTCTTCCCGTTTTTGAAGAGAGGCCAGAAGAAATTCAGATGTATATTGACATCCTGATTTTTAACTCTTGGAAGCTGGTTCAGATTTTTTTAAATGTTGTGTGTGGCCAAACGAAATGTGTCTGAGACTGAGCTCTCAGGCCACTAGCCCTGTCTGCCCTGGGATGTTTCCTTACTGGCTGACTCTCCCGTTGCGAGGGGAGCATGTGCAGGGTCAACCCTTCGTCTGTGGGATCTTCAGAAGGATGCTGCTTCTCACCTGAGGAACTTGAGCAAACCAAGAAGAAAATAAAACAATCCTGGATAATAAGGAAATAGTCTTTTGAGCTATGATATTGTTAAACCTGAGAATAACTAAAGCATAAGCTTCCTGGGACACCACCAATCTTGTCAGTGTACATTAGCATATTTATAGAGCTGGGGAAGAAAAGTGGAAATAATCATGGCGCCTGGGAAAGTCACGTGGCCCAAGTAATGTGGCACTTCATCTCCTGTGTTCAAGCTCTCAAGTTTAGGGCAACAGTTAATGCCCCTTTGAACTTTTTATTCCTGATAACTGTGTTTCACAACCCCAACTATTTATCTCTAACAGATGCTGAAATAGCAACAAGAGACAGATTCTCTCACTGAGGACATTTGAATTTATGAGTAAGACGTATGCATCAAACACATCAATAACCAGCCTAAATTTTTTTAGTCAGAATTTTACCAGATTAGCCCTAAGGCTCTCTTTCAGTCTTCCACAGAAAACAAGCTATAACTGATAACATGTTGGGGTTTTCTGTTTGTTTTGTTTAAAAGGACCCATTATGTGTTCTAAAAAGGATCACCAGCAGCCTGAACCATTGAGAGCTCTTCTGGCCTTATTCCAGCATCCCAGGGAGGATCGTGGGGCAGGCGGGTCTCTCTTGGTCATAAGGGAGACATTGATTCTTGAAATTTTTACTCCTTCTGTGGTACCTTTCAGGGAGCCTTACAGATAAAAAATTTGATGTGGACAAGCGAACAATGAATCTCGGGGATTTTAATGATATCATGAGGAAGGATCGATCTGGGTTCCGTCCACCTAATTCCAAAGACATGGGAACCACAGACAGTGGGCCTTATTTTGAGAAGGTGAGTTGAATTCTTCGTTTAAGCTAATAATTCATGAGAACCACTTTGGTTCCTGTTTGTCTTTTGATAATTGACTGAGCTAGAATTACTAAGCTAAATTAATGAGCAAAACACAAACGTCACCTTATTTAAATGGTGACATGAAAACAGTTGATGTCAACAGGTGATTAGGCAGGAGCTCTAGCCATCTGTCTTTAGGATGTGAGTATTGTGAAGAGGGTCTGAGTTTTGGAAAATTTATGAACTTTGGAGGGGGAGGAAATGGTCTGACTTTCCACAAGCGAGGGAACTGCCCTCAAAACATGTACAAGAAAATTTAAAGACAAATTTACTCTGAATTCTTTTTTCTGCTACTTTTTGTGCATTTACAAATTAAATTTAAGGATCTTGTGCAAAACTCTGTGTCTCCTAAGGCCTTGCCTTCTGGCTTTGTCAAGATGACCCTAAACTTTCTCCTTTGCTGTTTCTAAGAGAGCTCTTTTGTGATCTTTCTCCATTTCTCTAGTGATCTATTACGTTACAATGATATAATTTCAAGTTCTCAACTACCTGATTTAAACAAGTCGTTTATACCCATTTGTCTTGATTTTGAACGTTTCTAATGGAGGAAATTGTTCCTGAATTCAAAATACCAACTTGCAGTGCTCATGGTCTTCAGAAAGCAGTGAAAACCAAAATGTTTAGACCTGGCCCACTTTTGATACCATTGCTGCTGCTCCAGACAGCAACATAGTCACAGGGAGATTACTCTGGCTTCTATTTCTGCATCGAGTAATCAATATTAGACGCTTAAAAATAAAGTGTCTGGCAATTTTTATTTAGGCAATGGACAGAATGTGTTACTAACTTATAGGATAAGAAAAATCTCTATCAAAGAGGATGACAGATGGTGCCTGTTGGGCAAAGTGTGATGATGATGAGCAGATCCCGCTTCTGTCCTGGTTTATTGCTAATACACTCTAACTGTGTTTATTCCTAGTGTTTTCTCTCCTTTCCCTTCTTGCATTCTGTTGCTTCACTAACCAACACTCACTGTGATTGGCTAACTACTACTTTTCAGCTGACTTTGCCTTTCTCCAATCAAGATGGGTGCCTTGGGGATGAGGCTCCCTGCTCTCCCTTCTCCCCTTCTCCCAGCTACAAGCTGTCTCCCTCTGCTTCCACACTACCCAACGTCAGCCTTGGAGCAATCGGCACAGGGCTCAACCCCCAAAACTTCGCTGCTAGACAAGTAAGGAGGCCTCTCAAATTTATAACTGCTTGGCTGTGGCCTCGCCTTGGCCCTGGTCTGCAGTTTATTACATCATTTGTCTGTCTTGGGAAATTTGTTGATTACTGAATGCACAGAATGATATCAAGTATAGGCTTTAGATCTTTCAGCCCATAGAACCCATCTCTCTTCATGTTTCTCAACATGGATTTTATTTTAAATCTGTTTCTTTTGTCTTCTCATTTTCAATTGTAAGTTCACATTTAATGCGTTAACTACTAACTGCCTTAGGAAAATGTTAAAGAGGCTATGTAGGGACCGTGTATCATCTAAATTAACGACATATTTGCTATTTTTAACGTAAGATTGAATGGCAAGTACTAGTACATTTGATGTCTTTTCAATTTAATAAAACTGCTCATTGGAAAATAGCAATAAAACTAGCAAGATTAAGAATTTGAGGATTATAGCATCTTAAAATCTAGCATCTTTAAGTATAAAATAACAGCAATTACCCAGAGAAAGGTAACTTTGATATTAGATAATGAAGCTGTGAAAAGACCAGATGTTGCTCGGACAGGGCAGCGTTTCATTCAGCCTGGAGCCACCCCCCTCCCCTTTCTAGGGTCTGACCTGTCAGTCATTCCTCCAAGGAAGGGCCATGCAACAGAAGCAAGACTGGCAGGGCTGGCACGATGAACCCCGCTTGCTTTCGCAGGACTGAGGTTTTTGTGGAGAAAACCAGGAATTTGGAGACAATTCCTTTGTGACAGTGACTCCAGTCATACTTGCCTATTCATAGTTCTCTGAGCACCCACTTGCCACTGTGACTTGCTCCTCAGGATGTCATTGAAGGACATTTAATTTCTAGTTGTATTTATTTTGTTTCCACATGATGACTTTCACATATAAATTAAAGAATGATATAAAACACCTCTCATACCATAGTCTTCAAGGCGCATATTAGTGTTTCATATTCTTCTTAGCACGTTTTTAAAAATGGATTATGTTATATCCATGTGTTCAGAGTGGTTATCTCTGGATTGGGAGTTATAGGTGATATTTTGTTTTCTTCCTTTATATTTCACAGTTTATCTTAATGTTTCCACACAGAGCGTGGATATGTATTGCTTATATAGACAGAGAAGAAACAGTTATATCAGTGTTCTGGGGGGACTCTTTGGTTTTGGGTTGAGGTATAGAAAAGATAGTCAGAACACTCTTGGTTAATGGTGATTGTAAGCATGCTCCCAGGATCACGTGATTATTACATGTTGTTAGTACATAAACTGTCGTATAATAGGCCAGCCAGACTAGCTGTGCACTGGACTCTAAACGGTAATTCCTCTTCGTTTCTTTGATCTGTGGATTGCTACGAAGCCCACCTTGAACCAGGTTCATCCAGATGTTCTATCCAAATATGGTCATGGCTTTTCACACAGCTTTCATGCAAACTTAATACACTTCATAATTAAAAAATAAAGTTTAAGGGTTTTATTTTCAAATCACAGGCTATTTCATTCAGCTTGGTAACTTTTTAATTTATATACATTTCTAAGTTAAAAACTATAGAGGCAAACATCACCAATAACTATTAGGACTCGGGTCATCATAAAAGCCTCACATACAACAGTAAAACTTTAGAAATTGCCAGATGAACCCCCACAAACATGTGTACAACCTTTTGGTTTTTCCTAATTTCTAAACGTAGTTTTAAAAATAAAAACAATCGACCAGTATGATTGTCACTAAATACATTGCTGTACAAAATAACTACTTCTGAGCTGAGAGTATGACCAGCTTATGATGCCAAGTTTCCGTATTAAAAAATAGAGAAGGTGTTTTCTTGATAGACTACTGTCGACTTATCTATACTATTGTATTATCCATATCAGGTAGATCAAAGTGGGTGGTATAGCTTTAGACATACTTGATAATGAAAACCTAGAACCTTTGGTGGGAATGGGGTGGGATCTGTTTGCTAGAAATTGAAAAGTAGGGCTTGATTTTACAAAAAAATTTAAAAAGCAAATTCCTTTTACTACTTCTTACCAAAAGAGAGGTTGGAATTTAAAATTACCTTCACAAAAAGCAGTTTTAGACCTGTCAAAAAATGGATGCTGGCAAGGGCTTGAGCTACCAGAAACCCCACCATTCAAGGACCGGCCCATGAATAATTAACATCTAATAATAAGGTCATTACTTTGATAGTAAAAGTGTGAGAACAATCTTAGCAGACTGTTCTGAGCACAGCTCCTTAGATCACTCAGCTATCCTGACTTTGCAGAATATTCTTAGCAAAAAAAAATGTTTCCTGTTTTCTTGGGAATGAAGCTACTGACTACCACGATCTCAGAAAAGTTAGCGCCAAGCTATCTCACCTTAGGGTGAATGAGTGATTAGTAAGACAGGAGAAGCAGATATTAGAGTTTCTAGAATTAAAGGTCTTTTCATGTTTAAACAATCCTTTAATTCATGGTGGATCTTTGATTTTCTTCTATGAGATACACACAGATTTTGATTGCCATCTCTATGTTTATACTCATTTTTATTTTTGATGCTTTTAAGTTTATTTATTTCCCCATAGCAGTCCCTTAATCCATTTTGAATCATTAAGCCATCAAAGTATCTTTAGTGTTCTAGAACTTAATAGTGCCCTTACAAAATTCTAATTTAAAATTACCTTAACCCCCACAGTTCCAGGGCTAAGATGATGGTGGTGACTTCAGTTCAGAGTGTACATATTTGATACAAGCGACGGTGCAGCTGTCTTCACTGACGATACTCAGTGGGGCATTTTCAAGTGTATGAAATTGGTGGGTCATGGATGTTTGCAAATGATGTACCCATCCTACAGACCAAGGCCTTTTGAATTCTGGGAATAGAAAGGGGAGTATTAAGCTGGAAAGACAGAATGGAATATAACTATAATATGATTCAACGATGGAAGCTATCTAAGAGTCTTAAAATATTTGGGGGACATATAGATGGGCCCAGTTAATTTGAATGTGAGATGACAAAGAAGGGCTTGGGGAAGACTTTCTTGATGAGGATGACCTCTGAGCTGGACCTTGAGGAGGCCAAGTGAAGATGGTATAGAAAACTGCCTCGGGCAGAGAGAACACAGTGTCAGGTATCAAATATGGTTTCTTTGCTGAGGGCCTTTCCTAGCTAGAAATAAGTCAGAATTGAAGGGCGATCATACGGCCCAATTTTCTATAGGTCTTTGATTAGAAGAGTGTAGGAATGCTCCAAGGAATTGGTCCTCCAGAAATCAGGCAGTTAAGCTTGTTTTTAACTAGACTGATAATCGCATGTTTGAATGAGAAGTTACAGGTGAGTAATATTTGTTTTGGTGTCCCTATAATGATTTTTCACTTTTTCCTCCTTTTTAATCTCACTCTGTGTGATTGACTCATATTTTTCCACCTAGCAAAGAAGGGACCAAGCAGATCCAAGACAGGGAAGGGTGTTCAGCTCTGGAGTAGGGCTCTCTTGGAGCTAGGCTCACAATTGGGTGGTACTGATAGTATTGAACTAACCAATGCAGAGAAGTAATATCATGATGTTGTTTTACAGCTGATATTATTCAGTGTATTTTTTTACTCAGGTGCCTTTCAAGATGGATCTCAGGTTATAAAGCTTGAGAATCAATTTGGTAAACCCAATCTTTAAAAAAATTTTGAAATAAACATTAACATTACCTATACCTTTCAATTACAAAAGAAGAAAAAAGAAAATTGAGTGCTTTTTCTAACATTTGACTAAATGTAACCCTTCTGGTTTATAGAGTTAATCAGACTGCAGAGGTGGTAATGATATGCCCATGATTGGATTTCAGTAATTGTCCTGAGCATTCCACGATCAGGAACTTTCCAGTGATAAAATTCTGTGATTCCCTGGAACACAGGATATGATTCTTCTGAGGGATAGAAAACCTGAACTGTTTCTTATTTGCATTTTCCTGTGTTGACACAGAGGCTGACTATTACTGTTATGTTTGCAGGGTGGCAATCATGGTTTGTTTGGAAATAGCACAGCACAATCGAGAGGCATGCACACACCAGTGCAGCCACTGAATTCTTCTCCTAGTCTCCGGGCGCAAGTGCCTCCCCAGTTTATTTCCCCCCAGGTAAGCAACTTTCTATTTCCACAGTTCAAAAGTAAAGCCCATCCAGGTGGTTAACCAGCTGTCAGCGGGCTGGTTTTGTGGGCATAAAAGGGATACTTGTAGTCTTACATTTGAAAAACCCAGATGCCAAGAATCAAGATTTTTAAAACAAAAGATCGAATCTCACTTTTTTATTGTTTCGTGTATACAAAGTAAATATTTTTGTATGGCAAATATTTGGATATATTCCTTTTAGACCTCCAGAATATTTTTCTAATACTGTACTGATTTTTTAATTGCATATAATTAAAATTACCTTATAGATTCTGTTGTGTCAACATTCAGAAGTGGCTTGCCCTCAAGGATTCACCCACAGGTGAACAAGAGAATTGCCAGGTTCTGGGTTATTCTGAAAGGTATAGAGGTGATACATGCTAAAATACTGACTAGGTGCCCTGGGGGGTGTTTGAGAACTAATGAGGTTGAAGAGAATCATGGAACCAGCTCCTAAGTCACAGCCCTTTGGCACCATGGGAACCCTTTAGGTCCATTTCTTAGTAGCAGATGTGCAATGAGTTTTGGGGGGTCCAGGTGTGAGATTTGTGCCAGCCTGCCACATACTGTGAGAGAGATCCCCGCATTTCTCACTTCTTTGTGAGAAAACGGGTCTCAGGAGCAAAGTAAAAGCTGGTAAGCCCGAGTAAGGATTCATTGTGACCTTAGTAACACTCCTGAGAGTGTTACTTTTACAAACTTAGTAAGAGCAAGAGCTTTGAGTCCGTCCCACCCTGTAAAAGGGGGTGAGGACACTTATTAGATCCAACCAACAGGTGTAAAGAGTCAGGTTTTATTTTTTAGTTTTTTGAAACGTCTTTTAAGACATCAGATATTTATTTGAAACCACCTGTAGATTTCAAATCCTGGTTTTAACATTGAGTCCGTATCTGTCTTGTAGGGGAAGAAGAGTTCATTGCGCCCTCCCCCCTGGGTCCTCTTCCTCATGGTTCTGTCTGGGAGTCCCCTGAGTCTCTCCCCTTCCCTTCCCTGCTCTCTAAGTTCCAGTCATCCTCAAGTCCCAGTAGTGGTATATCCTCCGGACAGACCTGTCCCTGACTTCCCAGCACTTACAGTGGCAGCGTCTTTACTCTTGGAGCACTTTCCAACCTGTGTTAGTATCAGGCCAACAGCCATCCATCGTTACTGAATGGCTGCAGTGTGCCAGGTAGCGTGTTGACAATGCACAGCTGAAGAAAACACCATCTCTCCCATGCTGCCTCTTGCAGTTGGTGGCGGTGATGGAAGAATAGTCAGAAATAGTGTGATAAATGTTGTATGGAAATGCTTAGCAGAGTTTGGGGAACTGGACGAGGACTTACACTAGCAGTGACATTGAAGCTGGGTCTTGAAGACTGAGTCAGAGTTGGCTGGGCACAGCCACACTGAAGATGCCTCCCAGGCACAGGGGCAGCTTGTGCAAGGAGCAGTCCTCCCTGGAAGAGCATGGCGTATTTAGGGAAATGCAGGTAATCTGAATAATCAGTTTGAGCTTATGGAAGCATGTAGATGCTGTCTAGAGTGGAAACTAGTCAGGAAGTGCGGGACCAAATCTGGAAAAGCTTTGTTTGCCTTGCTAAGGAGTTTGGACTTTGTCCTTTGGTCAGCATGGCTTATAACCGTTATCTGGGCTACTTAAAAATACAGTTTCCAGGTGTCTTCTAATCTACTGAAACAGAATCTGGGGTGTTGGAGTCTAGTCACCCCGAGGTGATTTTTTTATGAGCACCGTGAAGTTTGGCTGCTGTTGCTATAGATCATACAATATTAGGTAAGATTTTTTAGCTGAGTGGCAATGTAGGAAAATTTATGTTTTAGAAAGATTACACTGAGTGTAATGTAGAGGACATGTTTGCATGGCAGGATTACTGGAGCAGAGGAGATGAATTACAAGGCTAGTGCGGGAGTCCAGGTAAGGCAGTGGCAGTGGGAAAAGGCCTTCGTGTGAAAGGTCGCCGATGACCCTTGTGCCGTGGAATACAGTGGCCTGTTCTCCAGTGTCTTCTTACTCAGCGTGTCAACAGTGGTTGACACAGTTGGTTGCTGCCTGCTTTTTGAAACACTTAATTCATTTTGCTTTCAGAAACTCTGTATTGGTTCTCCAGCTACGTAGCACTTGTTCTCCATCTCCTTTACAAGTTCCTCCTCACTCCCCCAACATTTAAACAGCAGAGTGCCCCAGTCTCAATCCTCCAACCTCTTCTCACCAGCTGCAGCGACTGCTAAGTGATCTCACCCAGTGGAATGACTTCAAATACTGACGGTTCCAAAATTGTGTCTTCAGCCCAGCTCTCTTCTCAACTTCACAGACTCCTGGATGCCTTATAGGCATCTCAGGTGAACTTATCCAAAATCAAACTTCGGACTTCATCCCACACTCCCTCAAAAACATCCTCTTCCTTCGAGTAGATGGCGCTCTCTCTGCAAGAGCTCAGGTCACAGATCTCGAGAGTTCATTGTGAGTCTTTGCAGTCCACATCCAATCCATCAACAAACCCTCCCTTCACAACTTTATCCAGAATCTGACCATTTCTTATTGCCCCCCTCTAATGTGACCCCTGGCCGAGCCACCACCATTTCTCACTTATAAATGGCACCCTGACTGGTCCCTTGCCTGCCTCGGTCCTGTTCTTCACCTGGCATTCAGACTAACGCTCTAAACACTGCACTGTCCGATGTAGCCATTAGCCACGTGAGCACCAAAAATGTGACTAGTGGAATGGAAGAATTGAATTTTTGACTTTTAATTAATTTAAATTTAAATAGCCATACCTGGTTAGTGGCTACTGTGTCGACAGTACAGATATAGAACATTTCTATCAGCGTCGAGAGTTAAGGTAAACCGTGTTACTGCTGCTTTACTGGGAATCCTCTCATGGCTCTCTCTCTAAGAATACAAAGCTAACTCGTTACTGTGGACTTGGAGGTTCTCGGTGACCCCCACCCACCCCCACCCCACCTGCCATTCTCCCATTCGTTCAGGCCTTTCCAGCCAACAGGCCCCAGCACACTGAGCGTGCTCCTGCTACCCTCTTCTCCCAGATTGCCACGTGGCTCCAGCTTCATTTCCTTTGGATCTCAGTTTCGGTGCCACCTTATCAGGGAGGCTCTGCCAGGCCAGACTGTGTATAGTATAACACCATCACTGTTACTGTCCCTCCCTGTCCCCCCCTCCAGGAGTGTCATAAGCTTCACAGTGGCTGGATACGTGTCTGCTTTGTTCGCTGCTGAATCCCAAACATCAATAGCCGTGCAGGCATGGATTTCGAGTTCAGTACATATATGTCAAGTCATGGGAAGATGCATTTCGGGATGGTTTAGGAAATGGAGTTGTAAGGAAAGCACAGTTAACTTGGTCTAAGAGACTTAGAGGCTGCAAATATCTTTTATGACCAAAGTACCTGCGCTTCTTGGAAAAAGTACTTGTGTTCTCCTCCATTTTTTGAAATTTGTTTACTTAGCAATTTGTGGTTAACATTTAATGCATAATGAGGGCAGAATATTAAAGAGTGGAATCTTCAGATTTTTCCCTGACATTTTCATATTTTAAAAAGCAAAGTAGTTGGATAGCTATGTTTCTTAAGTAAACATAGCTAAAGTAAAAGTAAAGACAGTTAAAAAGTAAAGACAATATAATAGCGACACTGAAAGTTTGGAGAGTGGAGAAAACATTTTTCCAGGAAGCCCCCCACCCAGCTATAATGAGAGGGATGATTTCTACACTGTCTCCTATTGAGACTCTGTGGACAAGCATGCTTTTCACATACCCATGTGCATGGTCACTCTGTCCGGCTGTTGTCATCGGCACTGGTCATCATGTTTTCCTCTGGCTGTCTAGTCTTCATGTTGATCGTTCTTAACAGAGAAGGTGTGACGTTCCCTCAAGTAGACTTAATGGGTTTCCCTTCCCCCATTATTGGATATTTAGTTGTTTCTAATTTTTCACTGTTATAAATAATTCTATAGAGAAATCCTTAAACATAGATCTTTGCCCACATTATTTCTAAATTTAGTTGCCCAGAATGAAATCCCTGGGTCAAAGCACATAAATATTTAGATTTATAAACATAAACAGATAAATATTTTTCAATGTTACTTCCACTATAACCACTGAATAGGGGCAGCCAATATTTAATGTACACATAAGAAAGACTTTGAAACTAATCTTTAAGATTTGTTACCTGTTTCAGGCCTTGGGTTTTTTCTACCTTTCCTTTTCTATCGTTACTTAGATATTCAGAAAGTAACATATTCTAGCAGGCTTTTGTCTTGCTTTTAAATTGCTGTCATTTTGCACCTGCAATGCTTCGTTACATGCCATATTGGCTCCAACTAGATCGACACTTTCTCCAACCCAGCTGGAGATTGAAGGGCTTTTAAGCCAGAGTAATTAACTCCCTGCTATGGGAATGTGCAAACCTGCACTTTAATTACTCTGCAACCCAGGTAGGAGTAGCCATTTGCCAGGAGCCTGGTGGTGCTTCTCTCTGGTCCTCCGTATTCATTGGAGGAGGACAGCACCTGAAGAAGGGAGAGGCTGAGCAAAGCTAGACAGGAAGTCCTCAAAGTGTCACCTTTACAGTGTTTATAACTGTCAATTTATGGAACATAAGAGATGCTGGCATTTAAAGTATAAAAATGCACTGTTAGCATTTCTATTCTTTATAGTCTTTCTGTATCTGTCTATCTTTAAACACTATATTGTTTCATGTTGTCTTTTTTGCACTTTATATAGTGAAATTTGACTTTTTTTTTAATCTAATATTGTTCCTATTATTTCCCCATGTTGATTTGGGCAGCTGTGGTTCATACAGTATTCCATTACGTGAATGTACTGATCCTACTATCAATATTTGGGCTGTTTCCGGATTTTTGCTGTTACGAGCACTACTGCAGTGACTATTCTTATATTTGTCTCCTAGGATGGATTTCTCTAGGTTACCGCTGGGTCATGGGCACGCTGTACTTGGAATGGTGGTTTCTTAGGTAATTTTGAGTAGTAGGAATAGTAAGGGGAGGGAATGATGGGCTCTTGCAAAGGGATGGCATACATTTCCAAGACTGAAGAGAAATGTGTTAATCAGGAGACCAGCTGATTTGTTCAGTAGGGCTTTTAAAACTGAATAAAGAGAGGTGGGGGAAAATGAAGGCCCAAACAATGACTGCTTATGTGGAAGGCCAGCAGACTGGGAAACAAAATAAGCAGAGGAGATTTCCTATGGCTCATAGAAGGAGAAAACGTTAGAAAAGAAGTTAGAAACAGTGCTGATAGCCTAGAGCAGCACTGTCCAATAGACATCTCCCACGAGCCATGTAATATAATTGAAAGTTTTTAGTAGCCACATTTAAAAAGATAAAAATAGGTGAAATTAATAATGCTTATTGTTTTTCTTTAACTCAGTATGGCTAAATTGTCATTTCAACCTGGAACAATGCTTAAAAATTATTATTGACATTTTTACTTTTTTTTTTTTAATACCAAGTGTTTGAAATCTGGTGTGTATTTTACACTGACAGCACATCTCAGTTTAGATGATCCCTGTTTCAGGTACACAAAAGCCACATGAGACTAGTGGTTAACACTTGGTGGCACAGGCCTACCAAACATAGTTACTATATTTGTTTCTTTCCTAGAAACTAGCACAACAAACTACCACAAACTGGGTAACTCAAAACATCGGAAATTTATTCTCTCACAGTTCTGGAGGCTAGAAGTCCAAAATCAAGGTGTCATCAGGGTTGGTTCCTGCTGGAGGCTATTAAGGAGAGTCTATTCCATGCCCCTCTCCTCACTCCTGGGGGCTGCTGGCAGTCCTTGGGGTTCCTTAGCTTCTAAACGCGTCCATCGCTGCATCTCTGCCTCCGTACTCACGCCATGTTCTTCCCTACATGTCTCTATCTTCGCATGACTTGCTCTTCTGTCTCTGTGTCCAAATTGCCCTCTTATAAGGACACAGTCATTGGATCAGGGCCCACTCTGATCCAGTATGACCTCATCTTAAACTTGATTACATCTGCAAAGACCCTAATTCCAAGTGAGGTCACATTTTGAGGTTCCAGCTGAGCATGAATTTTGGGGGAACACTGTTCAAACCAGTCCAGTTGCTAAATCAATTGAATGTAAGATTCACACTGAAGGTAGTAAATATGATTTCATGGGTCACTGAGGTTTAGTGGACTAAGACCCCAGTTTCGAATAGGATGTTGATAGATAGCACGGGACAGTCTACTCTCATAGCCTCCCCTGCCCCCGCCTTCCACCCCCCCAAAAAAAATTCTTAACATGGTGAGATTAGAACTATTGCATCAGAGACAATAAATGAAGTCACACTGGTGACTTCGGGTAAACTCAAAGGAGAGATGAAGAAGAGTTTTATTTGGGAGACACTGTTGTAGGATGTGTCCCTCGTCCTGGCTATGAAATGGGGACAGAAGCAAAATGGGCAGTAGCAGTGTGCTCACTTTGAGCTCATGTCTGCTAGGGGTCCGACGCTCGAAATAGGAAAGCAAACACATTTTTCAATTAATTGGCAACACTGAGCATCTCTTAGAGGAAGCAGCAGGGAGAACTATTGCTTTCCCATATTTTCCAAAGTGATAGAATTGTTAGGTTAAGTGAAAGAGACTGAGATCTTGGAAGAAAACAAGTTGGTGAGCCACGTATAGGAAACCTGAAATTGTCAAAAGCTAGGAAGATATTCTTGAGAATGTGGCATAGACTGTTACTCAAAAGTATTGGGAAATTGAGGGATTTAACTCTGATGCTAAGGAAAGAAAATGGGAAAACCCAGTTGGTCTTCTGATGAAAGCTTTCTGATGACTCAGTTTTTAAAAGGGCATTTTCAAAAGATGGAAAGTCAGGGTATGCCAGCAAGGATGAATCTGTGTAAGAGTCACGTTAGGGGATGAGAACACAAAATAAGCTGAGGGTTGCAAAAGAGTAGGCAAATTAAAAGCCTTCAGAGCTTGGCGTGGTGCGGTTTAGTGACTGGGAAAGAATTGCTTTGGACTCTTTGTATAATGAATGCTAATTGATTAAGTGGAAGTAAAATGTTTACTACTTTTGTCTCTCAGTTAAGAACAAGGATGTTCAACCAAAAGAGTTAAGATTCCTTAAATTAAAGGAACATAAATTCTACAGCAGAGAGAGAATTTGCGAAACAAATTAGAGCCCTGTCTGTGCTCTTTGAGGAATGCTAGGGGCCTTCAAGGGAAGTTTAATAATGGCAACCCCTCTTTGCTGCCAAAATCCTGAATTTTAAAGACAAAAGAGGAAGGCCTGGGGGTTGGGGAATACTCCCTTTACTACTGGGAAAAGTGATACTGGAGAATGTGAGCTTCCTAATACCGAATCCCAGACTTAACCCCCAGCAACTGGACCGGGGGCAGTTCTCCCTGTAGCCTTGCTAACAAGAAAAGAAAGAGGCCTGGAGTGTTGTTGTGATGAAATTGGGTGCCTCTCCGTGTGGAGCCTCAGATCAGAAATGGGAAAGGAGCACCCCTCCCCTACAAGGAAGTGAGGAGAAGGGGGAAGTTTTTTAAACTATTTTTGAGAGACTAAGGAAAGCTGCTTAAAGACTGATGAACCTTGTGCCAATTCCAGGCAAGATTCTAGACTAGATTATCAAAAGATGGCTTTTGGGCCAGCCAATTGGCGCGTTGGCTGAGAGTTGGCTTGGGACGCCAGCTCTTAGCAGCAGAGCCCCAGTTCAGATCCTACATGAGGGCCAGGGATGCTGTGCCCTCTACAGCTAAGATGCTGAACTACAGCTCCACCTGGCGCTGGGCTGGCTGGGAGTGGGCGTGAGCCGCCGGGAGTGGCCATCCAGTGGCCGGCGACCCATCTGCCTCGCCCGGGAAGAGCGCAATGATAATACCAACATGGGCCAGTGAAGCAACGTCCTCCACAACTAGACTGAAGAACAAAAGGACAGCAACTTGTCTGTTCCCCTTCCCCTGATTCCCCAGCGCTGTTCCCCTCCCCCAATTCCCCAATAAAATCTTTAAAAAAATAAAAATAAAAAAGATGGCTTTCAATCCCCTGTGATAAATCGAGACTCCTAGTTTGCTAATGAGTGTAAACTCATTTCCTTCTTTGATTGGTAAAAATATCATGGATTATAGGAATGGTACAGTTGTATCTCTTATTTTGACAAGCCGTTTGACAAGCCCTTTGTTTTAGACAAGATGGAAAAATATAGGTTAAATGCTGAAACCGTTGTGTGGATTAGTAAATAATTGACTATTCCCAGGCTGATCGGTTTCAGGTTGGGAGTTTGCCGTGGCATGCTACTAGAGTGTCCTCAGCTCTCAGCTTCAACATTTTCATCGATAACCAGATGGGGAGACACAAACTGGGAATGAGTAGAATAACAGAGTAGAAAAGAATCTGGTGGAGTGACTGTTAAAATGTAATATTCACTCATGTAATAGGTATTAAGCACCTACTATGTGCCATGCACATAAAGATAAATATAAGGTCCTAAGATCAAAACACAAATTTAAAGTTTTAAAACCCATCTGCTTAAGTATTACATAAGGGAGCAAAACATATTTTAAAATATAGATTTCAATTGACAGTAAGCTTAGTGTGTGAATTGGGAGTTACAATGCAATAAATAATCAGAGAAGCTGAGATCTTAGGCATTGTTATAAAAGCACAGCATTTAACAGAATGGTTGGTGATGGCTAGGTCTCCTCAGTACTAGACTGTTCTAGAAAATGGCTTTCTATTCTGGGCTCTGCATGAGAAATTGAGTGAGATACAGGTGAAAGAACTGCTCATATTTAGCCTGAAGGTAAAGATCCAAGGGAGGGGTAATCATTGTGTCTACACATTTAAAAAACCGCCCTGTGGAATAAGAACATTTATGGAGTGCGTTTCTAACATGACATGGATTAACTCATACAATTCTCAGTCACTGAAGTTAATACTATTATTCTACTTTTGGAGGTAAGGAAAATGAGGCTAAGGAAGGTTAAATGAGTAACTTGCCCTGAGTCACACACCTAAGAAATGGCAGCCCATGCCGTCTGCCTCAAAAACTAAACTCTTGACCAGCGTGCTACTTGCCACTCATAGAAGAGGGATTAAGTTTGTTCTCCTTGGCACCAGCTGATTCCGTGGGTTCGGTGGAATAAAGTACAGGAAAACTTTCCAGCTCAGTTAAAACGCCTTAAGACGAGCTGTCTGAAGGTGGGAGGACTCCTTCCTCTGTCCCTGGAGGTTCCTGCAGCCCCATTCACTCCCAAAAACCATGGAGAAGGAACCTGCTGGGCTCCTCTGCTCTGCCCTCTGTGACTCAGAGTGTGTGGTGTGAGAAGTCATGTGTTGAAACTCGAATGCTTCTTGTTTACAAGTTGATAGATTTTTCTTATTTGTGTAACAGAAGTACTTTTTCTGAGCATTTCTTTATTAGCTTTATGCAGTTTAGTATATTTTGTTTTATGGAGCATTTCCAGTAATAACTTCTCAGACTAAAGTCACACTGTCGTTAACATTTTTTAGTCTTGCAGATGTTTTCCTGCTTGTAAAGTTCATGATTTTTCTTGTAGAAAAATTTGGAAAGTCCAAGAAAAGAATTTAACAGCTCTTATAATGTCACCACTCAGAGATAACCACTTTGGTGTATTTCTCCCAATTGTTTAATATTATTCATAAATTTTTTCAAGGAAAAAAATTGATGCTTTACTGGCTTTAGGTCTATTAAGAGTCTCTTCACACACACACACAATTTATTTGGATAAACTGACAGTTTCTTTCTTGTTTTGTTTTTTTTTTTTGGCCAGGTTTCTGCCTCAATGCTCAAGCAGTTTCCCAACAGTGGCCTGAATCCAGGTCTTTTCAATGTGGGGCCCCAGTTATCTCCTCAACAAATTGCCATGCTGAGCCAGCTTCCACAAATTCCCCAGTTTCAGTTGGTAAGTGGCAGATTTTCCTCCTAAAGGCTGAGAAGGGTATTTACGTTTTTTTCTGCCTGGAACTTGATTTGCTTCGTGTTATGCATGCTCAGCTGGAGTTAAATGTGCCCGATAGACCAGGAACTTGGTGGTACCTCCCTCACGGACACTTGACTGAGCAACCTGTACTTCAGTGTGCAAGCCCTTTTGGTGTTCTCAGGGAGCCTGTCTTAGGAAGCTGAGGTCGTCTCTCTCTCCTCCCCGTAGGCCTGTCAGCTTCTCTTGCAGCAGCAGCAGCAACAGCAGCAGTTGCTCCAGAACCAGAGAAAGCTTTCTCAAGCCGTGCGCCAGCAGCAAGAGCAGCAGGTACGCAGGGTGGGCGGGCCCCACTAGTGCTCTCTGGGAGGACTGCATCTCTGCTTCACCTCTCTGAGCGCCAAAACAGTCTTCTCCTGTGGCGTCAGGGAAGTTGGCTTATCAGTGTCCCTTTTCCCTTCGGCGGCGTCCTCGCCTTCAGCTGGCCCGAATGGTGAGCGCGCTCCAGCAGCAGCAGCAGCAGCAGAGGCAGCCCAGCATGAAGCATTCGCCGTCTCACCCTGTTGGGCCCAAGCCACACCTGGACAACATGGTACCCAACACTCTGAACGTGGGGCTCCCAGACCTTCAAACCAAAGGGCCAATACCTGGATATGGTTCTGGTAAGTTGTGAGTAATGAAAGCTACTGTTTTTAAGCCTGTGGTGGTGGGTTGGGCCTATAGTACCCTCTGTTTTCACAACAAAGTAAATAAATATTCTATCCCTGTCTTATAGATGAGCTATCTGAGTTATCAATATCCTAGAGCTTCGGTGGTTTGCTGACGCTTACCACACAATCAGTAGAGACAGTGCTCCAACTTCTGACTGCAAAGCAGCCTTTTACAACTTCTGAGTGGCAATCTGCTCTCCTACCCCTAGGAATTATTAAAAGCCAGTCTGAATGTCTGTACATGCTGAGTGCTACCCATACCTGGGGTTATACTCTATTAAAATATGTACAAATTGAGGTGTTTAGCTCTACTAATAAAATTACCTTCTCTTGAAAAAAATGGGGAACTTAAAATTATAAGGCAAACTGATAGAATTCTTCTGGTGTTAGTATTTCATCTGATTTAAATAGAATTAGCACAAGTAAGGTTATACCTTTGACATTCATCAGGAATTTGTTGGCAGGCAAATCGTAGCTCTTTCAGAACTGGGGAACATGTTGTAAGCAGAATCTACCACTGATGCAACAGTGATTTAAAAATAAAATTTAAAAATTAAAAAGGTACCACACACCACAGTGGGTTTCTTCTTGGGTTGACATTTAGATTTTATTTTGGTAAAGAAGAAACTGTGCAAACTCAAAAACAAGAAATTCGTGCTCTTAGGTGACAAAGTGACCCTGGACAAATGGCCCTGCTCTCTCTGCTCTCATTCTGTGAGGTGCCCACTTCCTACTGGGGTATCCATATGCAGAAACGAGCAAAGACTTCAAGGACTCCTTGATCCGGGATAGTTTTAAGGGAGTTAATTTCCAGATCCTCAACTTCTGGCAAATATTCTTAAAAGTGAACCACCTGAGAACTGACTTAAATTCAAAATAACCTCTCTCCCACTTGACATAAAAGAAGGGCAAACTCTCCGCCATCCCGTGCCTCACTAGGGCATGCTCATCTGGATGTAGAACACCAGAGTACCATGCCGGGAGGAAGTCCCTCGTAATGACTCATGAGGGTGTCCTGACCCCTGGGTTTCCAGTCGTCACCTTCTTCCTCATGTTCTCTGTTAAGGATGAAGCGTGCGTTATCTTGGTATGTGTTGAGTTGTTCTGAATTTAGACTCCATATGCGATAATAAAGCAGGGCAACTTTGCTGCTTGCATCGCCTTTTGTCAAAGAGCACATAGTTCTTGAAGTCGAGTCTAGTTAGTTCAAAGCAAAGAGACATCTGGGAGCCGCAAGCGGCTTTTCCGCGTGTTTAAATGCACACGGCTCTGCTCAGGTCTTCTCAGAACACATCCCTAGAGCATGTCAGGTGGAAAGTAAAGCACCTTCAAACAGCTTGAGCATATAGGTTAACAACACTGACTCTTAAAGACACATTTTCACAATGCATCGAGTAAAGCCTGTGGAGAAACTTTTACATGATTTCCTTTAGGCGGGGTATGCGTCAGTCAATTAGTTGTTAAAAACCTAAAATCAAGATGTATTTATCCCAACAACAGTCAGTCCTTATAACATCTTTAATATTTTCTACCTCCTGTTAAGTAAAATTATATGTTGGCTGTGAATCTGTTAGTTTTTAGCAGAATATACTTTTCTTATTTATTAAATATATAGAAAAATTTTATCATGATGTCTTGTTAGATTAATGGTGTTGTGATTATTGTACTTGAGTCTTAACTATTGCTAATGGCTGAGGATCAGTGTTCAATATACACATTAACATACACTAAAGAAATTTCCGGTTTCTTATCATACTCCTGGTTTCATAGGTAACTTACACATTTAGCTGGGTATCATAATCCAAATTAGGTAAGGAGAAAGAATATATTGATGTATTAATTTGTTTACATTTGATAACTTATTAAACAGTAAATTTTATTAGGTCTTTATCATATTAATTGTGATCTGAGCAGTTATAATATGCCTTACAAAATGCATTTTATAATTCAGTTCACAGTTGTAATTTTCCTTAATTTATATTATCACATTTATTTGAGCTGAAAAATACATTTTGGGACTGAAAGTAAGTCTGATTTGGCTTCCTGTTCTGAATAAACTAAATCTGTAGCCATAAGATTTTGATGAAAATATATTTAAAGCAGATACAGAGATTATTATTTTTTTTAAAAAAAAGGGGCTATATGGCAAAGATGTAATAAAATGAATAATATTTCAATATTCCTCATGCTGACTATATCAAACTAAAAATTATACCTTTGGGTAAAAGAGTAGCAAGAATAATGAAAAGTTTCTTAAGTCTCGATAATGCCTTTTTTGGTATATTTTCTCAATTAAAAAGTTGAATGACTTTAATGACTGCTTAACTAACCCTTATTGATTTGTTTTTGTAAAATAGATGGTTTTCTACTTCTCTACTTTTAGCAAAATTGAAAATATACCTAATTGAATTGTCAGGTGATAATGACCTATCTAAAAGTTATGTTTTCTTTATCTATGGTATTGAACCCTGTGGGGGAAGGGAATATACCTAAAAAGGAATTCAAAGAAATAAGTGGTATTGTAACAAGACTCCTTTTCCCATCTACTTATTTATATAAGATTTCTTAGTGTTTTATGTCTACAAAAATTTCTAAAAAACAGGCATAGAGTAGCGTGAACTTGGTCTCATTCTAGTGATAAGTCAGTCATTATAGGTATCCAAACTTATCAAGAAACAGTCACTCATTTTATGAGAAAATGCATTTCCAATAAAATTTTACTTTTCGTGTTTAAAATGTATCAAAACTTGTAACATTTATGTGCATTATATACCCAGTGAAAAGTAGAGTTATGAATATTAGAAATTATTAAAATAGCAGAAGAGTAATTCGTACCTATCCTGGCATTATGAATGTGTGAATGTCACATGTACATGTGGACATGGATTAGAACTGTGGTGTTAAACAGGCAACAGTGGGTGATGTGTCTCTTTTATAATTTACTCTTTATTATAATTATTGTAAAAGCAGTCATTTGTTTTTTTAATCTACAACAAAAGAAGTAGCAGAAAATAGAGAACTGTAAACAAAGGAAGTGAAGGAGTGATCAATTAAGGACAAGTTAATTTGAGAGTTTCCTCCAGATGGTAAGCATTGAGCCAAGCGGTAGCGATGAATGGACGATGACTTGGAGTGTGTGAAAAGCAGGAGAAAGTAATTCTGGCAAGGACAGATAAGGTAGGCCAAGGGTTGTATTTTTCAGAATGATAAGATAGGTAAAAGGGATGTGCTGGCAAAATGAGTCCCTGGTCAGGCAAGGGGCATGTCTTATCTCTGTTTGTACCTCAGCTCCTACCACAAAACCTGGCACAAATTAGGTGCTCCATCCATATTCATTAAAGTGAACTAAATGGCTTGCTTGATTTGAGTTAAAGTGTTGGTGAGCTGGAGAATTAACAGGGAGGCCACTTGGTCAACTAGCAAGTTTGGTTTTGATGAAATAGCAAGTATAATAAAGTCACTGTTTTCCTGGGCTTAGAAGTATGACAGCTCATAAATAGCCCAGAGGTCGCAAGTGGAATGTCCCTCTCTGCTTTCTGTTACTAGAGCTCAGTGCCCAGAGTCCCTTCCCTCCGGATTTGTTGAGCATATTCTATATCCTGACATCATGCGTTACTACCTGACGGCAAAGAAAGACAGCCATGTACAACCTTGCATCAATTTTTCCTCTCGTTTGGATTTGTAGACTGAACCTTTCAAGGCAGTTTTATTTCCTACCCTCCTTCTCGCCCCCTTCAGTTTTTTTTTTCCTTACCAAACCTGTTATTCAGCTTTGGTGCTGCCATATTTTGGCGGCGTAACTCCTCTATTAATTTTCTACACTTCAGGTGTCACAAGAGAACTGTAAAGCAGCTGAAATTAAATAATTTAATTCACCATGAGTTTTAAAGACATTTTAGAGCAACTTTAAAGAAAATTAAAGTGTAAGCAGTGGTTCCTTATCTTCTTACTAATCCCTGCATTCTTCTTTTTTAATCTTCACCTGAATCCTGAGTTATTTTCTAAAGCTCTTTCTCAGTGAGTAGAGCCAGCCCTTGGCCTGCCATCCAAGCAGCTTGGGCTAGTTTCTCTGTCAAAGGTAGAGCAACACGCTTAGGCCATGAAAGCGCGTGTCAGACAAAGCCCTATTCCTGTCCACGTCCTTGTCCTCCAGTCTCATTTCATTTCAGCTCCATTGGACAAAAGAAAAAACTATCTTAAACCCTTTTTTAAAAAGTCATGTACTTTGAAATGCTTCCAGTCCATACCAGGGATTTCTGCTCCCCACCCCCACCCTCCAGGCTATCACTTGGACTAGTGAAGTCGGTCACAAACAGTGGAGGACCGATGTTCTTTATATTAATAATAGCGTTTTAAACACAGGTAAAGAAGGTGTTAGAAATGATTTGATCTTGATTTATTATGCATTTATAAAACTACCCCTGATGACTAGGAGAAGCACAGGGGAGAAAAACATGGCCTGGGTCCCCAGTGGGATCTGGATAAATGGCGTTTAAGAGCCAATAACACACCACCCGGTGGTAGGAGACTGACATGGATACAGTGAGGAGTCTGGCCTGGCTGGTGCTCCACATTCTAGAGGAAGAGGAGATTGGCTTTTGGCCCTTGCGGGCCTCCTGAGCTTTGGCGTGGTGGGGCCCTGCTCACTTCCCTGGGAGAGGCTGTACTTGTGTATTGTTAATACACTTACTAGGGCTCTGTCTGGTCTTTCTGTGGTTATTCATTGTTCCTCGCTCCCCTGTTTCATTTGTTTATTTTAGTCCTTGATTTTGCTTTTATGAGAGTCAGTTTGAAAAAGTATTAAGTACACTCTGATCCAGAATGGATGGTGGACCTTGTGAGTCTCCCATCAGCAAGCTTTTCACGTTGGCTTTCACCTGTCCAGCTCTGTGCAGTGGGTAGACACTGCCCACCTAAACTCTTGGGTAATGTCTTCCCACTGACACCAGAGGCTTACCTGAGGGCTCATAGCAAAGTGAACTCTGAATTTCTAGTAATTGCCTGTTCAAGCTTTGGGGCCTTCATCATTGCATAAAAACTTCTCTCAAATTGACCTCTCCGATTCTACCTTGACCTCCATCTTTCCCACTCTCACATTGCCAGTTCTCTTTCTAAAATACGAACCTAGTTATCTCTTTTACTTGCTTCAAATTTTCTTTATCTCCTGTCTTAGAGGTGGAAAACAGTCCAAACTGCTTCACCCGATGTATCAAGACCCTACATGACATGACTCTTCATTTCTCCCCCATCTCCTCCCACTCCTCACTTCATCCAGTTAGCCAAGCATTGGAGTCACTCTGAACTGTCACCATTCCCTAAATAGGACTTACTGTCATGAGTTAGAGCTTTGTACTTGGTTTCCTTGACTTAACTCGCATACCTGCCCTAGGCCGTAGATCAAATGTCCCTTCTGCAAAGCCTTTCCTCCCCCGATACCCTTACCACCACCTCGTAGCTGCTCTTACACCATATTGGTTTGGTGTGTGGACACCTCCATTTCATTGGAGAATCACTGGTCCCAGAGTTCTGTCTGGCACCCATGTGAACTAAATGAATAAGTAAATGCACAAGCGCTGAGATGTCCCATTACGTTTTTAGGAAGCAAGAGCCAAGATCAGCATTTTGGTTCAAAATACCTGTTTCTGAGTGAAGAAACTTGTGAATTAGTCTTTCTGTTACAAATGAAGCTGTTCATGGGTTCTGCCTTAGAACCCTTGGTTACTGCTGCTAGAAGTTTATAGAAAGACATAAAATGTGGTTCTCTGTTTTAGGCTTCAGCTCTGGCGGCATGGACTATGGCATGGTTGGTGGGAAGGAGGCTGGAACAGAGTCTCGCTTTAAACAGTGGACCTCCATGATGGAGGGACTGCCCTCTGTAGCCACACAGGAAGCCAATATGCACAAAAATGGTAAGAGCAAGCAGAGGATTATGAGTTGGAGATGTTCTGACCCTCAGGAGGCCTTGACGAAGTGTCGTATAAAATGATCTCAAAGCACGGATCTTTAGCTTTTTCCTAGCAAGTGTCTTGATTATTTTCCCCCAAATCTTACGATACCTATAAAACAAAAGATTGGGGTTATTGTATTTCAGATTATAAGAAACTGAAAATGCTGGTTCTAATTAAGGGGAGCAAAATTCCCCACCTGCAATGGGATGGGATTGAGGGTAGTAGCAGTGAACTTGAGTACCCATTAGAGTCAAGCCCTGATGAATTGGCTTGAGAAAACAGAATCAGGTTTGTTTGCTTGTTTGTTTGTTTGTTTTTTGAAGTATAAGAGATGACAAATATCTTTCATGTTGATTATTTGAACCCTTCAGTCTCCAAAGATGACTAAAAGATCAGTACATGAGATTTGAACTTCCCACAAAGCTTTCTTATTCTTTATGAATTACGGGTCTGCAGGACAGCAATTGAGGGCATTCTAGGCTTTGGCTGTAAATGTGTGTTGTCCGGTCATCTCCATAATTCTCTGTAAGAGCTTCTCCATTTCTCTGTAAAATAGATAAAAAGTTTTAGAGCCTTCCTTCAGCCTTTGTCTCAGTGTTTGTTCCATTTGACAAATAATTCGCATGGTCTCAGCTGTAGCCATGAGAACCAAGGATAAACAGGTGTTGGACCGCTCCACCTGCAGCCTTCCACAGTTCTCTTATAAACCACCCTTACTTAAATGTGCCCATCAGACGCTGCTGAGGTGGCCACTTAGAGCTCTCTGCCTGCTCTCCCAAAGCATCATCATGTGATTCTGTGACGCGAAATCAGGAACAATTTACAGAAACTATAAAATCTGGTTTTGGACAGAATAACCCAAGCCCAGCACCTGAGGCTTTGGGTACTTACACTGCGTCTTTGTCCCAAAGACATGATAGGTACATGATAATAAGTACAAAGTGGCATGTGAGAGGCTGTCTCGAAGGTAAAAGAGCCACTTGCCTTCTTAAAGCTTACAGATAATGTTTCCCCCATTTTCTTAGCACTCCCCAAGGGAATCAAGCTTTTCATTTTCTACTACTTCACTGTAATGTGCCCTTGAGTCAAGTTTCTGTCACAGGCTCCAGAAAATCAATGACTCCTTAGCTGAGCTTGGAGATAGCTTTGATGATACTCCTGCTAGGCCAAACCCAGGAGATTATTTTGATCAATATTTACACAAATAATATACTGCCTTGGAAATAATTGTGTCTGTTCATAAACAGCGCCCTAAGAATAGGTCAAGCGACACAATACAGCTTGTAAAATGTGTTTTGAGAAGTAAGTAGAGGGGCACCTCACAGAGGCCAGAACTTGATTGAAAGTCAAGCTGATTTTTTTGGTAGTTTAAAAAGGGAACTTGAAGCATTTCATTTTTTTCCTGCCTCATACCATGTAAAATTCGTGCAGGGGGCACTGACAAACGGCTGAAGTGCTCTCAGGAAAGCAGTTATAAAGGATTTGCTGTTCTTCGTGTGTGAGGCCCTGGCTCACAGAGCTCACTGTGGGCCGTGTGCTGGCAGAGACCCCGGGCCAGAATTCCATCTCATTGCTTTGGAATTTAAAGCAATTGCACATGCTTTCCCCTTTGGTGGTTCACTCTGTTTATGCTGCTGCTTCCAGTGAAACTAGGCCCGAACAGCATGGGAGAACTTGGGTGGGTAGTATCAGTACCGGCGTAGTCAAAAACCCTCTGTGTCCAGCATATTATTTAGTATTTTTCACTTCTCACTCTTGAGTCATTAGTATAAAACCTGGGGACAACGGTAGGATTTGTCCTTTATGAAAGTTTTGTTAACTTCATAAGGCCGTGGAGTTTTAAAACAGAAAGGAACATTCAAGAATGAAAACAGTGCTGTGTGTATAAGTGAGCAATTGAGAGGCTCAGAAAGGTGAAATGAATTGTTCGTTGTCATCCTGCTTATTAACTATATATTGGGTCTTGAGTGTGACCTCTCATTCTAGTGCACTTTTTACTGCATAAAACTTCACAATACTGTATTTGAGTTTCTCTGAATGAAAGATTGACAAATTCTGTTCACAGAAGTCCTTTCCAGGTGTGTATTAATTTCCTCTCTCTCTTCTCAGGCGCTATAGTGGCCCCTGGTAAGACCCGAGGAGGGTCACCATACAACCAGTTTGATATCATCCCAGGTGACACACTGGGTGGCCATACGGGTCCTGCTGGTGATAGCTGGTTACCTGCCAAATCTCCACCAACAAATAAAATCGGAAGTAAATCCAGCAATGCCAGTTGGCCTCCAGGTATTGTCCAGGAAGTGGTTTTTCTGGGATAGCATTCGGTTTTTAATCGTTAAGTTCGGGTTCTGAAACAGATTGCTTTTGCCACATACATTCGTTTTTTTCACTCAGTAATTATTGTCTGAGAAAAGCAAGGCATGTGCTATGCTGTGGGAAGATAGACAGTTTTCATTAGATAGGGTCTCTGTTCTAACAGTTCAGTCAGGGGCCAGCCGAGTGGCTCAGTTGGTTAAGAGCTCGCTCAAGAGTGTGAGCTCTGAGCAACAGCGGTTCGATTCCTGGCCCGAGCTGAGCTGCCAACAGGTGGCAGGATGGCTCAGCTAAATAAATAAATAAGTAAGTAAGTAAAAGTAAGTAAGTAAATTAATTAATTAATTAATAAAAAAAGGGGCTCCTAATAGAGTTCAGTCAGAAAGACTAGGTGTGGACACTGGTCACCCACCAGGTAAGTTACTGTGTGGTAAATACAGGAAGGAAGGAAGATAAGCTGAAGGAAGTCAGAGGAGTGGAATCTGGGGATGAAAGAAGGTAGTGTTGGAGCCGGCCCCCAGCATTCGTCTGTGCATAGGATGCCGTGTAACATGGGTTCTTCTGAAATGTCCATTGAATTGATTTGTTTACTCAATAAGCAAGTATTTATTATCAGTTAGGTTCCAGGTTCACCGTAGCAAGTGCCGTGAGACTGTATGTTATGTTTTCCTCTCTTTATTTTGATACAAGTAATCTATTCATTGTAGAAAAACGTTTAAATTTAGTAAAGCAAAAATAAGAAATTTGGTGTATGTTCTAAACCTCTCTCTACACAGGTATATCTGTGATATGAATATGTAGAGTTTCATTCTATTAAAGTAGACTTGTGGAATGCCTGTTGTTCATATATAATACATACTGCTTTTCCTAATCGTGATTAGGCAAATAAAAGTTCATTACTGCTATCACATAGCTTTAAATATTATTTAAATTAACCAGTAGAAACTTGGAAATACTTCCATGGGTTCCAGGCTTCCTCATGATAAGCCACATTATTCCCTCTGGCTGTCCCTGGGCGATCCACTTTGTAGTGGTCATTTGTACTGTGTTCACTTTTGTGCTTCTGAGCCAATTTCTGGTGAGATAAATGGGAGAAGTCACTGATCTCCAACCTAGATCTTCTTCCAGTTCTTGTCCTAGATGCCTAGACAGTTCTCCTGAGCAGTAGACTACTTACCCCGCCTCCCTGCCCCCAGGCCTGAATTTCCCTGGGAGCAGGAAGGGCAGGTTCTGGGGCCAGGCGCTGAAGAATCCTGGCATCAAGTTCACGACCACAGAGAGACAGACAGAGAAGGTGGGCATACTGTGATAACACTGAGGTGCTGCTGGCAGAGTGTATGTCCAGGAGACTTTTATTTTTTTTTTAATGTTATGATGAAAATCTGAGATTAAAATAGATTGAGTATTAGACGTTTTACAGATCTATTTCTTCTATCAAAAAATAACTATTTTACCGTTTGTTTGAACAACCTCCTACGTCTAATGTTTCTTCTTCTCTCAGAATTCCAACCTGGAGTGCCATGGAAAGGTATCCAAAACATTGACCCTGAATCCGATCCCTATGTCACCCCAGGAAGTGTGCTGGGGGGTACCGCCACATCTCCCATTGTAGATACTGACCACCAACTTCTGCGGGATAACACCACAGGTAAGTAAACAAGCGAAACATCCTCTGTGGATTCAACACCCAGCACATTCAAATTTGTCAGCCTGAGCCCTCATTTGTACTTGCTCGTGTATGATCGTTTCATCAGGAAACATAAGACGATACAGCTTTTCACATTTATTTTTTTAGATATATTTTGTCCTGCCTTCTGTTGAAGGTTAAATAAAATACTTTCACTTGTTGTACTGACACTTATCTGCAGTATTTTCATCTTGTTTTTCATTTGTCGCCCAAAGGGTCTAATTCTTCCCTCAACACCTCGCTGCCTTCACCTGGTGCCTGGCCCTACAGTGCCTCTGACAACTCCTTTACCAACGTTCATAGCACTTCAGGTATGAGTGCGTCCTGTTTGTTTCCCTGCCATTAGCATGTTTCCATCAGGTTCCCTCTTACAAAGGAAATTGGCATTTGTTTCTTAAGGAATACTTGTACAGAAGTGGGATAGCATATGTCAGCGTGGGTGGAGGTACATCTCTTGTATTGGCCGGATCCGTGAGGGGCTTCCAGTCTCAGAGAGGCAGAATGAAGCAAATACAGCTTTAGGACAAGGCCTATGGTGACATAATTGCAGGGAGTGTTGGTGTTGAGAGGGCAGAGGTTACATCCTGATGACACAGTGCTGTTCTCTTAACCAGTCTGCCCAGAGAATCAGGGCCATGGGAAGAACCAGTTAAATCCAGGTTGTTATTCCTAAGGCAGCCGATGATAGCCTGCTTTTCTCTCAGAATCCTTCCACTTACAGGCAGAGGCTAAGAGCAGATGGCCAAGGAAAAAAAGGATTGATTAATTCTGTCAATAACAACATTTGTTGAATTCTTCGCATTTTGTTTTGTTGGAAGACAATAGGGAATGGAAACGTTAATGAGTATAATAAAGCTTTTGAAGTCACTCACTGAACACAACGCCTTACAGATTGGTAGACAGATCATTAGTCATTGGCACCTTGGTCTTGCAAAAGTTGGACCTTAAGCCATTAGAGTCATTTAGGCTTCTTTTCTTTGTCCAGGCAAAAGAAACAAATCCTTAGCTGCCTTCTAAGATGCTGCAGGTTAATGGCTTTACAAATTGTCTTCTTTTTCTTTGTACCTCTGTGTCATGTCAACAGTGCAACAATAATCTATCATTCTTTGAAAGCTCCTGCAAACCAGGCAGCGTGCTAAGCCTTTGGCATGAGTTCTTATCAGTACCTTCACCAAAGTCCACAGGGAGGTCCTGATGTTATCCCCATTTTGTAGATGGAGACACTGAGACTCTTAAGAGCTGATATAATTTGCCTCAGGTCTGAGTCAGTGTGTGAAGGAGCCAACCCAGTATTCCATGTTTCTAACCACCACCCTACAGTATACTTTTATAAAACTTCTTCCCTGACACTTAACAACTCATTTTCACTTCACTCTTTTATTCCCATAATTGCCCAAATCTCAGGTTGAACTGTTTTATTTTTTGTCTCCAATTGGACATTCACCTGAGAGATGACTCAAGAATCACCCCAGACATGTCTAAAACTGAACATATACTTCCTCACCCCCAAAATGATCTTCCCTTTTTAACTACACTCTCTATTTTTCTTAATGATGCTGCCATGCATCACATAGTCACAAAATCTCAGTATTTTCTCACTCTTTCATTTCTCCCGCGCTCCCTGGATCCAGGCAGTGATGACGTCTCCCAGCGGTTTAGTTGCAGTCGTATCTCTCATGCCCGTGTCTTCTGTTCCAGTCTGTTTGCTGTCACCCAAGGTTTAGACTCTAGTTGAAAACACTACATGCTCAGTCTTCTGCAAAAACTCCTGATAGTATCGAAATCAGTCCCCAGCCTACCTTGATGGCCTCCTTTACCTCTCTATCACTATGAAATGTTCAGCCAGAATTGGGGGAAAACAGATTTGGTACAGTGAGAGTTTAGACTGAACCGTGGTTTATATTTTCCTGTCTTTCTGAGCCCATCCATTTATATAAATCCTTCAAGACTCGTTTTTTGCTCACAGCCCAGCATGGTCTTTCTCCTCTGTGTAGTGAACATATATGATGTTGTTCATCTGTTCTGTCCTCCCACCTGAATTTGAAGTTCTTGAGAATACCCACAGCCCTGATTTAGCACCTGAAAGCATACTAAGCCCTAAGTGAATACTTGATGATCATATTTTAAAAATCCGTTTGAATGTTGGTGACTGATATTCTGGATCAAGAAAAGTTTCATTTTCTCGTACTTGCCAGTAAGTCAGTAAGTGTTTATAGGATACTTTCGTTCCGCTAGGTTTCACTTTCTGCTGTATCTGTAAGACTAACAGCTTCAGGAATACTGTCCTTGAATTTGTCTTCCCTTTCAGGTTGTATTTAGCTAAGAAAGCAGTAGAGAACTAATTATCTTACTAAATCTTTAGTCCATGTGTTAATTTGTCAATTCAGAGTAATAGTCATTGAAAATTTTATATTTAATAAGCTCAAAGAACAATATTATTTTGCTGCTCTTAAAATAGCACTTACTATTTTTAGAATGTAAGTGTTTTGTGTACACAAAGTTTATGTGTATTTGTTGACACTCGTGCTTTATCTAACCTTATTCCTTCCTTAATTTTCTTTTCCTATAGCAAAGTTCCCTGATTACAAATCAACATGGTCCCCAGATCCCATAGGACACAACCCCACTCATCTCTCCAACAAGATGTGGAAAAACCATATTTCCTCAAGGAACACTACACCGCTGCCCCGCCCACCTCCTGGTCTGACCAACCCCAAACCGTCATCTCCCTGGAGCAGCACAGCACCCCGATCAGTCAGGGGGTGGGGGACACAGGACTCACGGCTTGCCTCGGGTGAGAAGGATCTGCCTAAAGGAGCATTATTGTTCAAACACAGAGGTCTTATGTTAACACAAATGGTGAAGACATGATGAAGACTTCACAAGACAGGACATCACAGTTGGCTGATAGAGGAGAAAGTATCTCTTGAGTAGAAAATTACAGTCAGTATAAGGCAAAGGGACCCATGAACTCCCAAGGTACTGATGAAGTAAAAAAGACAAACTGCAGAGTGAGACCACTAGGAGGAAAAGGCTGCCTTGCAAATAAGGCATAAAGATCCAGGTCTAGAAGAGCACTGGCTATTCAGTGACAAGATAACAGTCAGAGTGAGGTGAAAAGAGAAGATGATTTATAAAAGGAGGGAAGTGTAACCCTTCTAAAAAGGGTTATGTGACAGTGTTTCTCACGCATAGCTTTCTTAAGTTTTTGATTGCTCTTCCTAATGTTTTTTGCTTACAGCCTCTACCTGGAGTGATGGCAGTTCGGTTCGTCCTAGTTACTGGCTGGTTCTTCACAATCTCACTCCACAGGTAATCATGCTGTCTTGTGATTTTTCTAGATAGGACTTGATTGTGTTAAGAGAGAGAAACTCAGAGATGTGGGAGGTGGACAGATATGAAAGTTCATTTATTTTCTGGTCACCGCAGAGCCATCCAGCCTGCAGAGGTGGGTCTCCCCACCCAAGGCTCGAAGCCTACTGATGAATGGGGGATGTTGGCTACTGGGCTTCATGAAGCCTGTTGTCCTGGTGATGTTAACATGTGTAGTTTATAAAATAGTGAGGGGGGATGGTTCTATCTGGTGACTTCTGTTTAGCAGAGATGACTTGCTGTATAGACCTATCGGAATCTAGAACCAAATGGGAAACGGATATTTAACTGTTTTAACCACACACAAAAAAGTTACCTGTTTTTGTGTTAGTTGTCCAACAAGACTTGAGGCTCAATATTAACCATTTTTCTACTTCATAAATAATTAACCGTCCATCTCGGCACTGGAAGGAATGTGTCGATCTTATAGCTTAAATGCCCCATGGGTATTTTAATTTTCTGTCTGTTACTCTCATCTATGTAAATGGCATTACTAATTTGCTATCATCAGAGCATGCCCTCTGGGTTGTTTTCACTCTTGGTGGGACTTCATTTGCACCACACCACCCTTCCTTTCCCCCTTGGTTGCTTGACAACTCACTTATTTGTAGCAGCGTTATGTTGAGCCCTTAAATGAGGTTAAATGAACCCATCGAAACTGAGCCCATGACCTTCATTTGGACTTGACAGCACAGCCTTTAACACACCTTGTTAAAAGGGGTCAGTTATGCTTCCCTGCCTTTGACACCCAGAATGTGTTGTCTAGCATTTAATTTTAAAAATGGATTCGTGTACACTTTACTAAGCTAGCACTTTCGTTTAGAGTGGTTCCTAAGGGATATTAATAGGTCTCTGGCCTAACATGTTTGAAATATATTCTTGATTAAAGAAAATTAAGCAGGTTTCTTCACTATGAGACTTCTTTGATCCTTTAATATGCTAACGTGTATTTATGATCCTCTGTGGGGAAATACAGCTTCTCCTGAGTTTATTTGCCCGGTGAACCCATTTGTGGGGAGTGTATCCAGGGCTCGTATTTCCAGGTACAGGTTGAGAAAGTCAGTTTCCTAAATAGAGTTAACATGCGGAAGAGTCTGGATTGGCCCTTAATACCTGTGTCCAGTCACTCCTCAAAAAGCCCCAGGTCATTTTACTTAACTAATAGTTGACTGAAGTAGGAAGATTTTATATAACCGTCCTCAAAACAATATCTGCCTCATTATTTCTAAGTAGTCACATAGTGACTGTATACTCATAGTGGTGGGTATAATATGGTTAGGATGAGAGGAGGGATACATGGCTGAAAGGAGCCTAGACAAGGTAGCCAGCTGTTCACGTCTGTTTTATAATATGAAAAATAATAAGTACATCTGTATGTGTATGTATATAAATTGAATATAGGGGCTAGCTTTGTTTGTATTAGAAATAATTGATTAATTTTTAAAAATCAAAACTCCCTCACAACAGACTAATCTCAATTGTAGCTTAAAAGAAGGCTTTAAGGGCAAATCTTTGGTAACTGGATAAATTTAACTTTTCGTCACCTAAAATTTGTTTAGAAGACATCTATCCTGAAAAGTCACTAATGCCATACACAGACATGCTTCTATAGTCAGTTGTCACTTAAAAAACAATGCTAAGAGCTGTTTCTCCAGTCATTTTCTATGAAGAACTACGGTGAAACTGCCAGTTTTCATCCTGCAGGGTTTCCATGGTGAAGTCACAGAATGTTTCCACTGCTGCCGCCAACTTTTTAAGACTGTTCCCATAGTCACCTCTTTCCCTTCCAAAGAAATGAACGAAAATGTTGGCCTGCATAGCTTAAATAAACCAAGTTCAGATCTCGATACAGATAAACTCACCAGAGAGAATAAATAGATTTGTCCATCCAAGTCCGAGGTGAAGGCAGTTATTCCTGATCACTGGACGGACAGCTTAGTGGTGAGGGTCTGACTAAGGTGAGTGACTACAACCTTTGGTCCCATTGGCTGTGGGCAGCAGAGGACAGAGAGTGATAGAAATAGTCTGACCTCGAGGTGGCTGAAATCAGGAGTAAGAGGACGGCAGACTAGCCTGTGAGCTGGCTCAGCCGCCAGCATCCTGAATCTTGGTGAGCGTTGCTCTCTCTCCTTGTTGGTGGCTGCTTCTTCAGCTCTGTGCGATTGTTAACTGAGGAGGTGGAAGAACACCAAGTTAGCAATGATGCTGAGACCTTTGCATGTTTCCTTAAACTCTATTTGGGTACCATCTTATTTCTGCTTTTTAAGGCTCTACAAATTAGTACACGTTCACTTGTTTACCTTGTAAGAAATATGGACCACAGCTTGAATCATAATGCTTTCGTTTTGAGTTGTATTTATGCAAATGATTTTATTTGCAAAATGGGCACGTTAGTTCTCAGCCTAGTGTTTTAAATACGTTAAAATTTTCCTTCAAGACCTCTGTATTCAATGCACTCTTTCCGGCTTTGAGTTTTTCATCCCTCCAGACTTGTTTAGTACTGGTACTATTATATTATTCACCAACCAGAAGGCCTCTCATTCTCATGTATAAGAAAGACCACTTGACTTCCTTTCACACCCCCACCTCCAGTTTTTATCTCACAAATGTCATTGCTCCTTAGATTGATGGGTCAACCTTGAGAACCATCTGCATGCAGCATGGCCCACTGCTGACATTCCATCTGAACCTAACCCAGGGCACCGCCCTGATCCGATACAGCACCAAACAAGAGGCGGCCAAGGCCCAAACTGCACTGCACATGTGAGTACCTAGCCTATGCTTGCTAAACCCCACGGGGAAGATGCACGCGTGAGTATTCTGGCACCTGCTCCATGAAACAGATGCACAAGAACATGCACAGAAACAGCACCATCACGTAAGCAGTTGTCTGGTAGTGAGGTGGCTGATCTTTTTAACCTACCTAAGCATGGATTGCCCTATGTCTATCCTGGGCCGATCATCAGAATTCCCCAAGTGAAGAATTTGTGAGAGTAAATTTTCAGGTCTGTAAAACAAAGCCTATGTTTATGAAAACCTGAAACTGTTGATGCTGTCCCTTTTCATCACAGTATGTAGCTGCTTACTTTGGCTTCTTTCTGGGAGATGATGAAACAGTATGAACTTGGTGGGTTGCAGGGGTTTTGCCCGCAGTAGGTGGGACTTTGACCCTCCCTGCCACCCTCAGACTGGTGGGCAGGAAAGAGCTGACTTCCTGACTGCAGATTTCATGACAGAAAGCTACACACAAAATGAGCAAGTGATGCTGGGGCTCAGGCAGTGACCCCAGCCCTAGATGGAGCAGCACCTACAGGTGTCGGAAGCTGGGTTTCCTTGATACATGGTGTGTGATCTTTTACCTCCCGTGTGGGAAAAAACAGGTGACATTTTCCTTGACGTACAAATTCTACATACCAAGGGGTATTGATCTGCAGCATCCTCCAGTAGTCTTTGGCTGTCTTGAGGTTCAGTGATACCTTATGGCTTTAAATCAGTACCTCTGGCAGCCTGGTTAAAGTGCAGGTTGTGGTCCTGTAATCCTGCCTTCTAAAAAGTATCCAGGGGATGTGGAAGCTGCTAGTCCGAGGAGCACACTTTGAATAACAAGGACTCGAAATACTCAGTCTCCATGTGTGCGTTAGGGTTTTCCTCGCATCCATAGCTTTCCCCTCCCCTTTCTTCCAGGTGTGTGTTGGGAAACACTACCATCCTGGCTGAGTTTGCCACCGATGATGAAGTTAGCCGCTTTCTGGCACAAGCTCAGCCCCCTACACCCGCAGCAACCCCGAGTGCACCCGCAGCAGGTTGGCAGTCGCTGGAGACCGGCCAGACCCAGTCAGATCCCGTCGGACCTGCGCTGAATCTTTTCGGTGGGTCCACAGGGCTCGGGCAATGGAGCAGCAGTGCTGGTGGCAGCAGCGGGGCCGATCTTGCCGGCGCTTCGTTGTGGGGCCCCCCAAACTATTCTTCTAGCTTGTGGGGAGTCCCAACCGTGGAAGATCCCCATAGGATGGGCAGCCCTGCTCCTTTACTACCTGGTGACCTTCTGGGAGGAGGGTCGGATTCAATCTGAACTTAGAACTTTCAACTCTGACCTCGTGACCTTTTTTGGAACAGCAGCAGCACTAACTTGACCTTTTCGTTTTTTTTTTCAACTTGCAATAAATACATTTTTAAAAGGAAAAAAGAAAACGGAGAGAGAAAAAAAGGTGGGTCATTGACAGACTGTCTGAGCACATAGTTGCCTCCCTTATAACTTCAGTTTTTTCGTTTGGAATATGAATCCAAAAAGAGAACATATCACTCTTGAAATACTTGAATCATGAACGCCAACCTAGAAAGACAATGTGAAGCAAGTACACATACCATTTAAATTTAAACACAAAAAAATTAAAAAAATTAGTTTCTAGTTTTTCACTTTTTTCATGTTATATGGAAGTTGTTGCTAAGAAACATATATACTGAAAAAAATAGCTTTTTAACTTTGTTTGCACTGGGTGTGTTTCCGTCCTTAGGTCTACCATGTTTGGGAGGGAGGGGAATTCAAAAGAATTGTTGGGGTGGGGGGAGGGAAGACTTGACGGAGCCTCACTTTAAAAACAAAAACACAAAAAACCTAAAAAAACAACAAAAAAAAACAAAAACAAAAAAAAAAGGAAAAAATTTGTGATTGGCTGGTTGATAAATACCAGTGTGTTCTGGCACATGTAACTGCCCAGGCATGCTCGTTCTGGTATGTGTGTGCACGTGTGTTCATGTGCATTCGCGTGCATCCTTCTCTCTGTCTCTGTGTGTGTGTGCCTGTGTCCTCCTCCCTGACCCCGAGGTTCTCAGAAAGCTGCATTGCTGACAGTCCACAGGCTGGCTGGCCGGCCATCTGCTTTTTATTTTTATTATTATTGTTTTTTAACTAAGAACACACAAGCATGGGGAGCCACCGCTGCTAGAGCAGCTCCGTTGGGCTGCAGGAAGATGAACAGAGCGCTTTTTAATGATGAGAGCAGGGAGATCCTTTCCATCTGCGAATTAGCCTGAGTGCAAGTTTTCTTTTCTCTAGCTTTTCTTTTGACCTAGCAGTAGAGTTGGAGCACTGCCAAGTCCAAAAACTTAGGAGAGCAGGAGGTACCTCTTGGAGCAACTGTGTGTTTATTTATTTCTGTTTGTTTTTTTAAAAAATAAGTGGCCACTAGGCACATCTGTTAAGTTTTATGCAGGCCTTTTCATTACTTTGAACGGGAACAGATGAGATAGTTGTTAATTATGTGACGTCTCAAAAACAGAAAAACTGTGTTCCCCCCTTTCTTGTGTAATCAGTTATGAGAAATTCATCAGAAAGTCAGGTAATGCAGAATGCAATATTTCTATTGGTTCTCCTTTTCATTTGATGAAAACAGAAGAAAACAGGTTGTGAGCAGCCTCCTGAAGCATCGCAGCTCCTCCCCCCTGCTCCCTTCTTGCTGAGCGTTACCTGTGCCAGGCCTCGGCGTGTTACTGCCAGGCCATCACATCACTGACAGAAACGTTTACTTAACGAATGTTCTTAAACCAGTGTGTACTTCAGGCGTTTCCTTTTGTTCCTCTGTGTTGTGTATTTCCTGTGTATGTGGTTTTGCTTAGGCAGGTATAACTTAGCAAAGACTTTTAAGTATTGCACCTTTTTTTTTTTTTTTTTTGGTTTTGACTTTTTTTTTCCCCTTGTAATGTTGCTTTCTTTTTTTTAATTTTGGTATTTAAAGACTTTTTTTTTTTTAAGCATCAATGTGTAGTACTCTGGGCCGAATAGGGGGCAACTTTTAATCCAGTTATCACCAACAATGTATGTACTTATGTTGGAATCAAAATGTATCGAACTGCTTTTTGTGAAGAGAGTTATAGCAGCCCTGAAGGGGTACCCCGTTATACAGAGCAGATGGCTGGGGGGGGGGGAACGTATGCCGGTAACATGCTAGCACTTGTGTGGACATCCCACTCTGCATTATACTGTTTAACATAAAGTGCCGACATTCTGTACCAGCAAATACCTGCCCATTCCAATCCTTGGTGGGAGCAGACCTCTACTGTCCTCCATAACTTGCTGCTAGTGAGGACAAAGGAGTTTTTCTTTCTTTAGCATCTTCAGTGAAGGATACAACAATGCCTAATGTATTTGACTTTGAGCTTGTGTCTGTGTGTAGGTGGGTGGGTGGGTGTGTATAGGAAAAGGCAAAGACGAATTATTTGCATTTAAGTGGTTTTGTGAGACAAAGAATGGGGAATTCTGTAGTCCTCTGGCTTACCCTGTTGATTATAAACCTAGCCTCAAAAGAGATTGACATGCATAATTCAAGGGAGCGTTCATTCCTACGAGTCTTTATGTACCCTTTGTGGGTAGGTGGTCAAACGTGAGTTTCCACCGTTGGTTTGGTCCCATTGGATGCCTTGTAGAAACTGTGCCCTCCTCCTGCTCTCCGGTTTTCATCACCACCTTTGCCCATGTACACAGTGTCTCCCCCCAGCCCCCACTGACTGCTCTGTATGTGGTGGGGGCGACCTCCAGGTGAAGAGCAGCTGTGTTCAGACAACCACAGAAGGCTAGATCTTAGTGTCCCTGGGCCAGGAGCACGCCCCAAGGCAAGCCAGTGGTGACCCTGTCCACTGCCGCTCTTGGTTTCCTGCCATGTTCTGCACCGCCCTCCACTCCCCCTGCCTGTTGGTTCCTTGACCTGCACTATGGGTTAGTTGAGTTCTTTACGATACTACGGTGAAAGCCGGGTGCTAGAGCCCCTCTTGTTTACAAGACATAATGAGGGATTTGAAATATGTAAAAATAAACATGAGAAGCTAAAATGTTCTTCCATCATAAGCTTAAAGGGAAAAAAACTTTAAAAAAAGACCAAAAAGTGCATATATATGTATATACACACACATATATATATATATGTGCACATATAAATATATATTTTAGATGAAGACTAACTCTGGGAGCATTTAACAGTGTTTTTGTTTTTGTTTTTAACATTTTCCTGCTTTAAAATTTGCAAGCATTCTCAGGAATTCTAGGGTAGGAAGCCAGTTTTTTGAAGATGGTTTATTTAACCGTATCTTATCCTAGGTAGATGGCTGTTTCTTTCCTGTCAATAAACTTTTACAAGTTCCTGAAACTTCAAAAAGTTTAAACAATTTTTACTTAAAAACATGTAAAAAGAAAAGTCTCCAAACATTATTGTCATACTGGGGATCACACATATTAAAACATGTAGAAATATTTTTTAAAAATTATCAATTTAGCAGCAACAGGTTAATTCATTATCTTAAAAAATATGGGAGAAGGATTAAGCTTTATAAGAACTCTAACATGGATTCATTTGAAATTGTAATGGGAGAGCGTTTGGTATATATAAATGGGAATGCCATCACTTTGTTCCTTTCCATTTAAGACTGAACTGAAATCTCCCCTAACAACTTTTATTTTTTTTAAAGGAACCCTTCTCCCTGTCCCCCAGCCCTAGCAACAAAAGAAAGGAAGAAAGAAACAACAGCTTAAGGGGAAAAAGAAAAGTAATTCTAATCTGTAAAATAGTATGGTTGGATTGCTGAGAATCTATGTAAAGAGTTAGGAAATATAGGTTAATAATTTTTGGAACAAATTTTAAATATAGACATTACTAGAGGAAAACTATCTATGGACTGTTCTGTTAATGAAGAATGTCTGTCTTACCTCCATTGGTTATGGGAGAAGGACAAAATAATAGAAAAACCTACTAAGGAACAAGTGATTTTACGTTTTTCGCTCCCAGCTACTGTTGTGCTCATTTTAATTGCTGTTTTGAAGGTCTGCTGCTTAATCATCCCCATCCCTCAGCCGGAGATGTAGAGTGTTTCCTTTCCATTTTTTGGTGATGTCGAATTCTCCTTTTGTATTCCCTCCTGGGGCCAGGGATCAGAATTCCCAAGCATGACCACAGCTTCTTTTAAACATCTAAGCTTCCCATGGGGAAGGAAACTCCTGCTCGGCACGTAAAGGGAGTGGGTGGGGTTGCTGCCTGTAAATTCTCTAAAACCGCTTTAGTGCCTTCGTACATACACCCAGACATCCTAAGCAGGGGGAGCACGTGTGCATGTGCCTGTGTCCAGTCCCTCCACAGACAGTAAGACACTTGCCCATTAAGGAAATTGGAGTGGTTCTAGACAGGCCCCAAAGGCAGTGGGCTCAATTTAAAACAAATAAATAGAAACCAAGGCAGTTAAACATGCTTTCATGCCTCGATAATGTGGAATGCCAAGATCCATCCTTGTGTTGTCCTCCGTTACTGTGCATTGACTTCTCCAGGTGTTATTGTGATGGCTACAGTGATTTAGAGGGTCTCTGTGTTGGGCCAGTAGAAAGGGGCTCGTATTTCTCTGTTCTTGTTCTTTGTCTCTTCCCTTTCTCCCCTTATTTTTGTTAACTTGCTGGAAGCTTTGCTTTATTGGTTGGCAGTGACCTAAGAACAGAATATAGTGAGAGGTAATGAAGAGAAAAACTCTTTTCTTTCCGTAGTGTTCTTTGGCAAGAGCCATGTCTGCTGAGAGGTTAGGTGGCTTCAATACACTTAGAAAATTCGGTGGAGGCGTCTTCCCTTCCACCACATTCTGACAGAGGCTTGCTGGTCACCTCTCGTTACACAGGTTTATTTCATAAACATTTTGATCATGTAAATTTGAAACTTCCAATTTGTACTTGTTTCCCTTTATTTCTTTAAACACTTGGTTACTAGCCACGATCCCTCACAAACATCACAAACTTGGTTTTAGCCAAAAGAAAATAAACATAGTAGAGGAAGGGATGTCTTCCATCAGACTGGGGACCTCTACTGGCAATTGAGATCCAGTACCATGACCTAATTTTAGGTGTTTCAAAAAAAAAAGTTCAGATCTCCGAGATGCTGTGAAGGAGCGGATGTGGCATCTCTGATCCCTCGGTCCCTGGCCCTTGGTAGTTCTCACGACATTCACAGAAGTTAACTTAGCAGTGCAGCAAGTTAAGGTTCCAAACCAGATTCTCTCATCAGCATTATCCACTGACTGCCATTCGGTTAGTTTCATTTATTTATAACAGTTTGATTTTCTACTATGATGGCTCCTGTCCTAAGAACTTCCCACCTCTTCTGACATGAATGTAGCATAAATTAGCAGTTGATTTCTTCCAAGTTCCTGTGGGTTGAATGTGGTGTGTTAAGAGATGCAGGAAAAAGAAAGGAAAAGAAATTCCTGCCTAAGAATTTTGGAAGAGCTTTTATTAATATATCTAGCAGAACCTAAAATTTCACAGGCTTTTAACTTGTTGCAAACATTCACTCACACCCCTTTTCGGGGGCAGAGGGCAGTTTTTGTACAGTTAACGGCCAGATTCCATATTGACCTCAGATGCTGTGTACTTTCTAGTTTTACTTTTTATATTCTAGCATCTTGACTCTTAAACAGAATGAAGATGTATGTGTGCTGAGCAAAACTCTTAAGCCAAGCCTGCTTTCCTCTGTGGTATAAACAGGATACTTTCAGCAGACTTGGCTGTGATGGCCATCTCTAAGATTAGGGAACAATTGAGTCTTTCTTTAGAAAAGGTCCCCTTCTCCCCCATCCTCAGAGTTCAGATTCAACATGTAACACACTCTGTAGGTTATTGTCTTGGGTTTGGGTTTTTTTCTTTTAATTATCTATAAGGTCTTTAAATAGGAGTAGAACTACATTTTTAGCTCATTTAAAAAAAAAGTTTTCTTCTCCAGTGTTTTTGCCAAGTTTTGTCACACTTCGTGTCTATGCATTAACTACACTTCTTAGTGTTACTGCAAAAAGAAATCGTACCCTTGAGTTGTTTTCCCTCCTGTGAGCATACAACCAGCCTGCGTGTGGTGATCGTGCAGATGAAAATATTCTAGCCTGTGTGTATACAAGTGAATTGTCAATCTTTAGGCCTCAGCAGTCATTCAGAAAAGAGGGTGCCGTTGTCCTCACTTTCTGCTGCACCCCACACCACACCCCCTCTGCTTTCTTCTCTGCAAGTACCCAGTGTCCACAGTCTAGAAACAGGCAAATAGGCATAATGTTGTCAAGTACGCTGTAAGCCTGTTACCAAACCTAGAATGTTAGATATATTTCCAGACTTAGCGCACATCCTATAACATGGTCTGTAGGTTTATGGCCAGTGCCAAAACTGTGTGTATTTTCAGAGATGGTCCCCGTTTGTCGATGCTGATGTTGTTTTCTTGACCTTAAATTTGACAAAGGAGGTGCTGGCATCACATTCTTTAGATTTGAAGTAATGATCAAATTCAGGAATCTATGAACATAACTGAATACTTTAATAAAAATTGAACATTGGCCCTCCCTACCTAGCCACAACACCTCCCCCTCCACCCACACCGCCAAAGAAAAGAGGCCATGAGCATCTTACAGGATGGCGAACGGAACACTGGTTAGGAAACAGCTACTCCCCCACGGCTGGGCATCTATGCTGTCCTCCTGCGGAGGGTTACTCAGACTAGATCTGGGGTAATTACCAAGTATTCTGACATTTGAGTGGTTTCTAAACTGTCATTCTCTTGTAGGAACCTGCTACCACCACCCCCCAAAAAATTAAAAAGCAAAAGTGACAGAAATTGCCAGCGTTTGCCTCATAGAATTTGAATAGCTCCCTTTTCCATTAACTATACACCTGAATTTGTTTTTAACAAGAAACTATGCACACCAAGAAAAATGGTACTGCCCTGATCAGAGGGTCTCTGAGTCGCAGGTTCTTCATTCTGACACTTGTTTTGACGAGAGGGGAAAGGTCAGACAAAGGCAAGAAATGTTCTGTTTTAAATTTTGTAAAGAAACTTTCCCTAAAGCACTTGGTGCCTCAATTTCTATTTCAAACTATACATTATTGCTTAAGAAGTAAAATCCCAATTGTAACTTGACACCCATTTTGAGCCAATATGAATAAGTTGGGATTGTTTTTACAAAAAATGAAATTCCTCTTGATGGCTAATGGTGAGCAGCAAAATGAAGGTGGTGAGGGTAGCTTACAGTGTCACAGCAGAGTTGTGAAATGAAGCGCTTTTCTTTCCCTTCTCCTCCCCTGCCTTCCTGGACCTCTTGGTGACTCCAGCGTTCCTTCTCCTTGGGCTACTGAAAGGTGTGCACAATTCTCAGAGGGCTGGGTTGTCAGAGGTGACCGGAGGTGAGCTAGTGCAGCCTTACTGCAGGACTGGCCTTACAGCAGAGCTTTCTGGAGAGGGAGACGGACAGTATATGCTCCATGTGTTCACCAAAAATGCAAAGGGTGGATAGGGGTGTTTATACAAAACCAAGCAAAAACCTTGGGAACCTTTTAAAGGTAGTCTAGTTTCTCACCCAGTGATGCACTCAGCATACACTCCTTGCTAGAAATTTCGGGATACGTTAGAATAAATGTGTTTAAAACACCACCTCTACTCACCCCCCCCCTTTTTTTTAATTTTGTCCAAGGAATTAATCACTTAAGTGTAGTATTTCTGAATGTGCCTTTGTGAGTACAGAGACCGTCTGTTTTAGGAAGAAGCTATCCATTGGGATAAAACAGAGAGACGGTCAGCCTAGTCTTTTAGGGAAGTCAGCGTTTCTCCTGGCAGTCCCCAGGGGCAGCGGTTGAGTTTTCATTAGCATCAATATTGCACAGTGTAGAGTTGTGTGGAGAGGTTCTGGGACTTGGGACAGGGGAGATGAGGTGATGACGGTGCACAGGAGACAGAGACCCAGGTCAGTCCAAGAGTGCAGGTTGAGTTTACCTACCTGCATTATCTAATTTTCTTCGTGTATATGTGTGTGTGTGCGCGTGTAGCTGTTTTAGTTTTTGTTTTTCTGTAAGCACTGGAGAACTGAAATATGGTGATGTCTGTGACACATTCATGCATGTCAAGAAAGCGCTTTCTAGCTCTGCCGTGTGCAGAGCGGGCAGCGCATTTCCACCCTCTGAGTCTGTGTCCTGAGAAGGCAATTCTTTTCCCAAATGGAAGTCACTTAATGTTGCTGTTTATGTGAACAGGGTATTACATGCAAGGAAAAAAGCTTTTGAAAGAATAAGATGGAAGTGTTTGAGCAAGAAAAGAGAAAAATCTGAAAATCATATTTTATTTCTTCAGAACGATTTGTAGTTAAACATAGAAACCTGCAGTGTCTCTTCATTTGTTTTTCTTTGTTTTAAACGATTCCACCTCTTCTCCCCACTCCTGATCTTCTAAAGAAATATCAAGTGAATGCTAAGGGCCATTTCCATAATTCCTCAGAACTCCCCAAAGAGGAAACCAGTCCCTCCCGCAAGATTCCTCCAGCTTCATTCAGGAAGACAAAGGGAGGCCAGATGCTGCGCTCTGTGCTTCCTCTCATTCCTCTCTAATGGCCTTGAAATGTATTATTATGCAAATGTGAATTTTGATACTGAATTTAAGAAGAGGTTGTTGGATTTTTTTTTTTCCAAAAAAAAAAAGGTCCCATATGTGGTCATCATTGCTTTCTTTATTTTGTAACGTGAATTGTAACTATGCATTCTGCAAAAGGGGGGAGGGCAGAAAGGGGAAGGAAGTAGCTTTGCATCTTTGTTCTATGGTTTCTGTGTCCATGGTATCCCCACGTCCCGGTGGGGATGGGGAGTGAGAGGTCAGCCCAGTGAGGAATCCCTGGAGAGGCAGGGACCTCGGAGTCCTCCCGTGGTCGCTGGCAGGCCTGATGGCCCAGCAGATCCTGGAGGGCCTGCAATTCCTATCCACCAATATATGGTACAGGATTCTCCATCCTAGCCGTACAGTGTTAACCCGGTGCAGCAGTGGGGCCCCGAAGGCTTCAGTGTTCTCTGGAAAACAAGGACTCATTCTTTCCTGAATTCAGAACCCTTTCAAGCTCAGGAAACCATGCCTCACTTCATGCGAACCTTCAAGTTAATCTTTATGTCAACTTCAGAAACCTCCTCCTTCCCTCCTCCTCACTCCTTTTTCATTTTTCTTTCTCCCTTCTTAATCATTTTTAAGTGAACTTAATTATAAGGAAACTGTCTTGCTCTCAGGGGAAGAGGACTTTTGCTTGTCAGGCAAAAAAAAAAAAAAAACTCTTCCCATCCACTACCCCTCAGCCAAATGGGATCTCTCCGCTTCCTTTGCGTTTATGAAGCTGTATATAGCTAGCAAGCAGTGAGGCGTTTGGCATATGGCACAGCCTCCAGCCTCCGAACAGGATTGTCCTAACAGGATTCCTTTGTGGGTCTTGCCTGTGGTGAATCGTGGCGCCTGCACTGCTCTGGTCTAGGCATTCTTTGCAACACACAGTATCTTAACCAAGAGCTCGTCCTGCCCGTGCCCAGTGTTTCCACGCCGCAGTTTGCGTTGATGTTCACAGTACTGTAACGAGTAACAGACTTGACCACAGTCTCCTCGTGCCCGTGCAAGGCTGCACTGGCACGATCTCATCAGGGTTCCAATCTGTTAGATTGCCTTTAGACAAAAAAAAAAAAAACAAAACCAAGAAAAAACAAAAAAAAGAAAAAAAAAAGAAAATCCTGACGTTTCAACTGTTTAACACAAAACGATACCTCGAGGTACATTTCCCCTGCAATGTAGACCTTAACTCCCCTCTCCTTTTCTGACATCCGGTGGGTTATCCTTTTTGAAATATGAACATGTAAATAGCAGGATAACTTTTATAATTTTTTTCTTTGCTGTGAAAGTAACCCTAAAATATGATATTTTCTTTTCTTTTTTAAGCCATCAGAAGTTTCAGATCTTATTCTTTCATATTTAAGAATAGAAAGCAAAACAGGTCAGGGGAGTGGACTTGCTTTGCATATGCGGGCTGGGGTTCTCTCCCTTGCCTCAGTACATGTGACAGCAGACCAGTGTCTAAAGCCTGTTTTGAATAGATGCCATCTAATCCAACCTTCTGGTTCCTGGGTGGGGAGTGTCTGAATTTCTCTTTTCTGGAAGGTCCATCCCCTCCAGGGTTCCAGAATGAAACCTGTTTTCCACAGGATACCTTGAGCAGTCAACCTTTCTTGATTCTCTCTCTCACACACACACACACACACACACACACACACACACACACACACTAACTGAGTAGCATTCTGTAGTTCACAAAGGGAAATAGCCCCTGGCATTTCAGTCTGGCGCTGTAGAATTTATAGCCTTGCCACTTTGCGATGCTCTGGAAATGTATTGATTTCTTACTTAGAAACTCAAAAGACTTGCAGACAACCGCGCTGAAAGGCACACGCACCCTCAGATGCTCCTCCATGAGGCTTGAAGCTGACATTAGGTAGAGGGAAATCGGTTTAACAAATGCTGCTTATAGGGATCTGTCAGCTAGCTACTGCTCTCCTAGACTTGGCCACTTACAAGGCAGGGTCAGAATGGGTCATGTTGAATAGCTCCTTCGCAAATAATGCCCTCTTTCCCCCCATCTTAAAGACAAACCCTATAACTGTCAAGAAGCCCGTTTTTTTAGTTTTGGCTTGTATAGTGACGACTTCCTTTGAGGGGAAGAAGCTTGATTATAAATGCACACATATTTACCACCCACCTTCTGATTTGGGCGCTGTCGACCTTGGGGTTTTATTTCTATTTGTTTGGAGGCCCCTTTTCCATCAGTCTCCTTCCTCTGGTCCCTCACGAGTTCTTCCTGCTCTTATATCCCTCTACAATCCTCCCAAAGGGCTTAGCTGATCTCTGCACTTCTTTCCTGGGACACCCCCCACCACCACCCTTTGCACACACCAGTGACCAAAGTGTGTCCAGTGATTTCACAGAAGACATCAAAAATGGTGCATGCACCGCAAATGTGCTCACGGAGACACGTGCACAAGATTCTGCACCCTTGGCCTTAACCTCAGTATGACTTAAGGTGCAGGAACATTTTTAACAGGTTTTAAAAAAAAAAAAAAGACAAAAAACCCTTCTGGGAGGGGAAAAAAAAAGGCAGACACGAGCTCAACTGTGCCCATTCCTAGATCTCCACTATTTGCTTACAACTTCGAGTTCTGTGCCCACCCCACCCCATCCCTGTTTTGAGTAACCAAAAACAGACAACAAAAGCAACCTGAGGAGAGATTTCTGGACTATATGGTCTTTCTCCATTTAGATGGAAATATAAATGCTGCTTTGGGTTCCATAATCCTAGGGGGCTATGTTTACAGAGTAAAATACATCCTACCAAATCAGGAAACTGAATAATGGAACCTCTGCAGTGAGTTAGGTCACTGATGGTGAACAAGAGAAGTGAAGGGTCTTGGGGGTGGGGCAGAGGAGGAGGTAACAGAAAAGTCCCATTTGAATGACTTGTGAATGTTGCTCCCTTCCTTGTCTCTCCTCCCATCACTTCTCTCCTTGCCCCATTTAACCAAGGTGCAGAGAAAGGCATCATACAGAGGCTGGATTTTTTAAAGGCAGCTTTCCAACTTTGCACACAAACAGGTCACAGGAAGGTACAGCAAAAATCCTCTCATCTGAAACACTGTCAGCAGAAACAAAACCTGTAAACATACTAAATAGCTGCACATATTAATGCTCTCTGCAGGTTACCTAGAAGTGTTTTGTTTTTCTTATACTTGAAATAGCTTTTACAATATTATTTTGGTGGTTTTCTTTCCTCTCTTCTGGTGGGCAATAGAGAAAGTGGATGATGGGATTTAAGGATCTTTGAGGGGAGAAAAGGAAGGATATGGCATTGTCTTTTTTTTTCCCTCCCTAAACAGAGGTTTAATCAAACTCCCATATGTTGAAATTGCTCCTCATATTACTCGTTTTACATGGACACAGAAACTAGGCACTTTAGAGGTGCACTTGCATGGCAGGCTGGGCCCCCCTTTTCTATATTTTATTTTACTTTTTTAGTATAGTGGTACTTAAAATCACTGGTTCACTTAAAAAACAAACAATAAAATGTTAAACTCTACTAATGTACAAATAAGCTGAAAAGTTGCATTTTATGTGTATTTTTTGCCATAGCAGGTACTGTATTTCTCATGCTGGATTTCAAAAAAAAAAAATCAAAAACAAAAAAAACTAAAGGGTGGTGTTTTATTGGATTGTGACAGGTTGAGTAATAAGGAATTAAGTCGTCGTCATTTCATTAAAACAGAGATGATGTGATGCATATATAAGAGTTTTCTGAAGGGTTTTTTGGGCTTTTAAACAGCTTATTTTTGTTTTTGTTTAGTTTTTTATTTTATTTTGGAAAGATATGATTGTATTATGTGCAACTCAGTTGCTTACATTATAACTACAAAATATTTTTGGGTTCCTGGAAAAAAAAAGAAATAAGACTAATAAATGTGTTTGGCTGCTAAGCATTTATTGTGGTTTTCTGTTTTATTCTGCCAATTTAATTTGCTCATTTTCTGAATGTTTACACTTTTTTCTACTCTTCTCTCTTTCCTTGCTCCACACCTAAAAGCTTCCCAAAATTCAGCATCTGAATTGGGCCTCAACTTTGTCTGTCTTGCTTTGGTACATGTTTGTTGTTGGGGTTGACCAGTTGGCCCCGTTGGTAGTGGTGGGTTTGTGCTCTTTGGTCTTGCTGTCTGCCACAGTGCACGGTTCAAATTTTCTAAAAGAAATTGATGTTCTCCTTCTGCCGTTTGCTGCCTTGTAGAATCCTTATTTGCATTTGGAGTTAGAGCACTGGCCTAGAGAAGATGCCTGCCCAGGGCTCTGCTGCACCCAGGGCAGAGAACCAGCCAGCCAGCTCTGTCCGCTCGCGCAGTGCTCCCTGCCCTCCGTTACTGCTGCTGCGCTGCCAGTCTTACCCTAAAGATGAGGTTTTCCCCATCAAAAAGCTTCTCATTGATTGTTAGCTGCTAAAACAGAGACATGTTGAGACATGTGATCATGAAACACCTCTAGGACGGCAAAGAGGAGGAAGGGAGAGAAACAAGTATCTTCTATCGCCCAGGTACTGTTGTGTCTGACTTAATTCTCAAGAGTGCTGTGTGGATAGATAGTGGTGACCCGTTTCATGAGGAAACTACGGCTCAGAATCATTTAATTAGCTAATAATAGGTAGCATTGATTGAGTGCTTACTGTCAGCTGGGCACTGCTCTAAGCATGCCGTATATGCACTCATTTAATTGAAACTTGCCTCCGTCACTGGTGAAACCATAGTAGGAACCCACATAGGATTCAGAAGTTGCCAGAATGCCTCTGCTGCAAGACACCTGGATTTCAGAGAAAACGGTTTTCAGCAAGTCTGTTGTACAAAGTGACAGGCCATCTACCATCCAGTTCCTTTATCATGAACACCGAGAAATCTGAAGTGAGAAGAGGTGAGCTCTTCAAAAACAATCTGGAGTGCCTGTCTACTACAAGTGCTATTTTTAGGGACTAGAGATGATTGCAAAAAAATATGAAGACCTTTATCACCAAAGACTTCATTTTAAATTTTGGAGATTTTAAAAATGCATAAATGGCTCAAGTGGGGTGTGTTGTAGAATTAAAGGTGGTGGTTTAGACGCTAGCATCTGACTTAACCTTCCTCACTGTGGCGGGCCCTGCCACCACCTTAGGTGACTTCAGTGCACACGGAAAATCCATGCTAACAGCCAGGCTTCTCCCGGCCTTCCTCCAGTCCACCCCAGCCACACGCTCCCATACTCGCCCAAACTTGCTCCTCTCCAGAATCACTAATTTCAGCATTGTTGGCCTTGACCTCCTGTCCTCTCACTGGTTCCCACTCCTCTTTGGCTGTGACCTCATCAGCCCTCTACTTTTTCTCACTTCCTAATCCGGTTTAAATTTTATAACCCAGAATTTCAATAATATGGCTGCTAATACCTATAAATCCTCTTCTGTTTTCTTGATACCTACAAAATGCCCGTTTTGGAAAAACGCTATTTTCTATGTTCCACCAGCATCCAAAAGCAGCATTGCTAGGGAAAAAGTCACTACGGAGCAAAGAAAGGACTCCTGTCAATGTGTAACCAACCAGCAACAAGACCTTGACATTGTCCAGCAGTGTCCTGTACCGACTAATGTATGGAGAAAATTAGCGGTGTCAGGAAAATTCACCCAAATTCCTGCTTCCCAACTATAAGCAGAGAGGTGCTTCCCCTTCGAATGCTGGCTCCTCTAGGGCTTGGGATCCTTTCCCTTCCTGCCCACTTCTGTTTTTAACTCACCCATTCTCTCTTCTTGTGTTTCACTGGAGCCCTTGCCAATCAACGTGCTCAAGTCTATCCCATGGTAAAAACCCTCCTGTGGGTCCACGTTCCAAACCCTCTCCAACTCCTCTCCCATTTTTCCCCTGGAGAAATGTTCTCCCTCCTGAGTCCCTTCCAGCCTGTTTTCTGCCTCTGTCATTCCCCTAGAAGAGCTTTCTCTTAAGGTCACTAACAACCTCCCTAGTCCTTCCTAGTCCAGTGGACACGACCATTTGCCTCTTGATACCACAACTCCTGGAGTTCTAACGTTCCTTTGTCTCCTGAATCTTTCATCCTCTTTCATCTGGCCATGAAATTTCCTCAGTGTTCAACCCCAGGCCCTGCTTTGTTCTCTATGCTAAAATCTCAGGCAGTGTCATCCACCTCACTGACCTTTCTTACTCCTTTTTCCTCTGACTGAGCTCTAAATATGGGAGTGCACCTGGGCTCAGTCCTGAGCCTTTTTTTCTAGTTATGCTGTTCCCCCTAGATGTGTTCAGCCAGCCTGTGTTTTTAAATGCAGCACATGTCTTCATCTTGCCCAAATTATATCTAACCCTGGCCTTTCTAATCTGTCTACCCAAGTGACTGATTGCCTACCTTCCTCTAAGATTAATGGACCAATCCCTCCACCTTCCTTGTCAAATCTACTTCTTCCTCAGTCTTTTCCCATCTCAGTAGATGGCACCACTGTTCACCTAATTGTTCAAACTCATAGCTGCTTCTTATCGCTTGTTTAGTCCATCAGGAAGTCCTGTCAGTTCAATACTAAACATATATCCACAAATGGTCCTCCATTCTCACATCCCACCACAACCAACTTTTGGTTCCACCAAAAGTTTTTGTTCCACGCTTACCTGGACAACTGCAGAAGCTTCCTAGCAGCCTACCATCTTTCCCTTAACCCCACCCCAGACTGTTCTGTCTGTTCATGGCACTACCCTCCAATGGTTTCTCCTTACAATTAAAATCCAAACTCCAGACCATGTTCCACAAACCCCACACATGATCTCATTCCCTTTGACTCTCCTGACCTCAGTCTTAGACTAGCCCTGTTAGCTTTCCTGTTTCTTAAACACACCAAGTTCATGCCCACCTCAAGGCTGTTAACATTTATTTTTCCATTGCTTTAAATGTTCTTTTCCCTACATCTTTGTGTAGTCTCTGATGAAATGTGAGGTCTTACCTGATTATCCTATCAAAAAATAGCTATCACCACCCCCATTTCCACCCTAAGCTACTCTATGCTCTTGTCTTGCTATATTTTCTTTATAGAACTTAACCACTTTCTAAAATTATTCTTTATTCTCTCTCTCACTGGAATGTAAGAACTAAAAAAGAATTCTGTGTTAGTCACCAGCTCCAGGACCTAAAACCCTTATGGCTTTAATTACCATCTATATGCTAATGACTACTAAATTTATATTTCCAGCCCTTATCACTGAGCTCCAGACCTGTGTATATAATTGTCTACTCAACATTTTGAAACACCTGGATATCTTAACAGCACTGAAAATTCAATAAACCCCAAACAGAAAAGTCCATTCTGCCTGTTTGCCCCTCCTCCCATCCATGGTAAATGGCACTGCCATCTATTCAGTGATGAAACCAAGAAACCTAAGAGCATCCTTAACTGCCCCCTCCCTTACTCCCCATAGCTAACCCATCACCAAGCTGGATTGATTGTACCTCTTAATCTCTTCCTTTTCTTCATTTCCTCTGCCACTACTTCCATTGTGCAAGCTAGAATGCATATGCCCCTAGGTCTCTAATCCACTGCATTAACGCAAGTGGTTTCTCACTTGGCATTCACTCCAGTTCCCATCCCCAATCCATTTCTGTATATAATAGCCGGGATGATTGTTTTCAAAACAAAATCTGATGAAGTCATCCTCCAGCCTAAAGCCTTTTAGTGTTTTTTCCATTGCTTAGAATGAAACCCACAAATATCCTTATTTCCAACAAGGTTCTCATGGCCTGGTTTCCACCTACTTCCCGAAATTTACCTCCTTGTCATCTTTGTCCTCTCCACTCCAACCTCATCAGCTGACCAATGTATTCCACTGCCTAGCACAATGCCTGGCACACAGGATGTACCATTGTGGAATGAATGATCCTAGTGGGATCCTAACAAGATGTTACATCAAGAATTTAAGAGACTAGGTATTTCAAAGGCCTGAAACAAAAACAGAAGGATATATATTGGGTCGTCGGGAAAGTCATGATGCATTTTTGCATTGAAAAACTTAGAAAAATACGTCATGACTTTCCCGAAGACCCAATATAAAAGAGGGGAAGAGGTCATCAGAAGACCTGTTCATGAGTTGGGGCACAAAAGATAACGTGAAAGTAAAATTGGAGATGTTGCTTTAGGTAACACTGAACCAGCTGGAAGTGTCAAGGTGACCTTTGGAGATGAAGACCCAAAACTTTGGAGAACCCACGGACTCAGAAGGTAAGCCTTGCAGATGTGCAAGCAGTTTCCAAGGAGGAAAAGTGGGTTAAACCTTGAGGAAACTCTCCCCCACCACCCTGTTTCCTTTTCCAGGAGTGAGAGGAGTCATCAAAGAAAAAGCAGTCAAGAGAGGAGAATCAGTACAGGTTAGTGTCAAAGCAGGAGGTAGAGGTTGTCAAGAACGCTAAATATTCAATCATCCAGGAAGGATGATTTAGTACAGGAAATAAAAACTACTTGGTTCAAAAATCAAAATGATATAAGATGTGCAACGGGAAGCTTCCTCCCAGTTCTTTCCCTGGCTCTCCCATTGCCTGTATGTCCCTCCCCCCTCCCAGCACACACACACACATACACATAGAGACTTTATTAGTGATTCTTCATGCAAACAGAGGCAAACATTATGGGCAAGGACCTTTTGGTTTGATTAAAGGAAGTTATTGGTGACCAATGAGACTGTGGTTTGGAGGAAACGAGAGGGCAGGAAGTTGTACCATGGTGCTAAGGAATAAAGCAGGGAGGAGAACGAATTTGTTCAATACAGGAGTCCCAGACACTGAGCGAGGGAGTCAGCATCTATTCTTGCCTTTGCTCCTCACTGTACATCTGGAGATCATCAGTCATATTTCACAGGTGAAAAGACCCAAGTGCCAAACGATTCAGCAATTGCCCAAGTCATACAGCTAATAATTGGCAGTGCCAGGAATGGTTGGTGAAGAGGCAGCCTGAAAAGAGATTTCCATTTTAGGGATATAACACGAGCAAGTGAGGATGGTTAGTGGAAGAGACCTGTGCATTTTTTAAAATCAGAGAAGGGAGGCAGAATTGGAGAGATGAAAAATCCGAGATAAAATAATTAAAAGCAAGGTTGTTTCCTGAATTAACAGGTAGGAGACTGGAGGCAGAAACTCCTATTTTGCGGAGGAAAAGTAACAGCAAAATAAAGCAAAGGCAGGAGAGAGGGCTGGAAGATTGAGGAGACAGGTGAGTTTGCAATGGTCACAGTGGAAAGTGAGAACACTGCATTCATCACAGCACATCAAAAGCCTGAAGCACTCTGCAAAGAGTGGGAAGGTGCAGGAAGTATACAAGTATTCTTCATCTTTCCAGAATTGTCTGCCCTCACCCCAAAACCAATCTTTTGCAGTTCAAGAGGGAAGGTGGAAGAAGACCTGGGTGATGAGCCCAGGTGACTGATGGGCATTCCTCATGGTCAAGGTGTTCGGGAATTGGGGCTGTGGTCAATTCTGACTGCTAATTCTGGAATCCAGGTAGAGACATGAAGAAGCCATGGAATGAGGGCTCAGAAGAGGTGTGAGGGAGGTTGGAGGAAGTACAATGTCAGGATCTAACTAGTATCTTGGCTATTATGGGCCTTATTTCTTTCTGAGCTAGGCTCCTTTGGGCAGGATTCATTTATCCAGGGAACATTTATCGAGTACCTATATGCTAGATCTTGTGCTAGATGCCAGGGACACAGGTGACCAAGACAGACATGATCTCTGCTCCCTCCCCACTGAGTTTGCCATTAATGGGAAAAGCAAACAACCCTGAACTTTGGTGAGAATTATGAGAGGCCTATAAGGAGCCAAGAGGTCACTCATCATCTATGAAATTTCATAGGTAGGGAAGGGAAATATTATAGGGGTGGTCCATAGGTTTTTCAGTGAATGGAATAAATGGAAAGGTGACAGGAAAAGAAGTTATTGTCAAAGACAAGATCTTGAAGCCTTGAGATCTAATAAGCAATTTTTTAATATCTCAAGTATTATGGTTATGGGGAAAGGGCGCTCACCTCAGCAAACAAGCTGGGAATTCAAAATGGAATTCACCTGAAAGGTCGTTTTTAGTGAGGAGCTCAGAAACGAAATTTCAAAGCAGCATGGTACCTGCTAAGGTAGCACAAAGGAAAGAATACAATTGGAACTGTTAAGAACTGTCTGGAGCCTATCTGCCTGCAATTAACTCCTAGCTGTCTCCCTTCTACATGAGCAGTCTAAAGATACTCAGCCTGACCATACCTTTGTCATCTGCAAAATGGGATTATAAGAATGGCTAGCTAGCATTTATAGAACACTTACTCTGTGCATTGCACCAAGGGCTTGTATTATTTCATTTAATAATACCTGAACAACTTAGGATCATCACAAAGATTAAATGAGGTCCTTTGTGTACAGCACTCAGGGCAGTGCCTGATACGTTAGGGGTTTTTATTATTGGCAAACCAAGGAGAGAACGGGCCCATCAGGGAACATTCTCTGGACTGGGCCTTACAGCAGTGAGAAAACAGAGGTGTTCCAGAGTGGGGGTAATGCCTTCTGCACCAAGCCGTGGGGTGACCCGGCATGGTGGGTGCTGGAAACTATACAGCATAATGGCCAAGAGTGCAGAATCTGAAGTCAGGAGGCTGCACTTAACTGGGTGACCCTCAGCATGTCACTCAGCTTCTGTCTCAGTTCCAGCAATTGCTGAAATTCATTTTTATTGCAGTTCCGTGCAAGGGGATCACTAGGAACTCAATAAATGCCGATTTCCCTCGAGCATCTTCTTTTCTCCTCAGAACCGCGGTCAGGGCCAAGCAGGCAGTAGGGGTCGGGGGGAGGCCACAATAATAACAGCAAACACAGAGGGCTTTTTGTGTCTCAGACATCGCTCTGATACTCAATCCTCACAGCAGTCTTAAGGGCAGGTATTAATGTACATTTTTCTCAGATATGGAAACTGGGGCACAAACCGGTTAAGTAATTTATGAAGCGCAAATCCCGTTTCTTGTAAACGAAGAAAGACGATAAGCCTCAGCAGCAACCAGCCAAAACCCTTCATAACTTGGAGCGCTCTGCTCACCGGGAGCTCCCGGAACAGGACCAAGCGGAGGAAGTCCCGCCCCCAGCAGAGGAAGTCCCAGCCTCCAGGCTTCCGCTTCCGCCCTCGCTGTCCTGTCCGCTGTAGTGCGCCCTGGTGTTCCGTATGGCGGCGGGAGGCGACCGTGGCTGCCAGCAGGCGGCCTGCGGGTATGACAGCTACCGCTCGCCGCTTGCTTCCCGCTACGCCAGCCCGGAGATGTGCTTTGTGTTTAGCGACAGGTACAAATTCCGGACCTGGCGGCAGCTGTGGTTGTGGCTGGCGGAGGCCGAGCAGGTAACGGACCACGGGGCTGAGGGGCCGGGCGAAGGGAGGCGGGTCGGCCTCAGCACGTGCCAGGCTCAGCCCCGGGACAGCTGCCCCGCTATTTTCAGAATGGGAGTTCGCTTTCGTGAGGAGCCCCGGCCAGGGCAGGAGGCCCAGGAGCCGCCACCTGTTGCCTCACATGCTTTTAGTCACCAGGCTTAAGAGACGCGAAGGCGGTGGCGAGAAGTGCAGCCTATGGTTTCAGGGACTAAATCTTGGCCATTCCTGCAGTAGTACACTAACCACGGACACTGAGCGCTGGTGATGGTGCTGTTGTGCCAATTTCTTTCGTTTTTTTAAAAGATTTTATTGGGGGAGGGGAACAGACAAGTTGCTGTCCTGTTGTTCTTCAGCCTGGTTGTGGGGACGTGGCTTCACTTGCCCATGTTGGTATTATCATCGCGCTCTTCCTGGGTGAGGCAGATCGGTTGCCCACCATTGGACGGCAGCTCACGAAAGCTCACGCCAGCTGCCAGTCAGCCCCACTGTAGCCTATGTCATTGTGGGCGACTCACAGCAGCCCAGCTCCAGGTCGAGCTGTTGTTCACCATCTTAGCTGTAGAGGTCACAGCATCACTGGCCCTCATGTGGGATCCGAACCAGGGCCCTGCTGCTCAGAGCTGGCGTCCCAAGCCAACTCAACCTACGAGCCACTGGGCCGCCCCACTAATTTCTTTATGCATCTTTTCTCATTTAACCCATAAAGTCTTTGCAAACTACAAGGTGTGATCAAACAATATGGGGAATGTTAAAATAAAAAAACATTATTACAGTAAAAGACACAATGCCATTAATCCCCCTTAAAATACTCTCCCTCACTTCAAACACACTTATGCCATCGTTCTTGCTACTTTCTGAAGCAGTCCCTGGAAGTCCTCTTTCGTGAATGTATTTAGTTGTGCTGTCATGGCTGCCTCGATGGTCCTGAATCTTTTTGACTTTGGGGAAGAGCCAGAAGTCACTTGGTGCCAGATCCAGTGAATAAAGTGGATGAGGACACACCATCATGTTTTTATTTGACAGAAATTGTACTAGAAGTGATGTGTGACACAGAGCATTGTCATGATGGAGGATGATTTGCAGCACACTTGAAAACACACCTTCTCTCAACCGTAGCTCACATCCGACTGACTGCACTGAACAAGGTGAAACTTGTCACACACTGTTACTAAGATCCAATGCACCGCTTCCCACATTGAAGGTCCCTGCCTTTCTGTTGGATGGCACTCGGCAGCAGCATTCACCATATTTTGTGATCAAAGGCTTCGTGTCACACATTACTTCTGATATGGCAATTTCTGTCAAATAAAAACATGGTGTGTCCTCATCCACCTTAATCACTGGATCTGGCACTGTGTGACTTCTGGCTCTTCTCCAAAGTCAAAATGACCATGAAAGGTAAACGTTTTGAATCAATTCAGGACATGGAGGCAGACTCAACAGCGCAACTAAAGACATTCATGAAAGAGGACTTCCAGAACTGCCTCAGAAAGTGGCAAGAATGATGAAGCAAGTGTGTTCAAAGTGAGTGGATTAATGGCAATGTGTCTTTTACTGCAATAAATTTTTTAATATTTAAACACTATTTTTTTTATCATACCTCGTAGGTGATGCTTTTCTCACATTAGAGAGGAGAAAACCAAGCCTCGTTAGTAACCAAGTGCATTATGTGCTCTGGGCCACCCAGCTATTAAGAGCGGAACTGGGATGCGAATGAGGGGTTCAACGCAGAGCATGAGTGCTTCCAGGGTGCCTCTGTAGTGAGTGACAGGACTGTCACTACTACAAAATCCGTGTTTTCTAGGCCACTTTCCACTTCACTTGTCCCCATTTTGCCTCTGAGGAGGGACAGAGTAGGGGTTAATTAGAAGGGATTTGTGGTTTCTTTGATAAGAACTGCATGTAGAGCTATTCAGCCCAACAGTTTCAGAAATAGCATCAGAGGGGCCTTCCCAGAAAAGTTGAAGGAACTGAAGGTGATCCAGAGAGCTATAGTTTCAAAGGAAAATGCCACAAGCAAGATGGCAGTGTCCTCTGAAATGGCATGAGTAAACACCAAAACAATCTTGAGAAGGTGACTGGGACCATGGTACAGTGGAACTCTGAAAAAGGAAACTTTCATCTTAGTTTTCCCCTCCCTGTCTCTGTGCTTAAGAAAATGGTGACATGATAGCAGACATTTCTGTAGTGTCTACTATATGCATGGCACTGTTTTAACACTTTACATATTAATAACTCATTAATCCTCAAAACAACCCATAAAGTAAGTACTGTTTTACAGAGGTTTTATATATGGTGGAATGGAGGCACAGAGAGATTCATAAACTGTTGGCTCAGATAACAATGGACAGTAGAAGAGGACATTAATAGTGTCTTATGGTTTATTATGTATTAACATGTACACTTTTCTGTTTCATTTGATACTTCATTAAATAGGTTAGGGTAGTGGCATTCGGAGACTTTGCCAGGGGCATCGTAGCTAGTAAATGGCATCAAGCTGGAATCTAAATATAGAGCCGTCTGAATATGTGTCTGAATATCCTTTGCCCAGCCTGCATATTGCCTGAAACGCATACAATTTGAATATAATCTCCTGCATTTGGATTATCTATTTAGTTAGGATGTCAAAATTAGCAGCATAAATTACACAATAACTTAGTAGTTAAGCAAAAAATTGAGGAATGAGAGATTAGGAGGAGTGCAGAAAATGAGGGGGACCTTTGCTTGGGGGTAGGAAGCTGTTTGACCACTCTGCCCCCTGCTGCTTAGCTCAGGGAGGAGCCCTGAGAGGTCCTAGCTACTGGCTTAAAGATCCAAGGCAGCTCTGCCACATGTGGCTACTGAGCACTTGAAATGTGGCTAGTGTGACTGAGGAACTGAATTTTTACTTTTTACTTTTAATTAATTTAAATGTAGATAGCCACATATGGCCAGTAGTTACCATCTTGGACTAGATAGTTCTAAGATGTAGGATCCTCCCCATGGCCAGGGCTTGCGAGTTCAAGTGAGGTTTGAATAAATTTCACCAATGTGTGTGTGTGTGTGTGTGTGTGTGTGTGTGTGTGTGTATATATATATGTATATGTATATATATGTATGTATATATATGTTCACCGCTTGGATTCAGGGTTCTGAGCTGCCTGTGGGCTGCCAGCTCTTTTTTGCCAGCCTGATTTTTCCAGTGATGGATGAATGTAAGAGGTTGATGTGTTTATTTTCTCGTCATTATCTCCTGGAATTGCTTTCAGTTACATTGAATTTCTGTACCTAATTTCTTGGCAAAACTACTTATGGTATCCGTAATTTTAGATTATCTGAGTAAATCCATCTGGGTCAAATGTAAAGCTGTAGCTTGGATCCCACACTTTGGGTGCTTATGTGCCGAGCACTAATGAGTAAGCAGTAAATACAACAACACACGCTTCTCATGGAGTATCCATTCTAAAGGGAGGGATGGGCTAATACATTTATAAAAATGTCATGTGGTGATAAGTGCCCTAAATAAAACCAGGCTAAAAGGATAGAGAGACACAGAAGGACGTCTCATGGTGAGTCAAGAAAGAGATCTATTTCTCTGGAGAGATGACATTTGAGTCCAGAGACCAGAATATGTGAGGGAGTGAGCAAGATGTAGGGGCAGAGGGAACAAAGATCAGGATTACATTGTTGTTGTATATGTTGGAGTTTACCTAGAATATAATTTATCAAGATTAATCAAGAAAATCGTCCCCTCCTCCCCATGCACTTTTAATTGCCCCAAATTTTAATTAAAAAATTGGGAGACAGGGCATAAATGCTAACATGAACTAATTTTTTCCTCAGTGTCACCTCAATTCAAATAATTGTGACACGTGAAGTTATTTTATTTTGTGTGTTTTGCAGACATTGGGCTTGCCTATCACAGATGAACAAATCCAGGAGATGAAATCAAACCTGGACAACATTGACTTCAAGATGGCAGCTGACGAAGAGAAACAGTTACGACATGATGTGATGGCTCATGTCCACACGTTTGGCCACTGCTGTCCAAAAGCTGCCGGCATTATTCATCTTGGTGCCACCTCTTGCTATGTTGGAGACAATACAGTAAGAGCCTGGGTTTTGTTTCCACTTAGCACTCAATCTTTATAATGCATTTAGAAAATTTATTTGGTTTTTGTCCAGTTTTACGGAGTGACTCATAGATCTTTAGTTTTAGGGGTATCTTAACGCTCTGTAATTTTCTGCTTTTGGTATCCCTCCATTCTAAACTATAAGCCCGTAAGACCCCCATAAAATAAGACCTGCAGATACATCGGTATGCTAGACATAAGCCGAAGTCTTAGCATGTTAGTGGCTAAGGTAATTTTCCAAAGGGATTTTCTTTCCCAAGCCCTTTATGATTCTGCTATGACTTCTAAAAAGAGAAAAGGATTGCATTATAATTCTTAAATGAAACCTTTAAGTAGCAAAAGCATTTTATAGTTAAACATGAAAAAGTGACACGTATTTTCCTAAGAGTTTATTAGGGACCTGGCACTATTCTGAGCACTTTATTACTTCACTTACTCTTCATGGCACCCATAAGTGATAGATGCTATTATCTCAGTGTTTAGACAGCTTTATTGAAGTATATAGTTTACATACCATAAATTTACCCATTTTAAATGTACAGTCTAATGAGTTTTAGTAAATTGATGCAGTTGTTCAACCTTCACCACACGCCAGTTTTAGAGCACATCCCTCACCCCAAGAAGCTGCCTCTTGCCTGTTTGCAGTCAGTCCCCACTCCTGTTTCCAGACCCAGAGAATCACCGACCTGCTTTCTGTCTTTACAGTTTTACCTTTTCTAGAAATTTCATCAGTGGAATCAGACTATGTAGTCTTTGGAGTCTGGCTTTATTATCCCCATCTCTACAGCTGAGGAAACTTAAAGAGAGGTTGAAGAACTTGCCTAAGGTGACACAGCTAGAAACGACACAAGCCCAGGTAGAATGTCTCCAAAATGGTGCTCTTAATCACAGTGCACCTGTGGGACCAGAAGTTAGATTCCAGATACACTTCTAGTTCAGAAAGAAGCCACTGATTTTTAAGTGGTACGTAATTAAAGGCATCTATGTGTAATTGATGAGTCAAATAATGCAAGAACAGTCGTCTTACGTGGAATATACTTTTTTAAAGTACCCTATGTGTAGTTGGGCTCAACAGTTACTGTCTCATATAAGCATGTGTAGGACTTACCTGAAATACATCTCTTATCTCCCTCAAGAAGAGCTTTAAATTTCTTCAGCCTTGATGTTCCGGTTCATGTCTTTTTTTGTTAGCAATGATAGGCAGGAAAAAAGGAGAGGAAACTAATAGAGTGTGCCCCTTGGAAGCTTCTCGGAGATTCAAGCACGCATTTCTGGGAAAATACAAACCTTGTTGACCTGGACATGTTCACAGTATTCAGGATGGGGTTTGCCCCCTAACTATTTTCCAGTCATTTTTAGATACCATGTAAATTGGGCTTTATGAGTGTGAAGTTTTTGTTGTAGATTCCAACAGTACCACACTCTAAATTGGTGGGCATTTAAGACAGTAACCAAAGAAAAATAACTCCCATTAGCATCTTCTGGCTTGCACTGTGGGTTGCTAATAGTGATAGTGAAATAGGTGGCTAGCTGAGTAACCGAGTTGTGATGGCCAAAACGTGTTATGTAATAATGTTTGGACAAAGCTATTTAATATAAGACCATTGCATTTTCCTTTGCAGGACCTGATTATTCTTAGAAATGCATTTGACCTGCTTTTGCCAAAGGTAAGGAGTTGGCAGAAATTTCCTACCAGCCCATAGAGGATGGGCACCACTTAGGAGTAAATCAACACAATGTAAATCCAAGTAGATGATCATTTACTCAGGCGAATGATCCTATATCTAATCTGTAAAACTAATTGTCTCTTTTTGGGTTCAAACACTGTAAGTGGATGCTTTTTAAAGGCTAGCCTTTTAAATAAGGGAAGTGTAACAAGCAGCATGTTGCTGGAATATGTGGGTCAGATTTATGATTTTGTACTGTTTTTCTGCATGAGCATGTCAGTGGTCTTAACATTGTGCAGAAAAAGTTCATGACTTTAGGTAGTCAGCTCCATTTTTGAACGTTCGTTGCTATGAGGTCTTTAAGGCACTTTTAGTTAATAGGATACAAAGATGAAAAAGAGTGCCCCTTCCTTCCATGAACTGGAGGTCTAATTCTATATTAAATTGTCTAAAAGTTCTGTTCCTGATTATGTAATGAACTCAACCTGAATTCACTTTCTCTGTACCACATGGCCTCTCTTACAGCTTGCCAGAGTGATCTCCCGGCTTGCTGACTTTGCTAAGGAACAAGCCGATCTTCCCACCTTAGGTTTCACACATTTCCAGTAAGTGATATGATTACTTCTTGGGACCTGGGCTTGTTTGTTTGCACCTGGCTTTCATTTATTCCTTCAGTTCTCCCTTCTGCACAGAAACCTTGAAATGAAGAATCTCAAAACATAGTTTAAGCAGATACCTTGGGATGCTTATGAGGAATGAACTTGATACCTACCTTAAAAGCTATACTGGTGAGAGAGTAAATAATAATAGTTCATGTGGGAAGCATTGGGCAATATGTATTAAGAGCCTTAGAAAGTATTCATACTTCTTTATTTAATAATTCCATTCTAGAGAATCTCGTATTACTTATGATAGTAAGCATTGGAAACTATCTGTCCCACAATAAAAATAATTAAATAAGGTATATACTGCTGTGTTCCACAGGGTAGAATAATGTGCAGCTACTAAAATGATGCTGGTAAGACTAATATGGAAATGTGCTTAGATTAATGTTATGGGAAAAAGACAGCATGTAAATTGCACAAAGATTGGAAGAAATTATACCAAGCTATAAATATTGATTACTCTGGTAATCAATGAGATAATAGAGTAATTAAATTTTTTCTCTACTATTTTTTTAATTTTTAAAATGCAAGTATTTTTATGATTACTAAATAAAACCCTTTTTATGTATTTATTTTTCAAATAAAACTTTTTAAAAGCTGATGATGTTATTTTTGGAATGCTAGTGGCAGGTTTCAAGTAATGATATTCGAGTAGTTATGTATTAGCATCTGCCTTATGTTTTGATGGGGTATTGCTGTGGCAACAAGAATGTCATCTCCTATAACTTAGGAAAGCCTAGGCTAAGTTTTGTCTTCCTAGAGGTTAGGGCCTGCATTTATTGGTAGAAACCTGAGACATTGTTCCTGTGAAGGAGTCAGTGCTCAGTGTCCTGGCTTGGCCAGGACAGATGCTTCCTTCTGCTGTCTCCCTGTACACTTAGCATTACCTGTGTTGCAGCTCCTCCTCCTCTCCTGCACCTGATGGAGAGTGCCAGGAACACAGGCATTCCAGTATTCTCTGTGCATAGCGTAATGAGAGATATCTGCTGCCCTGTTAGCAGCATTAGGAACTCAGAAAATGGTGTGGATGTGTAGGCATCACCTCAGTGTGTCGGTCCCTGCAAGAAAAAAGAAACAGCTTTACTGAGATATAATTCACATACTATAAAATTCACCCCTTTTAAGTGCTCAATTGAGCGGGTTTAGTATATTTACAGAGTTATGCAGTCATCACCAGTGTATAATTTCAGAATAGTTCCATCACCCCACAAAAAATCCTGTACCCATCAGCAGTCACTCATTCCCCCATTCCCTAGCCTCTGGTAATCACTAATCTACTTTATGTCTGTGGATTTGCCTCTTCTGGACATTTTATTTAAATAGAATCCTACAATATTCACCTGCTTTTGACTGGCTTCTTTAACTTAGCACATTGTTGTCAGTGTTCATCCATATTGTAATATGTATAAGTACTTCATTTCCTTACACGGCTGAATAATGTTCCATTAAATGGATATACCAGATTTTGTCCATTCATAAGTTGATATTTGGGTTGTTTCCCTTGTGCCTGAATATTGCCGTGAATAGATCCTTGCAAATTCATTTATTTCTTTGCTTATACCAATAATCTGTTAACAAGGAAAACTACCATGAGATTAATTTGGGGATATATGGTAGCTTGTTGTGTGTCTGCTATACAAGCAGACTCTTCTGGTGGTGTTCCTTGATGTCGCCAGCTATTAATGTCATTAGCATTTAGAGAGATTCTATCTGGGATGGCCAGAACATCTGTTAGAACTCGGTGTTATTGCAGTTTATTCATAATTATGTTTTATGTTGAGAAACAGACCTTCAATGAATTGATTTAGACTTTGGACTGGAAACAAAGGCATTAGCTGTCACGTTAGAGTCCTTTGGTTAGGTGTGTTTGGGGCTGTTGTACACAGCATGGCCGGCTCCTCATCGGATCTTGACCCCTCATGAAGGCCTTGACTGTTAGTCTAGAGTATCATTCTCCATTGTCCTCACCCTCATTTTCTTCATATTTTTTATAAAACATCAACAGTTACCTTGTTTGTTTGTTTATACTATAACATGAGCTTCATTGGACAGGGACGTTGTCTGTTTTGTTCTTCGTTGTATTTCCAAAACCAAGAACACATTAGATACTTGGCAAATATTTGTTACATGAGTGTATATTTCTTACCAAAGTCTGGAGATGAATAAAATAGACATTGTCTCTGCCTATATTGCCTGTTGATGATGATGAAAGAACTATGCTAGGAGCCCTTTAGCTTTATAATCTTTGAGTATTTATAAATGACACAGAATCTCCTTAATTATTATTTGCTCAAACTTTTTAGCTCCTGTTTTGTCTATACGGTTTCTCCTCTCACTAATTATTTCCTGAGGTGACAGTGATGATTAGAGGAAGCAGTGAAGCTTTTATGAAGCAAGTCCTTGGTTTGAGACTGCCCTGTGTTCTTTTTGGGTGGTTTTCAGGCCTGCTCAGCTGACCACGGTTGGGAAACGTTGCTGTCTTTGGATTCAGGATCTGTGCATGGATCTCCAGAACTTGAAGCGTGTCCGAGATGACCTGCGCTTCCGTGGAGTGAAAGGCACCACCGGCACTCAGGCCAGCTTCCTGCAGCTCTTCGAGGGAGATGACCAGAAGGTATTCTGAAAGCGACCTGGGGGACACAAGCTCTGAGGCGGAGCACCAGAGACAAAGCTGACCTCCGGGGTGGTAGGAGATTGGTCTCGGAATGAGTGGAGCCTTTGGACTGGAAAGGGGTACAGTGGGTCGCAACCTGTGCAGGTTGAGACAGTCTCATACTCGACACACTTGGATTACTATAGGGATGTCTTTTCTTCCCAAGGTAGAGCAGCTTGACAAGATGGTGACAGAAAAGGCAGGATTTAAGAGGTAAGTAAATGGGAATAGTGTTGGCCTCCCTATTAAGTGATGGAAGGCCTGTGTTCCGTATATCTCTATATTTGACCTTAATCTTTGTGGCTTTTTCTGTCTGTTCTTTCACCCATTTCCTTCCATCTCTTGCCTGGGTTTTATTTTCTTATAGCCTAGATTCTGTTTTCTTACAATCTATAAGAAAAAAGGAAACTATTTACTTCTGAGAATTTTTTTTAGAATAGCTTTACCCATTTTGTTGCTGTCTTTGTTTTCTTTATTGAGGGCCTCCAATGGCTTGGTCTATATCTGACCATTTCCTTTGAGGGCCGCCGGGCTCCACTATGGCTCCTTCTTCCAGGCACTCCCATCAGGCTGCAGCAGGACATGGCATGTGGACCATATTTCCTTCTTGGGTCAGGACAGCTGCCTGGGCAATAGTGAAAAGGGTAGAAGAACAGTTTGCTCCAGGAGCCAGTTATCAGTGAGCTCCTCTGGGCTGAATGTGACATGTACACCATTGAGACTAAGCTTTTGCTTAGGGTCTGTTTTTGCTCATTTGTTTGACACAGTCATAGTTTGAAATAGTTCTACTTAAGGCTCTTTTATGTTCTAGAGCTTTCATCATCACAGGGCAGACTTATACACGAAAAGTGGACATTGAGGTGCTGTCTGTGCTGGCTAGCTTGGGGGCATCAGTGCACAAGGTGAGTGGTGGTAGCTTGTGGGGTGCGGAGGTGGCGGGGGGGAGGGGGAGTTTGGACATGACAGACAGACTGGATCAGCCTCAGACTTTTACTTGTTTTGCTCAAGAGATGACAATTTTTAAGAGATTTTTAACAATTTGGGGCCCATAAATGAAGCTTCTTAAATTAAGATGTGTTAAAGGGGGAAAGACTAGTTGTGGTATTCTCGTTAAAGTTCATCTTGCTATTGTCTTTCCATGGTGTGTTAAACAGTGTCACAAATACATTTCCATGCTCCTTGACTTTGTCATCCCAGCTCTCCCAGAGCTCTTGGGACGTGTTGATGGAGGAGATGAGCTCTTTAGGCTCAGCAGCAGCACACCTAAACGGCTGTCTCCATCAGTCTTGTCCCTGTCCCCAGACTCCTGCATCCCAAGAGTACGGGGTGATGCCCATGCCCCTGCTTTTCCCCAGATTTGCACCGACATACGACTCCTGGCAAACCTCAAGGAGATGGAGGAACCCTTTGAAAAACAACAGATCGGTGAGTGGGTGTGACGACCTGGGCGCACCACGAGGTGCTGAGAGGCTTGCGGGCATGTGTTAATAGCTCACCTGGAAGCATGCTTGGGCCCTCGCTACCCTCTGAAGTCTTTCTGCCTTTGTTTCTTGTCCTTGTACTTGGGCAGGCTCCAGTGCAATGCCGTACAAGCGGAACCCTATGCGCTCAGAGCGGTGCTGCAGCCTTGCCCGGCACCTGATGGCCCTCATCATGGACCCGCTGCAAACAGCTTCTGTGCAGTGGTTTGAACGCACGCTGGATGATAGTGCCAATCGGTAAGTGGAATGGGGATGTTGCAAACAGTAGGTTGCTGGGAGGACCAAAGTGGGGGGCCTGGAAGCAGAAGGATGTTCTGAGTATTTCTGTATTTCCTCCTTTCCCCCAAGGAGCCTGGAGCCTAGCAGGGAGGAAAGAACAGAACAGTGTGATAAGTGTTAGGTTCAAAGTTTGTACAAGGCACTCTTTGTGGGAGCAGAGGAGGGAGTAGTGGAGGAGTCAGAGAAAGCTTTATAGTAGAGGTGATGCTTAAGACTTAAGAAATAAATAGGCATTTTAAAAAGACAAGACAAAATTGGGAGCATGTATAAAGGCCCAAAGGCAGGAAAACGAACAGTTTACAGAGTTACTAATAGTCAGATAGCACTGGGGACTGAAGTCTGTGTGACAAGAGATGAGATGGGACACGATCGGGAGTCATAACCAAGTTATGAAGGTCATTATAGGCCCTAAAAAGGAGTTTAAATAATGTTCTGAAGGCAGACAGATGTCAGCTGTGGTGTCCTGGCCCAGTGACATGTTGATGATGAGTTATGAGGTGGGTCAGAAGTAATTTGTAGCTGCGAATAAGGCACCAACAAGCACATGGTTTTCTACTTTATGTATAATATATACTTATTTAAAGCAGATTCACATTATACTGGTTTGCTTGCATTGTACTAAGATTTCTTGAGTAGAGAAGGATATATAGTTAAAACTAGTTCTCTGGGATCTGTGCGTAATTCAGGGTTTATCTATGGCAATAAGACATAAATGACTTAATCATATGTGCCTGCCAAAACACCCTGCAACAATTTGGAGAATCAGCACTAAGGGGACATAAATCTGGTCAGAACAAGTTAGGAGGCTACTTTTAAAATCCAAGTCCACACTGGCACAGTGGCCACGTGAATGGAGAGGAAGGATCTGGATATAAAATCAGTGGCAGATTGGCCGGCCTTGCAGGCTGGCTGGCGTAAGTATTAAGATTGGTGATGGGGTGCTGGTGCCATTTACTGAGGCAACAGCCACAGGGAGAGGAAGAAGAGCAGTTTTGAGATGGCGAGCAGAAGGCAATGGAAAAGTGGCTGAATTTAGTTTTGGGTTTGAGGTACCTGTGGATCAACCAGATGGAGCTCTCTGATTGGGTCTGTGATCTGGCGCGCAGGCAAGTGGTCTGGACAAGAGGTGATAGACTTGAGGGCCATCAGGATATTGGAGATTGAAGCAAGTTGTCCACATAGTACATATGGCATGAGGAGTCAATAGGGCTGCTCCTTGGGACACACCCTACATGTCACTACAACTGTTATTTGTTTAAAGAGATAACTGGATTTGCTGTTTGTTTTCTAGACGTATCTGTTTGGCCGAAGCATTTCTTACTGCAGATACTATATTGAATACGTTGCAGAACATTTCTGAAGGATTGGTGGTGTACCCCAAAGTAAGAGGCCTCAATTAAAAAGCAAACCATTAGAGAGGGGCTGGAATTTTAGAAGGGGAGTGTAACTTTTTCCTGCTCTGGAGTGAGTATGCTGGGGGAGCTGTATTCTGGTCCAGTAGGAGTTCTTCCCAGCCAGAACTCATAAGCCCTAGGGAACTACCTATGTGGACTCATAGACAGGTTTCTAGAAAAGGGAAAAAAGTACTTTGAATTGGCTTAAACTGTCCACCAGCATGAATCATCAGGTCTGGTGAGACTGGCAGAGGAGACTGTTCCCTTTGCCTGTTTTTAACTACCTGAGGCAGATGGGTTCATTTCCATCATGCACTCAGCTCTTGCATTGGGCACTGAAATTTAATAGCTCGAGGTTTCAGGAATCATTCCCATGAAGCAGCTTTTAAAATTTTACTTATATCAGTATTTCTTTTTAAAATCAAAATAATACTCTGGATTACTAAGAAAACTGAAAAAAATACAGTATAGAATAAAGCAATCCACTCTGCTTTTTTGATAATGATGGTAGCTTGTGTCCCTGATGTGCATTTTGCTGCTGTAGTTGATATCTTACTGTGTGTATGACTTTGTAACCTTGAGGCATCTCGCTTGGCCCTTCATTCATTCTCCTAGGTAATCGAGCGGCGCATTCGGCAAGAGCTGCCTTTCATGGCCACGGAGAACATCATCATGGCCATGGTGAAAGCTGGTGGTAACCGCCAGGTTTGTAATCCTCGTGCTCCTGGATAAATAGAGGGCGCACCTTTAGTCCTGAAGAAGAATGGATGAAGGAGGGCATTTCTGTCATTACCGTCAGTCACTGTACTGGTATGACAGTGATGATATCCTGCCGTAGAATAGGCTTCTTGTGGTAAACTCAGTTTATTAAAAGTGAATCCCTTAATTATTTGTAGAAAAGGGCCACTCTTAATGAAGGCGTTAGGCCTGAATTTCCATAGGAAATGATGGGAAGTAGGCAGGACGCAAGAGCAGAGAGTTGAAGAGGCTTTAGAGGAGCCAGCATGAAGTCGGCATCTTCAGATTTGTCCTAGCATGTGGTCAGAGAGTCAAGATCTTGGTGGAGTCGGACTGTGAAGGGAACCTCCTCAGCCTGGAGGGGCTTTTCGTACCAGCCATAGACGGCATGGGTATCAAGTGTCACGTGACTTACCAAGATGTTCAAATGCCCTGTTCACCATGAACCAACAATACCTCACTGTCTTCCCAGGATTGCCATGAGAAAATTAGAGTGCTTTCCCAGCAGGCAGCTGCTGTGGTCAAGCAGGAAGGGGGTGACAATGACCTCATAGAGCGGATCCTCACCGATGCCTACTTCAGTCCCATTCACTCCCAGTTGGACCGTTTACTAGATCCTTCTTCTTTCACCGGGCGTGCGGCCCAACAGGTAAGCATCAGAACCCTTTCGTGGAGCTGCAGTCGTCCCCAAGTGCCCTCTCTTGGAACCTGGAGTACTGTAAGGTTTCTACTTCATAGGAGGAATGATGAGAATGGGGCTAGGTAGAAAGAATTCAGAGCAGGTTGCTGGCTAAACTGTAAAGTTTTGGTGTTTTGAGCTGCATTAAGTATTTCCTATGTGGATCTCTCTGAATTTTCTTTTGCTCTAGAGAATGTGGTATAATAGACAAAGATTGGGTTTTATCGTCAGGTAGATCTAGGTTCAGTTCAGACTTCTAGCACTTACTGGCTGACAGGATAAAAACTACACATCTCATAGAGTTATGTGAGATTGAAAGACCTAGCATAGTGCTTGGTGCATAGTAAGTATTCAGTAAATGTTTGTCATTTTTCCTCTTGGCCTTTTGGAGACTGTAAGAGTTAATTCAAAAACATTTATCAAGTGCAGACTAAGTGCTCAGTATGTGTTAAGGTACTGTGTTTAATAATTGGGCTTTAAAGAGGTGTAGATAATCATTATCTTCAGGAAGCTTAAAACTTAGTAGTGAAGACTTGTAAATAGTTGATTGATTATAATATCAAGTGGTACATGCAGGAATCGAGGGAAGCACATCTTTTGGGGGATCACAAAGGAGGAGACAACCCTAGAAGAGTAGAATTTGGGAAAGACTTCTTGGAAGACATGACATAGAGCTGAATCTGAAGGACAAGTAGAAGTTAGTCTGGGAACACCAGGCTGAGAGGAGATGGCAAATACATAGACATCCAACTTGGGAGAGAGAAACTACAATCATTTGCCAGCATATCAAATGCCCCAGGAGTAGTTACTAGATTTAAAGTTGAAGACAGGCATGAATTTCTTATTTATATTCCAATCACTCTGGTGCTTTGGATTTGAAAGACTTAAACTGCAGGTAGGGAAACCAATAAGGAGGCTGCTGTAATGGGTGAAGTAGCCGATGGTGAGGGCTTTGAGCCAAGGCAGGGAGGATACAGACGGGGTAGATTTGAGGGCTACTGAGACGGTTAATCACTTGGTAGCTGGCTGAGTGAAGAGGAGGGAAAAAGCAGTGATGATTTTAGCTTGGGTGTCTGGATGGAGAATGGTGAGAGCCACTGAAAACACAGCTGCGCCAGATAGCATCTGTAGGCATGGTGGGTTGAACTGCCTTTGTCTTAAGGGGAGATTTCTGACAGGAAGTTAGGAAAGATAAGCTCAGTGGTGGAGTAGAAGTTTTATCAAATTAAATCTCAGTAATATAAACTGACATTGAAAAAAAGATTATCAAAATTTATATCTTAGTATTTTCTTTTGTCTTTGGCAGGTACAGAGATTCTTACAAGAGGAGGTATATCCCCTGTTAAAACCATATGAAAGTGTAATGAAGGTGAAAGCAGAATTATGTCTGTAGAGTTGGAAGAGAATTAAACAAAAAATCATTGTTGGCTGTGTTAACTTTTATTGCCGAGTCATGAAAACTGTTAACTCTAGTGCCTTATTTTACCTCAAGAATTGCTACCTTAAATTAATACAGCACTTTTCTTTCCACGGTGCTTTCACACTTCTCAAGGTTTACAATGCAGAAATAAATTGCATTGTAGTTGGACAGTGATTTTTACAGCAATACCAACCTGCATAATAAATATAGCTCATAGTTTGCTCTCTCTTCTTTCACGGCATATTTCTCGGCTAGTCTAGTCCTTTTCACATGTTCACTTGATTGTGAGGTAGTGAACAAGTTCCTGGTCCTCATCTGAAGGTGAACTTGGTCTGGGCCTAGCAAAGTAACCCAGACTCAATGATTCGGTATGGTTGGATACCCTAACTTCAGTTATGTCTGGCAAGAATAAGTAATGAAATTTGGAGCTACAATAAAGAAACTGATATAATCTTCAGGCTTACTCAGCTCAAGTTGTGCCCCACCTTGCTTCATTTTTTTGATAAGGCTTTTTGTATATCGAGGAAATGCCAGTAGGGTATATTTATTTCATCGAGGCATTGGATAGACTTTAATCCTGGATTCACAGATTGATAGTTGATTGAACCAACTATAGCCAAAGAAGATACCCGGAAGGAGAGCACGAGTGTTATGCCACAGAACATTAGCCGTCTCTACGTAGTTTTTCACCATAGATAAAAAGAAGAAAACTTCTTTATCAGATTTGCAGATGACACAAAACTAGGAGAATTAACCAATACATTTATTTGATGAGATTTCATCTAACCTAAATAGACCCAAATGATATGCCAAAACCAAGAAGAAAAAATGAAGATAAATGTGAATAAGTTTACCTTAAACTCCGTATAAACCAGAAGTGGTTGCCAGTGAGATAAGACAGTTTTAGGATGTATTAAAGGTATGTGTCCAGAAAACCCACCTGTCTTGCTGTTCCACACTCATGGCATTATGTTCAACTTTGGACACCCAGTTTGAGGAACAGATACACTAGAGAGCCAACCTCCAAAGAAGACCTTGTTGTATGAGGCATAGTGGAGGAATCTTAGGGCCCTTTATCCTGTAGAAGAAAACTCATCAGTTCTTCAAATACTTGTGAGGAAGAATGACTTCCTCACAGATAATCATCTGTTGCCCCAAGAGACACAACTGAGACCAGTACCCATTGTTGAGAGTCTGAGGCTGGTTTGGGCCCAGACATTGGAGCTGCTATGAGTTTGTGATTTTTCCCCCAACCCAACCCTTCAGGTCAAGCAGAAGCCCAGAAGACTACCTAATTGTCAGGAATGGGGCTGTTGTGAGGAAGAGAGGCTGAATCACCTCCAGTTGTGTCTAATCAAAGGTTGCAGATGAACTCAACCTATTGGAAAGCAGAGGCAATCCTTAAAACCAAATTTAAATACAGTTCTGTGTAGCAAGCAAGTGTGGATGGCCTGGAGCCATATGACATTTCAACTCCTCCAGAAACAATTTGATATTATTCCTCATGAGAATCTTGAAGGGATATTTAAAACAGGTCTGGCACAAGGAATTAAGTCCCTGGGCTCTGATGAAGCATTCTGTCTACTCTAGTATGTGCTACTTAAGAGAAGGCAGCTATCAGTGTATCTGTAATCTGAGAATTTATATTACATAGACACACTGGGGTTATTGGATACCATAGAAAATAAGGAAATAAGATCTTAACAGTCTTGTTCTGACAATTCTGTTAGACTTCTGAACTCATGATTGGAGATTTGGTGATTTTCTTCCTCAGCTATTTGGGTGGGTTTGTTGTGTTTTTTTCCTCTTCCATTCTGTTATTTTTATATACTTGTGGTATACTCTTAAATGCAATTTTATTATTTTCCCATTTGGCATTTTAATTAGAGTCATTTGGGTGGGCTGCAGGTTGAGAAGAGAGAACACTCACGCTTTCTCGACGATTAGGTTGAATTCAGTTAATCAGTGATGCAAACTCCAGGATCTGAACCATCTAGAAATCAAAGCCTGGGCAAACGGACAACTGGCTTCTGCTCAGCTGCAGTCAGACACCTGGGCACTACTGCCTCATCCTCCCTTAGCTGATGGCAGGTTTTAATTGATAATCAGGAGAGCCTGATGACAAGTGGAAGCACCGAGGTTAGATACCTTCAGAATGGCAACATAAATCCTGGATGGATGTGAAGGTTAAGTGACTGAAGTTGCATCGCATAGGGTCTGACACAAAGCAGGTACTCAGAAAATGTCATTTTCCTTTGAGCCCAGGAGGGTTTACCAACCTTCCTCTCAGTGCTCAGTCAGAGAGTAGGCTGAGACTTGATGCTGCTGTTTTTTGGTTTGCCTGCCATGGAAGAGAGGATACCCTGAACTTGAACCAACCAGAGAAGGAGAAATGAGTCATATGAGTCATAAGAAATAAATAGGAAAAAGTAACAGTTTAAAAAGCTCTGTAATGAAAAATGTGGTTTCATAGATAATGAGTTTAAGGTGATTTTTTTGCTTTTGTGTATTTTTTCAATTTTTAATGCAATTTTTCTTTAAACTTTATATTTTAGAATAGTTTTAGATTTGCAAAAAAATTGCAAAGATAATCCAGAGAGTTCCCATATACCCGATACTTGGTTAACCCTATTATTATTGACATTTTACATTGGTGTGGTACTGATGTCACAATTAATGAGCCAATATGGTACATTATTAAGTAAAGTCCTTAGTTTATAGCTAATGTCCTTTTTCTGTTCCAGACCCCAACTAGAACAGAAATGAGTCATTGTAACATTTTTTAAATACTAAATTTCATAGGTATTATATGTTCATTATTAGAGATACGGTCTAGTGGACACAATCAAAGTGAGCTAATTCTGAACGTAACTAGAAGTCAAAACAGAATTTGGTTTTTCCATTCTGGATCTGCTGTGACCTTGTCCTTACCTTTAATCATTAAGTGCTGTGTACAGAGAAGTTCTTAAGGCCAAGTTTCTGGTTGGGGGGGGATAGGGTGGGAATGGTTTAAGTGGTGAGTATGGGTGGTAATTTGCCTTCAAGAAAAGTCTAAGCTCAAGAAGAAACAGCTGAGTGTCTGGCCCAGATTTCAAGATATCACATCCATCCAGGATTTACCTCGCCATTCTAAAGGTATCTAACCTCTGCTTCCACTTGTCATGAGACTTTTGTCTCATTTACTTGGACAAAAGTCAAAAGAGAAATGCGTGTTTTGATGTATGAAAACGAGGCCCTCTATATCTTCTCATATAACAAGGCCCTTTGGCCTTAGAAAAGCCACGTTTGACCTGCCCTTTCAGATCCTGATGCCTTACTTGGTTCTACAGGTTCTTTTATACTTGTGCTATTGGGACTTCCTCTTCTACAGTGGACCAGAAATTGTGGTTAAGGACCATCCTAGTCCAGGACAGAGTGGAAGGAGGCGTTTGAAGCAATCTTTGGGAATTCCTGCAGGTCCCCTGTCCTTAATCCCCACAAGGAGTTTCTTAGGAAATGACAAGCTCATATTGAATAGTTGTAACTGGCCACATGTGAGCTTGGGAAGGAGACGAGCCATCCATGAAGGCCGTTTCCATTCCCTAGTGATCTAGCCTTTCATTGCTGTAGCTCTAGGGCACTGAGACATTCAAAACTATGGGAAAGTGTTATATCTCTCCCATGGTTTTAAACTTGAATAGGACAGCTGTCTTTAAAAGTTTTAATTAGGATAGTGCCAGTTCTAAGAGTACAGTCCAAGTATATTTTTAAATAAATAATGCAGAAATACAACATCTCAGCAGGATTCACCCCATAGTTCCTTAAATAAATTTATTTCTTTCAAGAAAAAAAGGGTAAAATAATACACTGATACTTCACACTTAGAAAGCTTCATTTCTTGAGTGATAACCTGGAGGAAATAAGTATTTGCAAAATACTTTTGTTTCTCATCCAGGTTTCATACTTTTCCAGCACCCTACTGTGTACTGGGAATCCAGTGGTGAGCAGGACAGGCTGCCCCCCTGGAGTTGTGGTTCTGGTGCAGGAAGCAGACCACACAGTGGTGAGTGGATCCCCAATAATAGGGCACATAATTCAACATCTGCACACATGTACAGTTCATTAAACTTCACGGAGAAAAGGTGCTCCTGACATGTAACTTCAACAAGAGATCCACACTGCTTCCCTTGGTTTTAGTATCTTGTAATTCATTCACTCTTCGTCATGAGGCAGAGGCTGTTTTTTCCCACCTGCACGGTGTTTGGCTGAATAATACATCTGGTTCCATCCACCTTTCATGTGGCGTAAATTGAGAGGAGCCTTGCCTTGGGTGCCATCCTAAGAAACAGAATTTGGCATTTTCCTTTCTCCCTTTTGTCTAATGGAGGCTAAATGTGTATATAGCATTCTTTAAAAAAAAAAAGATTTTATTGGGGAATTGGGCGAGGGAACAGCATTGGGGAATCAGGGAAGGGTAACAGACAAGTTGCTGTCCTCTTGTTTTCTCAGTCTAGCTGTGGAGGACGTCACTTTACTGGCCCATGTTGGTATTCTCATTGCCCTCTTCTCAGGTGAGGCAGTCACTCACTGGCCATTGGACGGCCGCTTACAGCAGCTCACGAAAGCTCACGCCAGCTGCCTGCCAGCCCCACTGCCGCCTATGCGGTCGCCAGCGACTCACAGCAGCCCAGCTCCAGGTAGAGCAGTTGTTCACAATCTTAGCTGTAGAGGGCACAGCGTCACTGGCCCACATGTGGGATCTGAACCGGGGCCCTGCTGCTCAGAGCTGGCGTCCCAAGCCAACTCTTAACCAATGCGCCACTCAGCCAGCCCTGTGAATATAGCATTCTTAAACAGCCTTTGCAAATAAAGACTATTTCATAGAATTGTTAGCTAGCCTATCATTCCTTAAAAGGAAAGTACTCGTTTTCTGTCTCCTGTCATCTTTGGACCTGCCCAGTGTTGATCTCTGGCAAATACTCCACTGGAATGTCAAGGAGGGCTGGAAGCTGGATTTGGCAACAGCGTGGACAAGTCCTTAGTTCCCTACTGAGTCTGGGGAAATCAGGCAAATGGTTTATTGCAAAAACCTAAGGGGCCTGTGCTGAAACTAGCATTACTCAGCCATTGAGTTTTGGCACCTCAGCTTTCCTAAAAACTATCTCAAAAAATTAAACAATTTTTTCCCATAAAGATAAATTTAAGAAATATAGCCCTTGTAAGTTGTGATATGAGAGAAAAAGGTATGTTACCACACTAAAAAAGCTTGAATTCATTGCTCTAAGGCAATTTTTTTTAAAAGAAAGTATGAATTTGTAAGAGACAGTGGTGTGGTTGGTAAAAAATGAACTTGGCCACAAAAACTGGGTTCAGATCTCTGCTCTGCCACTTATTAGTTCTCATTATTTTGGCCACGTCCTCTGTAAAATTTAAATGATAAAACTCACCCTGCTCTCAGCACAGGAGTGTTGTGAATTACGTGATGGTGCTTTGTAAAGTGAGTATAACACAGCGAGGTCATGACTGAGACTGCCTTATTGTGTTTTGTAGGCTTTGCCCATGGGGTTCCCATTCATTCACCTTGGGCATCACCACCTTAGAACACCATTAGGAGCCCATGTTAGTAAGCAGCTCTAAAATGAAATTCATATCTCTTCAGAGTAGGGTGAAATTTCTAGAACATTCCTGCAATACTATTGTAGCTTTTGGTGACCTTTCTAAAACGTGGCAAGCATGTTTTTCTTGAAGCTAGAGCCTGTTGTCAACTAGGACCCGGATATCACATGGAGATTGGCCAGCTGCCTTCCTGGACTGTTAGTTTGCACTGTGCATTAACATTTTCTCAAACGGCATCTAGTTCTCACAACCGTAAGTTCACATTCTCATTTAATGGATGAGCTAAATGGAGGCCGCTGACGACACCTCACTGTATTATGCATGCTCAGAGAGTAAATTTCTTGAGCATGACTTCAAAAATTTTGTTCCAGTTTGGGGCACCTTCCAAGGTTTGTGAATTGTGTAAGAGTGAATCAGGCTCGTCTAGTACTGGTTCTGTACACCGGTAAAGAAGGCACTTAAATATTTAGAAAATGAGCATCAAGTTAAGTGCCCCTCCTTCCCACAGCCCTGCCACGTCTATCCCCAACCTTACCACTGCTGGTCCACATATTGCTCAACATTCAGGCTGCAGTGCAAACGGGGGGCCGGTGGGCATTGCTAGGCTAAAAATGGGCTTCGACGGTCGCTCGGTTCGGAAAGGAGGGTCGAAGCCGGGTCGGGGTGCACGCAGACCCGGTTGCTCGCACCCATCGGACCCGGAGGACTTCAGCCCCCAGCATGCCTCGCGGCCGCCCCGCTCGGGTCCGCGCGCGTGCGTGGTGGCATCGGGGAGCGCTGACTGGATCCGAGCTGCGAAGCCGGGGAGCTGCGAGCCCTACCTACCCTGGTTGGCACTGAGGTGGCGGGGACTAGCGGCGGCGGGCAGCTGGACATCTCCTGCGTGGCGGGTGAGTGTGGAGCGAGAGGCCGGCCGACACTTGCTGGGCCTGAGGGGCCCGGTGCCCACACCTGCCCCTCCGGTGGGGACGCGGGGGCGGCTGTGGACAGACTGACAGACTGACGCCGAAGGGCCGGTGGAAGGGAGAAGCAGCTCCCCGGCCGGACCTCCCTGGTGCGACGCGTGGTTGGGCCCCCGGCCGGCGGCCAGGCGCGGACTTTTGCGCCCGGGTGCGGGGCCTGCGGAACGGGAAAGATGCTTGGCCCCGCGTCCCTGCTCCGGCCGGAGCAGCCTCTGGGAGGCGGGACTCCCTCTCCCCTTCCAGATGGCCCAGCTTGGCCTAGCGGGAGGTGGGGGCCGCCGGCGCCCGAGCTTAAGTGCCCCGGGCCCTCGAGCCCGAATACGTCTCCCTCTGGCAGCTGGAAGCAATTTTTGAGAAACCACACCTAATGCGCGGGGGCTTTTGGGGGGCACAGAATGGCTGCCTCGGGCACATTTACAGCAGTAAAGTCTTCCTCGGGTGTAATTTGTGACTTACGTTAAAGATGCAGGTCCGGGGTCCGAACACAGGCTCAGATTCTGGCCGAGACTGGGACCCACTGTAATGTTTATATTTTAACCTTGGGGAAATTGAGGCATGTATTCGCCAGGATCACCCACCGTGGTTAGGATTGGAATTTGGAAAATTATTCTCATTCTTAGTGATCCAGAATGCTTCCATTTATATGGAGATGGGGAGATGTTTTCAAGTTTCTTTTCAGTGACGGATAGCTGGATTGTATTTTCCAGTCTTGGGCAGTGTGTGAGATTTGTGGGTTGCAGGCTTTTTTGTGTGTGATTTTTGGTGGGATATTTAGAGGTGCCCTGGAATATTCTTTACCCTTCTGTCTTATTCTTTCTTGGTAAATTCAACTTCCTAATCAGATTCTGAAAAAACGGAATTTTCAACTTTGACTTATTTACTTGTAGCTTTTCGTGATTATGTTTGTGATTAAGTTTGTAGATACACATGTATTTCCTCCTTTTCTTCCTCATCTCTTCCTCATCATCTAGTTCTCTGAACTCTAAACAATGAACTTTTATCTTCTTTGTTTTACATATTTCTGTTCCCCATGGTTAGTTTGTAATTGATTCTAAATAAAGGTCGATATCTTCCCAGTCTTTTGATAATCCATGGTGCATTGTAGCCTGTTCGTCACGAACTGTCACATTAGCCTGGGCTTTAGTCCTCTTTTCCATAACCCTTTTTAAGCATAGAGGTGTGTGATCTGGGAGATAGGGAGAGATGTTTCTGTTGATCAGATGTGGGTAACAGGTGAACGTGACACCCCTGACCAGAGCATTAATTTTAAAAGACTGTGAACAAATATTATTTAAATATAAAAGCACATAATAACCTCGTGAATTTGGGATCTTGTCAGGTTGACAGAAAAGTTGATGAACTAGAGCAGTACCTCACAGAAATGAATCTGACATTAGGGCAAAATATCAAGAAGCGAAGCCAGGAGCTTAAGTGCCCTGAGCTTTATCATACGGCCATCTTTCTGTGCCTGGAGTGAATGCTGGGAACACCTGTTGGCTTAGAAGCTTAAACAATGTTCTGTGTGTTTGTGTTTTTGGTTTCTTCTCGGTTCTCAGTGAGAGTTTTGGCAGGAGCCCCAAATCTTGTACATTTGATGATTTAACATCAATTTCATCTACTTACTCTCCAGATCGTCTCTGTTCCTCAGCTGGTGACATCACTAATTTTCCATAGCAGCCATTCATGAGCTCATGCAGACTGTCACAAGGAAGTGGAATAGCACAGAGGGTGGTACACCCAGAAGAAATAAGAATCCTGTTTCTTTGCCGTCACACAGTACACATAGACAGGAAGTTGGACTGAAGCACAAGCTATATGGGAGGGTTCGAACACCGTAGCCCAGGCTTCCACACAGTAATAATCATCGATACCATTCATTGAATGTTTTCTATTTGCCACGTGCTGTAATTGTCACCGTGAGGTGTAGGTTTGATTCTCATCTTATACTGATGTGTGAGTTGAAGTACAGAGGTTAAGTGAATTGCCTACAGTTATAGTAAGTGACAGGGCCAGAATTCAAATTCAAGTCTGACTCTGACACCCCTGCTTTTTGTACTGTGCTACCTTACCAACAAATATGTTCAAGTCCTTCTTGTTCTTATAAAATGTAAATAAAAATTTCCTGTAATCGCGTTTATCCTTCAAACTACTGCCATTTCCCCTCCTTTTCCTTTCTAGATTTGTTCTAAGAAAGCCCTTCTCTTCCATTTACTCCTTAGTTGCAGTCTGACTTCCACCCTCATCTCTATTGACATTGCTCTCATGAGCCCCACTCAACCATTTATTGAATCCCTACTGTATGTACCATCTTCAAGAACTTACAAAGAGGTTAAAACATGGTTCTTGTCCTGAGGGACTTTAGGGACTCGTGAGCAGGGGAAAGGAATTCATACATGTCAGTGTGATGTGTTAACTGTTGGCTGAGCAATCACTGCTCTTGGGAGTTGGGAGAGGAGCAATCCACTGAGAAAGTGACACTGGACTGCCAACAGCGAGAAACCTTTCATTGTTCTAGACAGTGGTGTCAGGACTGCATGCTTAGGTGTGGACTTTTAGGAGAAGCTGTATCACCAGTGAGAGATGATAGCAGTTGAAATATACAGTGTAGGCGTTAGAGTCTGACACACCTGGGAAGTGAGCCTCTGTTTCTTCTTTCTAATACCTGCCTACAAGGTAAGCTCTATGAAAGTAGGGTCTTTGTCTTTTCCACCACCTCACTCCTGCCTCCTAGAATAGCCATAGGTGATCAGTAACTGTTTGTTGAATGAACACCTCATAGGATGTGCAGCACATGGTAGGTACTAGTGGTACTACTATATGACTATAAAAATAAGGCTTACTTTCTGTGGCTTAGGAACTGGTTTTGAATACACCATTGTTTGACTAGTATTCATACAGGCTCGTTACTTTATGGTCACAATTCATAAATAGACATCCACCCCATTTTGGTAGGCACAGTTAATGTCAACTGTCTTCTCTTCTAACATTATGTCTCTATTCCAGTTATAAACACATCCTGTCTTTTCTAAGTGTCTGTGATGTAGCTTTTGTATGTGTGGTTTTTTTCTCTGCTAATGATGTAAATTGTTTTGGAAAGTTCTTTGGAATCATTAAATAGCTTTATCAATAAGAGTAATATCAGAAATGAGATTGAAAACACCAATCCAGTTATCAGAAGGCTTATTCTTGAAAAGGGCCTGATTTCCAATTAGGGCTAAGAGGTTTTTAAAAAATAAATAAAGTGATAAAACCATTCCTGGCTCTCTCTAGATATCTTATTAGCCTTCTAGCTAACATTCTAAAGACATAAAACAACAGATCATTTCCCTCTTCTTGTGTTTGAGTTTCATTTGTAAACATCCTTAATTTGTGTGACTTGAGGTTAGGGTTAAAGTCCAACTATCACCTTCCCCCTCCCCCCCAACTTTTGACATCAGAGTATAGTAATTAGCAACACCTACAATGAAGTTCAAATTCTGGCTCTACCAGTTTAAACTTTGAAAACTTAACACAGGTGGTATAACTTCCTGATGTCTCATTTTCCTCTTCTGTAAATTGGAATAATGGCTAATACTACCACTACTTACAATAATAGCTAGTATTTATTGGGTAATAATATTTATTACTCTATATAAGACATAGGTCTAAGAATTTTACTTATATTAACTCAATCTTCACAACCAACCTATATATTATCAACATTATGCCCACTGAAGGTTTGAGGAAACATTCACACAAATAAGTGGTGGAGTCAGGATTTGAACCTGGGGAGTCAGACTCCAGAGTTTGTGCTTATAACCTCCTACTCCATAGGGTTGTTTTGAAGATTAAATAAAATAATCTGTGTAATATGTCTGACAGGCAGTCCATAAGCACTGGCTAGTGTAGTTGGCTTTGAGTTGATAAAGCATTTCACGTACATTTTTCAATTTGGTTGTCATAAACACATGTTGTGGTGACCATCACTGTCTTATTACAGGAACTGAAGTATGAGTTTGGTCAGTTTGCCCAAGGTCATACAGCGAGCATGAAGGCAGTGCTCTTGGCTTTGCTCTCCTCCACACCTGGTTTCTTAGGTTGAATTGGAGGCATCACATTTTGAGAGTGGAGTGACGTATGTTGTTTTGGCCTGCCCAGCATCCACTCCAGGTCTTTTTGAGAACAGCAGCTCAATGTCATTTTGAGGAAACACCTGCCCAAGTAGGTGGTAGGGCACAGGACCCAGGCTAGGCACAGAACACATCGATATTAGGCAAATCGATGTGTTCTTCTCTAATTTGAGCCTTAGGTTGAATGACACAGTGATAAACAGTCACAGCTCCTTCATCCCACCACGGGTTAATTCCTAATATGTAGACGCTGGAGCTGCTCTCAAAGACCAGATTCTTCAGCTTTTCCTCAGTCCTGTGCCCTACCTGATACCCTTCCAATACATTCCTGTATTGCACAATTTGTTACCCAAACTCAGTTTTTGTGGCTTGCAGCTGAGACCCCCTTAACTTACTGTTACATGACATGAAGCCATGCCACTTAGAAAAGAGTTAGAATAACCGGTTAACTTTAACCTGAAGAGAGATCTCAGAGAAGACCTGAAGATAATATGTTCAAGTGTCTGAAGCATGTCGTGTACAAAGTGTCCCTAAAAAGAAGAAAGCAGTAGGCATTACGAGCACACAGATTTCTGCTCAGGTTAAAGCCCCAAATTGACAGCTACAGTTGTACCTGGCAGTGTGGTGTAGAGGGACAGCTTAGGCTCAGTCCTGACTCACTGTTTGATATGGGCGAGAAGCTTAATCTCCCTGAGCCCTGGTTTTCTCAGGTTTCCTAGCAGTATGGTAAATGCTCAACAAATATTTTTCCTCCTTTGATTGGTCCCTCTTCTAATACCTCAGTCCATTCACTGCTACAAAGTAAATAGGATTGGATTACCATACTTTAGGGGCTATCATGTAGGTATTTTCATGTCTACAAATGAAAAATTCCCAGTAATTATATAGATTGGCATGGCCAAAAAATGGCTTAAAGATAAGATAGTTTGTTGACCTCTGTGATTTAATTGTATGAGGAATAGGGACTTTGTTACCTTTGTTTGATCTCCTTTTACATGTCACAAGTGCCGATATTAATATAAAACTTTATAAAGTTCTCAGTGGCCTTTTTTTGCCAGTCAGCCTTCAAAAATTCTTTTTTTCAGAGCTACTGTTGCGTTGCATTTAGCTAACCATTATTTGTTTCACTTTTACTTCTAAGGGGCTTGTTGTCCCCCACCCCTGGTAGCGGGAGTGACAGAAGGTCCATGCAGTACCTTACTTTTACTTTCCTTGTCACCATCCAGGTACTGCCAGGCTGTAAATCTTAGGGGAATGACCTCGGAGGAATTCAGGAAAGTAACCGCATTACCTTGGATGATAAATTACTTTACAGGAAGACCTAGAGTGGATGAGCATGGTTCAGAAGTCTGCACAGCAGAGCTTCATTTAACTACTACAGCTGTGCAGGAAAGGGGGAGCCTTACCTGGGCTTGCAGAATTCTGGGGTACGGCTCCTGTTTCCCTGGTCTGTTTCCATAGCCTGTGCTCGGCCTTGCACAGTCACCCTTAACTCTTGCCTAAAGGAACACTCTATTTCTGTCACAAAGAAAATATTGACTCAGGGAAGGGAAGCAGCCCCAGCTGTAAGCCTGTGGGAAGGGGAGCGGAGTTCAAGGTACAGTTGTCTATCGGAGTCATTTTGCTCTTCTGCTAATGTCTCTTTTCGGGGAGACAGTTAAGAAATTTGGATAATGTCGTGGGTCTTCACTTCAGATGTCTTCAGCACTAAGGGAGATAAAGGGTGATGTGAATAATAAACATGGTTTCAACAAGAATGACTGGAGCAGGGAGCCAGTTCTAGAAGATTAGCGTCACTAGCTGCCCCACGGTGTTTGGTGGGCCCAAGTTTTGAGACTTTCTTTACATACTGCTGAGTAATTGCTTCATTTAGCAGCATGCTCTGAGAGAGAGAGAGGTGGGTTTCAGAGTCTGGAAGAGGATCCCATGGCGGGAGCATACAGCCTGTGTTGAGGGTGAATGAGAGGTAGGTGTTGAGAGATGACGCTGGAGCGTTAGCAGGAACTGTTAGGTCATGCAGGGGCTTATAAGCCAAGTTATAAGAAAACTTTTTCCTAAAGTCAGAGGGAAGAAAAAAGGGTTTAAAGAGAAGGAAACGATTAGTTGCCTTTTAAAAGGATTTCTCTGGCTACAGAGTAGAGAGTAGATGGGGGCAGAGGGCAAGAGCAGAGGCAGAGATTCCAATTGAGAGACTTGTAATAATCATGGTGGTGAGAAATGGTGACAGCCCCAACCTACAGTAGCAGCAGGTTGAAGAGAAAAAGGAAGTTTCACAAAACATAAGGAAAGGCCTAAGAGTCGGGTGGCGGTGGGATGAGGAAGGAGAATGCATTAGCCAGAGGCCCAGCTCTGGCTGGAGAGAGTGGGTGGGTGGGTTATAATGCCAGTTTCCTGCGTTAGGGACCACTGGAGGAGGGCAAGGCTCATGAGGGTTCAAGACTTAATTTTGGAGTGTGGTAAATGTGAAGAATGCTGGCCCAATGCACATGTGGAGGTGCCAGCCTGAGGTTCAGAGAAAAATGTGTCCTGGAGAGAGAAACCGGCGTCATCTGCTCACAGATGTTAAATTGAAGCCATGAGAGTGAATGAGAGTGCCGGGACCTAGAGGCGGGTCTGGGACAGAACACTAGGCATATTCAGAGCCAGCAGAGCAGGGGAGCTGGGAAAGGAGACTCGGAAGGAGCGGCCAGAAAGGCAGGAGGAAAGCCCAGGGTCATGACCCTTGCACATCCTGAGCCAGTGTTACAGCTCCAGATGCTCCTGAGGGGTCAGGTGTGGTAAGAACTAAAATGTCTTCATTGGAGCTAATATATATCAGCTGTGCTGGGTTGATGCTATAGTAGACCAAGCACGTACTAAAGGCGCTAATAAAGCAGACACAATACAAAAAGAAAATGGAAAGAACTTGACATTGGACATTTCATAGAAATATAGCAAAAGTCATCTTGGAAAAAAATCTAAATGTTGAACTGATTATTGAAAAAAATAATCATTTTTATGTTGAATTAAATGGAGGGGGTTGTACCTTAATCTTTTATTCTATGACTATCAAAAGGTCTTTAATTTTTTTCATGTTTAACTTTATTTAAATTGTTCAAAATTCAAAAGGCACAAAAGGGTATTAAGTGAAAAATACTGTCACCCAGTTCCTCTCACATACAGCCTTCTAACTTCTATGTGAAAATGTCTATCTTTTTGGCACAAATGTTTACCATTCTTCTCATTGTTTTGCTCCTTGCTTTTTTCAATTAGCAATATATCTTGAAGATCATTCCCTATCAATGCATAAATAGCTGACCCATTTTTTTATAAGCTGTACACTATATAAATGTATTGTCATTTAGCTAGTCCCCTATCTAAGGATATTTAGGTTTTCTAATCTTTTGCTATCACAAGCAATGCTGTAGCGAGTGTCCTTGTATATGAATCATTTTGCTGAAGTGTAGGATGAATTTCCAGAAATGGATGTTGCTGGATCAAAGGGCCTGTATGTGTTTTAATCCAGCTCTGTGTACTAGAGTTCCTGGCACTTAGAAAGCCTGTAATGAATGGTAGCTATTATTACATGTTATAGATAGTTTGTATGATATATAATATAGTGAATAGGGGCATCTGGCATAAACCAGAGGGAGGAGGAAATGCCTGAGCTGAGCCTTGAAGAATGAGAAGTCAGGTCAAGTGAGGGCATTACAAGCAGAGGGAGCACAAGGAACTAAGCACAGGAACTTAGAAAGGAGCTTGTGGAGACCTTCCGGGAGTTTGGTATCCCCTCCACTCGTCAGTCAACACCTGTCACAGGTCAAGGTTCTTAGGAGTAGGGCAGGCTTTACAGAAGACAGGGGATGACAAAGGGATTTTACCTCAGAACAACACAGTAATGGGGTTTGGGATGATCCTTTTCTGAAGAAGAGGCATTTGGTCCCCCCTCCCCCCGCCGCCCCCCAACCCCTCTAGCCCCAGACAGAGTGTTAATGTCTCCTCGGACACTTTGTTGTGCAGGGTGCAGCTCCTCACGTTGTCTTTGGACTTCCCGTCCCCTCCCCTCAATAGTCCAGGCCACCTCTATTTTCTGTTCTCCCTACCTCCAGATTCCTATTGCTAGGCAATTGATAGATCTCCCCTTTCTTTCTTTTTTTTTTTTTTTAGCTGAGCCATCCTGCCACCTGTTGGCAGCTCAGCGGCAGCTCAGCTCGGGCCGGGAATCGAACTGCTGTTGCTCAGAGCTCAGCTCTCCCCTTTCTTCTAACCTGTGCCTTCAAGGTTTACTTTCCACCTTTAAGTTGCTTATCAAGATATTTTTCCAAACAAAGACAAACTCCTTTGGGAAGCATTTTGGAGCCAGCTATTAAAATAGTAATTTTCCACTGTGTTATAATTATAATAGACAGTTTTAAGTTTACTTTATGGATCATTAGGTTAATTACCTTGCTTCAAGTGGCATCATATTAAACTCTAATACCAATAATTTGTTATTAACCTAATCTTATACTTTGATTTCTATTTACAAAGCCAACACTATAAAGTGGAAAAAGCAGACTTTTAAAAAATCCAAATCTTCTCCCAAATGAGACAGATGTGTTAATGTCATTTAAAATATCTTTAGAGGGAGAGCTCCTCACAGCATTGTTTTTATTGCAAAAATTGCTGTTAGGTGCTTCCGTGTCATATCAACAGATGACTAAATTAGTAAATTATAGAACATAATGGCTACAAAAACTGCATAATTACTGGGGAGATGCTAATAGTTTAATGTTCAGTGGAGAAAAAATATTGAAAAATCAATATAATATGAGAACTGTGAATGTATGTAGAGAAAAACCAAAAGAAGAACATAAAAGAGAGGAAAATGTGACTTACTGGGATGGCAAATTTGTGGCAGAATTAAAAAAAAATTTTTTTATTTCCATTAATGTTATGTTATAGTTACAAAACTCAGAGAGTCCAAAACTTCCTTCCATGATAAACCTAGTGACTGTGTTAATAACCCAGGTTTTCTTCTGACCTGTAGCTTAAATTTATCCTTGCAATTTAAGTGTATCATTTGTATTTGCATCTTAATTTGTTCTCAGTGGAAAAGAATGAGTCAGTGTCCCAACTAACCCCAACACAGTTTGTGACTGAAGACCACATGCCTGGGCTGTGGAGAAAACCCAAGAGCACCTGTCTGTAAAAGTAGATTCAGAAATAGCATTTTTGTCCTTAAAGGCTATCTTACAAATTGTTGACTTTTCTGGTCTACTGGCTTGTAGGTATCTCTTTTCCTTTAATCTGCCCTTAGTGGTTTTTGCTTTTTTTCCCCAAAGATTTTATTGGGGAATTGGAGGGGAACAGCATTAGGGAATCAGGGAAGGGGAACAGACAAGTTGCTGTCCTTTTGTTCTTCAGTCTAGTTGTGGAGGATGTCACTTCATTGGCCCATGTTGGTATTATCATTGCGCTCTTCCTGGGTGAGGCAGTCGCTCGCCGGCCATTGGACGGCCGCTTACAGCAGCTCATGAAAGCTCACGCCAGCTGCCGGCCATCCCCACGGCAGCCTACGCCGTTGCCAGCAACTCACGGCAGCCCAGCTCCAGGTCGAGCTGCTGTTCACCATCTTAGCTGTAGAGGGCACAGCGTCATTGGCCCTCATGTGGGATCCGAACCGGGGCCCTGCTGCTCAGAGCTGGCGTCCCAAGCCAACTCCTAACCAGCACGCCCCTCGGCCTGCTCCTGGTTTTTGCTTTTGGGAAAGTATTTCCCTTAAGGGTATTTGAAAGTAACAGCCACCCCATGCGAAGTCACACACCTGGGGACTTTGTTATATATAACCTTTAAAAATAAAACAAAAACAATGGCTAGGAAACCAAGTTTTAAAGTGTTACCAGACCTTTTTCCAGTGATGACTTACATTGGTGGGGGTGGGGTGGGGAACTTGTTTTAGTCATTTTAAAAAGTAAAATGACAGATTTTATCTTTTAGCAGTTTAGGAAGTTCCTGACTTCACAAGTTGCTAAGATGTCAACTTCATGCTGAGCTGTGTTAGTAAAGTGTTAGTTCTACAAATGAGAGAAAGGAATCCTTTCACAGTTATGGATAAGTGATTTCTAATAGGTTGCACCTTTTTATTTTTCACTTTTGCTTTCCTTGATTTGTAGAAACATTAAATCCCTGAGGAGATGGTTATTTGAGGTGATAAGTAGTAGCTTTGTTAGGGGAAGAGCAAGGCAAGGTTTAGAGAAGCTATAATACATAGTGCTGTAAGTTCAGGGCTTCATTTGTGGACCTCAGAAAAAACTCACGAGGACACGTTCTTATTCCTCAATGTTCTATACTTAAACTGTCATTTAAAAAATCAAGATATAATTTATGCACCATAAAAGCCACCCTTTTAAAATATACAATTTAGAGGTTTTCAGTATATTCACTGTGTTGTACAACCATCACCACTGTCAAATTCCATAATATTTTTCTCATCCCCAAAAGAAACCCCATACCTATTAGCAGTCATTCCCCATTTTTCCCTCCCTCCAGCCCCTGGCAACCACTAATCTACTTCCTGTCTCTGGATTTGCCTATTCCTGGCATTTCATATAAACAGAATCATACAATATGTGGTCTTTTGTCACAGGCTTCTTTCTCTGAGCATGTTTTCAAGGTTCATCCACGTAATCAATACTTTATTCTTTTTTTATCGCTGAATAATATCCCATTACATGGATATACATATTTTGTTTATCCATGCATCCATTAATGGACATTTGGATGTTTCCACTTTTGAGCTATTATAAATAATATTTTTAAACACAATATTTCTATGCTTTTTCAAAAAAATGTTAAAAATCAAGACTAATAAACTTCATATTCCTATCACCTAACACAGGGGTTGGCAAACTGGCTTGCGAGCCACATGTGGCTGTTTGGGTACGTACATGTGGCTCTGAAGTAAAATTGAAAATGAAAATAAAACTATCATAGTTTCATTTATAAAATTTTTAAAGGATATTATTCACATAATGGTGATTTCATTTGTTTTATGGCTCTCGAATAATTTTTAAATTGTTGTGAGGGACAGGATTGGCTCTTCCGTCTCAAAAGTTTGCCGACCTGGACCTAACCCTATTACCTTCAACATGTACGTATGTATTATTTTGTTGTTGTTGTTGTTGTTTTATTAAGCTGTATTATATTTTAAATGGTTGAAATCATGTACTATCTTGATGTTGGTGACTCCACTCTTCTATTCCCTCTTCAACCCACTCCAGTTGGACTTTCACTCTCACCATTAAAAATTAAAGCTTCTTGGGTGGTGAACACACAATGTGATATATAGATGATGTATAATATTACAGAATTGTACACCTGAAATCTATGTAACTTTGCTAATAATTGTCACCGCAATGAACTTTAATTAAAAAAAAAAGTTAAAGCTCTTGTCAAGATCACCAACAGCCTCCAGCTCGGCAAACCAGTAATCAATCGTCTGTTTCATACTACTTCTAAGTAGCATGTGACGCTGATGATCACCCCCCCCTTCTGGAAACTTCTCTTGGTTTCTGCAGCACCACATACTATGAGTGTTCCTTCTATTTTGCTGGCTACTCCTCAAATAATATTTTCTCTTCCTTTTTCTGTCTAACCTCTGAATGTTGGAATGTTCCAGGATTTGCTTCTAGGCCCCATACTCTGCATTCTTTCCTCTGCCATGACATCTAGTCCTAATGATTCCCAAATTCACATTTCTAGTTCTGACATTGGTGAGCTCTACTGTCATACATACAGTTGTCTACTTGACATCTCCACAGAGAGGTCAGTTAGGCATCCCAGCTTAACATGGCCAAAGCACATTTCTTGATTTCTAACCCCGAACCCTGCTCTCCCCCAAGTCTTCCCTCATCTTGATTAATGGGACCTGCACAGTTGCTCAGGTAGGAGACATCACTGGTTCCTTCTCTCCATTATCTACCTCTGCACCTCCAAATTATATGCAGAATCTAGTTACTTGTCACCATCTCAACTACTTTAATCCAAGGTACCATCTCTCGCCGGACAACTGTCACAGCTTCTACTCTTAACCCTTCTGTAGTTCATTCTTTGTCATAGCAAATGTAATTTCTTTAGAAACCTAAGTCAGAGACCATGTCATGCCCCTGCTCAAAGCTCTCCAGTGGCTTCCCATTAAAATCCAGCATTTGCCATGGGTGAAGGCCCTACGTAATCCAGCCCCTGCCTGCCTCTCCAGCACCGTCTGCTGCTTCCCTCATTGCTCTACCTCAGATACGCTGACCTTTTATTTCTCCAGTATCATAACTCTTTTTGTTCTTATAGGGCATTTGAGCTGCCCTTCTAGGTCTCGCATAGCTGGCCCCTGTCATTGTTCTGGTGTCAACTAACATGTTATCTCAGAGAGGCCTTCTTTGACCACCTATCAAAAACAGCCCTTCTGCCCCTACATGTCACTCTGTAACCTATTATTCTGTGTTATTTTTCTTCATGGCATATATTATTACTCTGAAACTATTCATTTATTTACCCATTTTTATCTTATAATTTAAAAAAATTTAGATATAATTGACATATAACGTTCAGGTGTACAATATAAAGATTCAGTATTTGTATACATTGCGAGATGATCATCACAATAACTCTAGTTAACATCCATCGCCTTACATAATTATAAATTGCTTTTTTTTTATAAGAACTTTTTTTTTAAAGATTTTATTGGGGGAATTGGGGAAGGGGAACAGTGTTGGGGAATTGGGGAAGGGGAACAGCCAAGTTGTTCTCCTTCAATCTTAGTTGTGGAGGGTGCAGCTAGCTCAGCTCCAAGTCCAGTTGCCATCCAGTCAGCAGCCCGCAACCACTGAGCTCAAGTTGCTGTGTTCAGGATTAGTTGCGGGTGGGCGTAGCAGGAATCGAACTGGAAACCTTGTTGTTAGGAGCATGTGCTCTCACCAGCTGAGCCATCTTGCCACCTGTTGGCAGCTCAGCGGCAGCTCAGCTCAGGTGCAGCTCACTGGCCCATATGGGAATCAAACCCGCTACCATGTTGCTCAGAGCTCGCACTCTTAACCAACTGAGCCACTCGGCCGGCCCAAGGACTTTTAAGATCTCTCTCTTAGCAACTTTCAAATATGCAGTACAGTATTATTAACTGTAGTCACCATGCTGTACGTTAGATCCTCGTGAGTTATTTTATAACTGGAAGTTTGTACCTTCATCCATTTCTCCCCCTACCCCATTTCTGGCAACCACCAATCTGTTCTCTGTATCTGTGAACGTGGCTTTTTTGTTTGTTTTTGGTTTTTTAGATTACACATATAAGTGAGATCTTATGGTATTTGTCTTTCTCTGTCTGACTTATTCCCTATTTACTTATTTTTTTTTTACTTATTATCTGTCACTAATATTAATAGCTGTATTAAGCACATACTATGTGCATGTATTGTGATAAGTATTTATTTACATTTTCTCATTTGTCATCCCCATTTTACAGATGACAACACTACAGTTTACCAGTGCAAGAACTTTGTCTCTCTTGGTTCACTGCTACGTCCCTAACACATGGAGCAATATCTGGGACATAGTTGCTCAAAAAGTACTTGTTGGTTGGATAGATGACTGAAAGACTCCCAAATTTGTATCTCCAGTTCTACATCTCCCTGAAGATGTAAATGTGTATCCAATCACCTACTTAACATCTCCACTTGGATTTCTAAGCAACATTTAAATTATCCCACAACTCTCCTCTCCCTCCTTGTTTAAGCCAGTTTCTTTTTCCCTCTTCTTCATCTTAGTAAATGGCATCACCATAAACCCAGGAATTCAGACCAGGAACCTAGGCCTCACTGGTGGTTGCTCCCTCTGGTCATTCCCCACATCCAACCCAGCAGCAAGACCCGCTGGTTCTGTTTCTCATTAAATCTTAAGTCCATTCACATCTCTTCATCTCCACCTCCTCTGTTACCACATTAGTCTCACTCCCCATCATCTCTTTCCTGGACCCTGCACTTTCAAACTTGTCTCCCTGCATCCACTCTTGAGGACCATTTTGTGGATTCCCATTGGCCTCAAAATCTGAATCCTTTTCTGTGCCAGCCATCCCTTGTGATCTGGGTGCCTGTGTCACTTCAGTTTCTTCTTAACCTTCGTCCCCTTGTTCATTGTGTTTCAGTTACACCGGGCTCATTGCTGTCCCTGCAAGGTCTTCCCCACCACAGAGCCCTTGGACCTGCCATGCGTCTGCCCCTGACGCCACCCCTAGATCTTTGCAGGACTGGCTTCTTGCCCTTCAGACTTCAACTCAAATAGCACTTCACAGATTTCTTCCCTGGGTTCTGTGTCACCTCAGCTTTTGGTTTTATTCAGAGCACCTAGCACACTCTGGAATGCTCATTTGTTTATCCATCTATTTATTTATTTTCTGTTTGATTTTCCCCCTCTAGATTGTAAGTCATTGTTGCCCTAACGCATAGTATGTATTGGAGAAATATTTGGGGAGTGAATGACTGAATGATATGCACATTTCTGGGTGTACATGCTATATTATAATACGTTTTTCCTTAATATTAGATCATAAATAGTATCCATATTTCTTTGGTCTCCATAATTGGAATTCTTTTTATAGTCTTGTGTCTGGCTTATTTCACTAAGCATGCTGTTTCTTTTCTTTTTATGTTATTAAAGTATAATTTGCATACAATAAAATTCACCTTTTTTAGTGCTCAGTTCTGCAAGCTCTGACAAATACATACAGTCATGTAATTACCAACACAATCAAGATATAGAACAGTTCTGTCACCCCAAAAAATTACCCCATGTAGTCCATTCTTCCTACTGCCCCATCAAATAGAAACCGCTGGTTTGTTTTTTGTACCTATAGTTTTGCCTTTTCCAGAATGTCATATAAATAGAATCATGCAGTATGTAATCTTTTTAATCTCCTTCTTTCCTTTAGCATAATACATTTGAAATCCAGCCATGTTGTTGAGTATGTCAGTAATTCATTCTTTTTTTTTTTTTTGAGTAGTATTCCATTATATAGATGTACCACGGTTCTTTATCCATTTACCAGTTAAAGGGCATTGGGGTTTTCAGATTCTAGCAATCACTGATAAAGCTGCTGTAAACATTTACATACATATTTTTGTATAAACAAAAGTTTTTGTTTCACTTAGATAAATATACCTAGGTGGGGGATTGTTGGGTTGTGTGGTAAGTATTTGTTTAAGTTTTGAAGAAACTGCCAAGCCCTCTTCCAAAATTGCTGTCCCGTTTCATGTTCCCACCAGCAGTGTATGAGGGTCCCAGCTGCTCTGCATCCTCACCAGCACTTGATATTGTCAGGTTTTGATGTTGGGAATATTGTGGTTTTACTTGCATTTCCTTGATGACTTAATGGTGTTTAGTATCTTTCTGCATGCTTGTTTGTCATCTGTACATCTTCTTTGGTAATGTTTCTGTTCAAATCTTTTGCCTCTTTTTTTTTTTTAAACTGGATTTTCTGATTACTGATTGAGAATTCCTTCCATTCTGGATACCTGTACTTTGTTAGATACGTGATTTGAGTATATTTTCTACCGTCGGTGGCTTCTATTTGATAAAATCTCATTTATCAATTTTTTTGTTTTATAAATCATGATTGTAGTGTAATATCTAAGAAACTTTGCCTAAACAAGTCACAAACATTTTTCCTATGTTTTCGTCTAGAAGTTTTATAGTGTTAGGTTTTCCAATTAGGTCTATCACCCATTTTGAGTTCATTTTGTATTTGGTGTGAGGTATGGATTAACGTTTTTTTTTTTTTTGCAAATAGGTGTCCAACTTTTCTAGGACCATTTCTTGAAAAGACTATCCTTTCTCAATTGACTTGCCTCTGTATTTTTGTTGAAAATCAATTGTATTAGTTTCCTAGGGCTGCATAACAAAGTACTACAAGCCGGATGACTTAGAACGCCTGTAATACTACCTCGCAGTTTGGGGGTCCAGAAATCTGAAATCAAGGTGTCGGCACAGCATCATTCCGGTCCCCGCTTCACATAGTGCCCTTTCTGTGTATCTCCACATCATCTTCCCTCTCTATATGTCTGTGTCCAAACTTCCCCTTCTTACAAGGACACCAGACATATTAGATTAGGGCTCACTTTAATGATGTCATCGTAAGTTGGCTAAATCAGCAAAGACCCAATTTGCAAATAAGGTCACCTTCTGCAGTACTGGAGGCTGGAACTTCAACATCTTTTGGGGGGACACAGTTCAATCCATAACATAATTAACCATGTGTATGAATCTATCTCTGGATTATCTATTCTATTCCATTGACTTATATCTGTCCTTTTGCCAATACCACACTGTACCATAGTTTGTTTGTTTTTTGGGGTTTTTTTAAAGATTTTATTGGGGAATTGGGGGAGGGGAATAGCATTGGGGAATCGGGGAAGGGGAACAGACAAGTTGCTGTCCTTTTGTTCTTCAATCCAGTTGTGGAGGACATTGCTTTACTGGCCCATGTTGGTATTATCATTGCGCTCTTCCCGGGTGAAGCAGATCGGTCACTGACCACTGGACGGCCACTCAAAAGCTCACGAAAGGTCACGCCGGCTGACAGCTGCTCACAGTAGCTCACGTTAGTTCACAGCAGCCCACCGCAGCTTCACTGCAGCCTACGCTGTCGCCGGCGACTCACAGCAGCCCAGCTCCAGGTCGAGCTGTTGTTCACCATCTTAGCTGTAGTGGGCGCAGTGTCACTGGCCCGCATGTGGGATCCGAACTGGGGTCCTGCTGCTCAGAGCTGCCGTCCCAAGCCAGCTCTTAACCAATGTGCCACTTGGCTGGCCCTGTACCATAGTTTTATAGTAAGTATCGAAATCAGGTAGTAGGAGCTCTCCAGCTTTCTGCTTTTTCAAAATCGTTTTGAGTGTTCTGGTTCCTTTGCCCATCTATTTAAATTTTCGAATCAGCTTGTCAGTCTCTTCAAGAAATCCTTCTGGGGGCTGGCCGAGTGACGCGTTGGTTAAGAACCGGCTTGGGACGCCAGAGGGCCCTGGTTCGGATCCCACATATGAGGGCCAGTGACACTGCCCTCTACAGCTAAGATGCTGAACAACAGCTCAACCTGGAGCTGGGCTGCCATGATTCGCCGGCGTAGGCTGCAGCCCCTGCTGCAGTGGGTTGCCATGGGCTACCGTGTGTAGCCAGCAGCCAGTGTGAGTGGCCGTCCAGAAGCCGGCGACTGATCTGCCTCGCTCGGGAAGAGCGCAGTGATGGTGCCAACTTGGGCCAGTGAAGCGACGTCCTCCACAACTAGACTGAAGAACAAAAGGACAGCAACTTGTCTGTTCCCCTTCTCCTAATTCCCCAGCGCTGTTCCCATCCCCTAATTCCCCAATAAATATCTTTAAAAAAAAAAGAAATCTTTCTGGGATTTTGATTGGAATGACATGGAATTCTTTCCTTGGCAAAAAAAGAAAAAGGGATACAAATGTTATGAAGTATGTTCTGTGATGGGCTTATTCTCAGGGCTTTGTGGGAGCATAGAGAGAGAACCTCAACTAAAGGCAGAGAAGAGTCGGGCCGGCTGTGTGGCTCAGCTGGTTAAGAGCTGGCTTGGGACGCCAGCTCTGAGCAGCAGAGCCCCGGTTCGGATCCCACATTGAGGGCCAGTGTCGCTCGCCCTCTACAGCTAAGATGGTGAACAACAGTTCCACCTGGAGCTGGGCTGCCGTGAGTCGCCGGCGACGGCGTAGGCTGCAGCAGGGCTGCAGTGGGCTGCTGTGAGATACATGAGCGGCTGGTAGCCGGTGTGAGCTGCCAGGAGCCGCTGTGAGCAGCTGATCAATGACCGGCGAGCGACTGCCTCACCCGGGAAGAGCGCAATGATGATACCAACATGGGCCAGTGAAGCGATGTTCTCCACGACTAGACTGCAGAACAAAACAGCAATTCGTCTACCTGTCTGTTCCCCTTCCCGAATTCCCCAGCACTGTTCCCCTCCCTTTATTCCCCAATAAAATCTTTTAAAAAAATAAATAAATAAAAAATAAAGGCAGAGAAGAGTCATGACAGTGTATTAGTTGTCTGCTGATCTGTATCAAACCATCCCAACACTTAGTGGCTGAAAACAACAATCATTTATTATCTCTCATGGTTTCTATGCGTCAGGAATTCAGGAGCATCTCAGGAGATTCTGGCTTGTGAGAAAGGAGGGTCTCTCATGAGACTGCAGTCAGGTGTTGGCTGGAGCTGTAGTCGTCTGAAGGTTTGCGACTAGGGGATCTACTTCCAAGGTGGCCCACTCATGTGGCTGCCACGTTGGTGCCTCTCCGTGGGGCTCCATGGGTGTTCTCACGACATGGCAGCTGACATCCCCCAGAGCAAGTGCTGCAAGAGACCAGGGTGGAAGCTGCCTGCCGTTTATGACCTGTCCTTGGAAGTTACACACAGTCACCGCTGCATATTCTGGTCACAGAGGTGAGCTGTGGCTCAGCATGGAGGGGCCGATACAAGGAAGTGAATAATACCAAGGCGTAGATGCGTTCGGGCCATCTTGGAGGCTGCCTACCACAGAAGGTTGAGTTGAGCCTTAAAGTATGAACAGGAGTCTATCTGACAGATAAGCAGAAGCCCATCAGAGACAAAAGAAGGGAGACATTGGGCAGCTGATAATAAGTAGGCCACCATGACTGTATTGTAAGGTAGATGTGGGGATGGTGAGAGAGGAGTCATGTAGAACCTCATATTGCTAGAGAATATGGCGCTTATTCTGGGGATAATGGCAAACCATTGAAAGTAAAACAGTAGATTTGGGTTTCAGATTTGCATTATAAAGATAATGTTGGCAGTAGGAAGCAGATGGAAATAGGAGCCTGGAGCTTGGGAGAAAGGTGTCACCAGAGGAAGGAGCCGCTGGTAGTTGTGGAAGCCCTGGCACCGTGTGAGATTGCCCAGGATAGCTGAGTGACAAGAGCAAGGGCAGAGGTGGCACCCACACACTTAGCGGGATGTGGAGGAAGAAAAAAACAGAAAGAAACCAGCATTTCTGTACTCTGCCTTCATGAAAGGACGCATATATTTTCCTTCATTTTCCAATAAAATGTTTATACCCTACTGATTTTACTTTTTTTTTTTAGCATATATTATCACCATCTTCCCCTGTCCTTTCTCGGACTTTCCTGCTTTGTGCTCCTCTCTCTTAGTCAGTTGTTACTGATATTATAGCTTTCAGTGTCCTGTCATTTCCTTGCAGAGAAAAATCGTCTTTAGGATCTCAGTGGCCTCTTAGAATACAAGTATTTTTGCTTTTGTTGCTTACAGCATTCGTGTCCCCTGGCAAATGTGTGACCGCGCAGGCAGGAGCGGCAACCCTGCTGCATTGTCAAGAAAACTAGGAGACAGGGTGGGTTAGTAGGTCAGGAGTGGAGGAGGGGCTGAATCTCCTTGATCTACATCAAGAGCCCCCCATCCCACCCCCCAGATTTACAGTGACACCTGACAGTCTTCATTTTGTGAGCAAAATTTGTCTTTTAGGAATGTGGGATTGAAAAACTAGGGAGAAAATATTGGAGGCAGAGTAAAAAGATTGACATCTTTAAGTCTGTAAACTTAATTTTTAAAACTTCCTTCTAGATCATCTCAAAGTTGCATCAATCCTGTTTCTCAAAAGATTCTGTCTCTCAGTATTCCTGTGACAACAGCAGGGCAGCGGATGACAGTGATGTGGCTAACTCCTCAGCTGCTTTGCAGGCTCCCAGATGGCTGCTTTCAGGATGGTTTCCATAGTGACTGGAGGCAGGAAAAACCTGCCTGCCCAGCTTAACGCTGTCACACTGGGCTCCTGGCGGGAACTGGGAGACACGGGCAGTGGATGGGAGATGTGGCATGTATACACATTACTGCAGAGACTCTTTAAGACATACCGAGAATCTGACCATTTCTCACTGGTCCCACTGTAGCAAAAGCAACACCATTCCTACCGGTGTCACCGCTGCCTCCTGCTGGTCTTCTCTGCACAACAGCCAGAGAGCTTTCAGAACCCGTCAGAACCCTCCTGTAATGTCCCAACTCACTGAAATTAAGATCCAAAGTCTGTCCTGCACTGTAAGGCCCCCTGTGACCCCTGCTGCATTCCCGGGGTGGGGGGGGGCAGGGGGAGGGACCTGTTTCCTCTCACTCTTCTCTCCTCAGCCCCAGCCCACTGGCCGCCTTGCTGCTGCTTCAACCTGCCAAGTATGTTGCTGCCTTAAAGGCTTTGCACTTACTGTTCCTTCTGCCTGGATCCCTGTTCCCTCCATAGCCATGTGATTTCATCCCTCGCTTCCTGTTGCTTTGGCCTTTGCTCAGATGTCACCTTCTCTTCCTGATGACTTTATATATATAGTCCCTCTCTTATGATATTTTCTCTCCCTTTCCCCCCCAGTACTGTAGTGACAACAGCCATTTTTATGTGTGTTCATTGTCTGATTTCTACTCTAATGTAATGGCCATTGGCTTGGGTTTTCCATTGTTGCCTCTGAGCCCTTAGGAGGCGCCTGATTCAGGGCGGTCGGTGCTCAGCAAGTCAGGAGGGAATGAATGAGAGGGAAGCAAGCTAAGGTCACAAGGGGGCTGCTTGGTGGGAGTTGTCCTCCAGCCCCTCAGTCCGCCACAGTCGGTCAGCTCATTCGTTACCCCCCAGCAGACAGCTCGTTGCCTCCACTGCAGGCAACAGCTGCTTCCTGCACACTTTCTCTGCCTTTCTAGAAGGAACAACAAAGTCGCTACCTCTGGGGCGGCGATGATGAGTCTCCTTCACGATGTCATCTGGCATAAGTTACGTTGAACCATCTGAAATGGTTGTGTTTATAGGTTGTAATGGATGAATATCAGCAATATCATATGGCCTTTAGTATCCCTCAATGTAGAAGGCCCAGAGACTAACAATAACTTTCTAGAAATGATTAGGATTACTGCTAATTGCCTGATGCTTGCTGAGTGAGTACTTGCTGTGTGTCTGTGCACTAAGGGCCTTATTTACTTTCTCACCGAATCCTCAGAACTGCTGTAAGATGTAGGTATTGTCATTCTATTTTATGGATAAGAAAACTGAGATTCCAAGAGGTGAAGTGAACTTGCCGAAGGTTACAAGTGGGGGCAGCAGACTGGGGTCTGAATCCCATCTGCCTGCCTGGAGCCGTCTTCACTGTAGCTGCACGCTGTCCAGCCTGTGCCCGAAGGCGGTGCAGAGGTGAGCTCTGAGGCCGCCGTCCGAAGGCTGCTGCCACAGCCATATGCCCTCCCAGGGCTCAAGCCAGTGGATGGCATAACGGAGCCCTGGGTTATTTTCCCAGCTCTGTCTAGCTGGTGGCTGTGTGACATCATGTCACCGGGCGGGCTGGGGGGTAGCATGGTATGAGAGAGCACAGTTATTGGAGTCCCTTTGGGAAACTGTGTGTGGGCCTCTTCTAGACTTATTTTCTCATTTGTAAGGAATAGAGATACCTACTTCAAAATGTGTTGTGAGGATTAAATGATGACATAGTTTGTAAAACTTCTAGCGCAGTCCCTTTAACAATATGTAATGTTCCACCCAGCACAAAATTCTGATTCAAACCAGGCCCTGCACATCTGTTATACCGAAGGAAGAAATTACATTTTCATTATTATCCTCACGCAGAATGGACAAGCCCAGGATGGCCGACCTGTTAGGGAAGCGGGTTCTGCCTTCTGGTTCCCAGTGGGGCTTGTCTGGAAGCAGCGGGGAGGGGCTCTCCTAGTTGGGCACCAAAGCCTCCATAGTGGTCATTTAACCCAAACTTGGCATGGTCACGGTGTAGCTGGTGGCAGTAGAGGTTGGTGATTCAGCTGAGCTGCCCTTGGGAACTACAAGATGACCCTTCGGCCTCCAAATTTGCAAGTTTGTTTTTAAAGAGAACTGGGGTTTTTCATGTGCCCATTTTTCAACACGTGCTTGAGTTACGGGCCCCTGTGGTCTCATAGCTTCCTTGAAGTGGTTGTTTGATTTTCCTTTTCTCTTTCTTACTCACGTAAGCTTCTCGTTTACCCAGAATCACCAACACCAGATTTTGTGGCGGACAGCACAGAAGATTAGGGGGCTGCTATGGGCCAGAATAACAACTAGCACCTCTAAACGCCTGTCACCCGAAAAATGGCAAAAGGAGGTTTTCCTTTAGGTCTAAGTCTAGGTGAATATGATTTTAAAAACCAGAAGACAACTTGTCCTGAAATATTTCAACCACGCCTCCTTACTGTTACCTCAATGTTTATTTCATGGAGTCAGTTGATTCTTTATGATTCTGATAGAAGCAGGTTAGAAATAGGAAGTTAGAAAGTTACAGGAAGCCCCTAGTGCTGTCCCAGCTGGTGGCTCGCTCTTATTTTTTTTGAGATATAATTCACATGCTATAAAATTCACCATTGTTAAGGTGTACATTTCAGTGGATTTAGTGTTTCATATGTTGTTCAGCTATCACCACTGTCCAGTGTTAGAAGATTTTTCTTTTCCCCAAAGAGAAACCTCGTGCCCATTGCAGTCAGTCTGCACCCCCCTCGCCCGGCCCTTGGCAGTCACCCATCGACTTTCTGTGTCCATGGATTTGCCTCTTCTGGACGTTTCATTTAAATAGAATCCTACAGTATCCCTCCTCTTGTGACTGGCTTCTTTCACTAGCTTGTTTTCAAGGCTCATCTGTGTTATAGCGTTATCAGTGCTTCGTTCCTTTTTACGGCTGAATAATATTTAATTATATGGCTATTCCATACATTTTGTATATCCAGTTGTTAGACATCTGGGTTGTTTCTACTTTTTGGCTGTTGTTAATAATGCTGCTGTGAATATCCATGGAAAAGTTTTCGTGTGGACACAAGCTTTCATTTCTCTTGGGTGAATAACTAGGAGTGGAATTGCTGGGTCATGTGGTAACTCGCTCTGTTTAACCTTTTGAGGAACTGCTAAACTTTTCCACAGTTGGGTGCACCACTTTACATTCCAGCCAGCAACGAGTGGCCGAGGATTCCAGTTTCTCCACATCCTCACTGGCACTTTTGTCTTTTTGATTATAGCCACCCTAGCGGGTGTCTCATTGTGGTTTTGATTTGCGTTTCCCTGATGACTAATGATGTCAAGCGAGCACTGTTTTACCTGCCCATTGGCCATTCACATCTCTTTTTGGAGAAATGTACTTACTATGTTCAGATCTTTTGCCCGTTTTTTAAATTGGGGTATTTGTCTTCTTATTGTTGAGTCCTTACTTTGTAAGAGGACAAAAAGGGGAGGGAGGCAGGCAGGGGTTTAAACAGCAACAGGAGAGATTTGAATTAGATTGAGTTTCCCAGTTTCCCAGCTGTAGGGCTAGAGCAGCCTGTTGGAGGAAGTGGAATGTCAGCTTCAGCTGTATTCTATCTAAAGGATTCCTCAGAGATTCTGGCTCAGGGAAACCTACTTACCGTTTTGCTGGTGGCTGGGTTTTGTTTTTAAAAAAAAACAACATTTGCCTGAGCACAGGGCACCAGGAAGCCTGTATGTGATTCTCTCCTTCCTTAATAATATGGGGACTGAGCTGACACTCCCCTTGGCTCGCAGAGCTGTTGACAACATCAGTTTTGTAGCTGCTTCAAAGTGTATCCTCTCTCAGATGAAATGTTCACAACAGGGGGCTTTTTCTTCTAAGTGTGACTTCTCCTTCCCTTATTGAACAGGGGCCAGGACTTCCTTCCCCCGCTGCCTCTGGGCCAGCAAATCGCAGTGGTGGGTAGAGAGGATCCCCAGGAGGGGCTCCTTAGGCTGACTCTCCCCTCCGCTTTCCTGCCAGGGTGGATGTTTCTGGACCCGATGAAGCCTGAGGAGCCTTCCAGCTATGAAATTCTAGGATAGGACAGCTGCTGAGTCTGGATCTGCAGAAGCCTTGCCTCGCCTCTCGGCACAATGTCAGGTGAGAGGCAGGGATGGCCTTGGAAATGGGGTGAGAGGCCTGCAGAAGGAAGGGAGGCTCTTCCCCAGGAGGACCCACTCGGTGGGGAGGCGGCGGGCTTGTCTGTTGTCACATACCTTTGAGGGTGAGGAAGGGCATCCAGGTGAGAGGTGGAGGGAGGCAGGAGTCTCCTGCCAGGTGCCGTTGGGGAGAGTTACAGCGCTCCTCTCAGCTCTCCAGTTGTCCTGAATCTCTGTCCTCGAACCTCCTTCCAGCTGCAAATCCTCCCTCTTAGGTGGTGGAACAGGCACGGAGATGAAGTTTGGTTGTTTGCAACCTGCTGCTTTTTTCTCTTTTCCTTCCTCCAGAAAGTTGCACATTTCTAGGTTTCATCCTGTCCCCTACCCGTCCCACTTTAGACGGAGCAGTCCCTGGACTGCTGGTGTGCTTGCGGGGGTGGGGGGTGGATATCATAACTTGAATTTCCCCCTGAAAGCTCTGCATTTTCTTCATCTCCTATCCCTGCTTTTCCTAGGAAGTCACGTACCTTCTGCCTGTGGTCCCTTCTCAGCCCTGACTCCGAGCATGTGGCCCCAGGAGATCCTGGCCAAGTACACGCAGGTACAGGAGTTACAGCCAGGCACCAGTGACTATGCCCGAGTTGTGGCGCCAAAGGGAACCTGCCATCCCGGAAGTGGGTGGTCACTCCATCATATTCACACAGGGCCAGAGGCCACCTTCAGGGATGGCCCCCTAGCTCCATGTCCCCCTGAATCAGTCATTAGGTTGGAGGAAAAGTATTATGGCACTATGTGCTCAGTATTATGGGGACACAGAAATGCATAACACCTGTTCCTTGCCTTGATCTTATTATCTTTGACCTCTGAGGAGAACAAGGAAAATGCTGGCTGGGAGAATTCGAGAAGGTAGTAGTGTAGCTGAATGATGACCACAGAGTCTTCAGAGAAGGGTGGCCTTTTGATCTGAGTCTTGACAGCCGGGTGGAATTTCAGCAGCATGAGTGACGTCTGCCAGAACCCGTGGTCCCACATGGGGGCCACGTGACTGATCAGTCCTACTCCTGGTTCTAGACGGACGAGTCAGTGGGGCAACCAGAGTTCTACTATGACGAGTTCGGCTTCCGGGTGGACAGCGAAGGTATGATTGAAGCCCTCGTGTGTAATATTGCTGGTGACGTTGGGGAGGACTCCAGCTGCAGTGACACTCATTATGCAGCTGCGACCTCTGGAATTTCTGCATCTGAGGGTGATGCTATTACAAGGACAGCTGACCCTTGAGCAACACTGATTTGAGCTGTGTGGGTCCACTTGTGTGCGGAGTTTTTTCAGTTGACCCACGCAGTTCAGGTGACCTGGGCAGTTCAAACCCAAGTTGTTCAAGGTCACCTGGCGGCTGGCAGTCTGTATGCAGAGAGCCGACTTAAGTTATACCCAGTTTTGACTGACCGCGAGGGCAGATGGCGCCCCTTGCCCCTGCATTATTCAAAGGTCAACCGTAATGGAGACCCATGATTTTTTTAGATTAATTTCATTGATCTTTATATGATAATAAAAGCAATGTTCATTGTAGGGAAGTTGAAAAATACAGAAAAGTATAAAGACTAAAACAAATTAACCTATAATTCCACAACCTGAAGATAACTGCTGACATTTTAGTGTATTCCTTTTTTGGTTTTGTGTGTGTGTGTACCTGTGTATACGTTTCATAACTAAGATTATATCGTATACATATTTTTATATTGTTCCTATATCTCTTAACATTATACCATAATCATTTTTTCTGTCAGTTAAAACCTCTTTAAAAGCATATTTTTCAGTGGCTGCATAATATCCCATTATAATGGATTTATCATATTTTTATAACCATTCTTCTGTAAGTGAGCCTATAGGCCATTTCCATTGTTTCTTATTATAAATACACTTGTTGGTTCGAGTGGGCTGTTGGGAAAGCCATCTGCCAGAACCCAGGATAACTTGTCACCAGGATATATTATAATTGTGACAGAAGATTTTAATTGGCTGAAACCAGTCATGTTCCAATCACTTATATTTCCAATTCTGACTTAAGTTTTCCTTGTTCTCTAGTTTGCAGGTAGGTATTTGGAAGTCAAAAGCTGGGCCTGAGAGGAACACAGGGAACTTTCTAGTATGGTGGAAAGGAAGGCTTCTCCGAGGGGGAGACATTTGAAGAGCCTAGGAGGAAGGGAGGCAGTGAGCATAGTGGAGGAAGGGGAACAATAAGTGCAAAGGCCCTGGGGTGGGAGTGGATTTGGTGGGGAATAGCTGGAGTGGTGAGGACAGGGAGGGGGTGGCATGGGAGAAGGTGGGTCACGTAGCCTTCTGCATGTCTGAGTGAGGCGGGTGGGTGTGTGGCCCTGGAGGACTCTGAGCAGAGTGACATGACCTGACTGTGTCTTAGGGCACGGCTGTGCGGGAGATTGCCTTTAGGGAGGCTGGGCTGGAAGAGGGAGGCCAGCGAGAAGGCTGTGGCAGTAAAGTAGAAGGAAGGCAGCGGCTTGGACTAGGGCATTAGTCAGAGGTGGTTAACAGCCTGTGCTCTGCTGGCCAAGCCAGTAGTATCTGCTGATGACTTGAGCCTGGTAGGAGCGCAGGAGAGGCCACAGGTGGTTCCCAGGTTTAGGCCTGAGCATGTGGAGAATGGAGGCAGGTTTGTGGATTTGCTGCGAGAGACCTCGGAGGGGCAGGTTTGGGGAGAGAGTGAAGAGCCTGGGTTTGCTGGCCTCAGTGCACCATGGGAACGGGGGCTCTGGATTCTGGTGGAGAATCTGGGCTCTGGACCGGAAGCCCAGGCCGTCTGCTTTGGACTGTGCTGTGAGGAGTCGTTTTCCTTCCTTCCCTTGCACCGCCTTGCCCTGGGCGCTCTCCTGGCAGGTGGAGCAGACCCCAGTCCCAGCAGGCTGCCGGCTGTGTCTCTGATGGAGGACCCTCCGCAGCGGCTGCGGTGGCAGGCACACCTGGAGTTCACCCATAACCACGATGTGGGCGACCTCACCTGGGACAAGATCGCTGTCTCCCTGGCCCGCTCAGACAAGCTCCGCTCCCTGGTGCTGGCTGGGATCCCCCACAGCATGAGGCCACAGGTGCGGCTGGGAGGAGGAACCCGCAGAGGGCGACCGAGGGCTCAGGTCCCACCAAAGAAAGGCTGAGTGCTCGTGGGCTTCTCCCCTCAGCTGTGGATGCGGCTGTCGGGGGCCCTACAGAAGAAGAAGAACTCCGAGCTGTCCTACCGGGAGATGGTGAAGAACAGCTCCAACGATGAAACCATTGCTGCCAAACAGGTGAGGGCTGGGTGGCACAGGGGCCCTCCGGAAGCGCTTTGCTGTCAGAATGTGGGCTGCCTGGGGTTACCGGAGCCCCCTTGTTGGCCTCTCCTTGGCAGGGGTGGCCAGGAGAATACAGCAGGCAGCTGCCTGGCAGCCCTGGGCAGTTGTATCCCCCACAAATGTGCGCCTTGAGCAGTCGGGCTCCCTCCTGGGTCCTCTGTGGGCAGCAGAGAGGACTGTCAGAAAGGCCACCTAGCCAGTGCACATCAGGCTGTCCTGGAGGTTTTAAATACAGATTCCCAGGCCTCATTCCGGAGACTCTCATTCCGTAGTTGCAGCATGAGGCCCAGGAAATCTGTCGTTTTATTTTTGTAAGTTCCCCAGGGGAATCTGGTGGCGTCAGCTACACACTAGCTGGGCTCTACTTCTGAAGGGAGGAGCGCAAGGAACCCCCATTCTTGGGGGAGCAGCCCGCCTGGGGTGTGCCCCACATGGGTCCCCCAGCCTCCCCCCAGGCCCCAGGGTGGCAGTGTGGCCTGCAGCCGCGTCTCACAGGGTCCTGTGGTGGGTGGGCTCCCGGCAGATTGAGAAGGACCTGCTGCGCACCATGCCGAGCAACGCCTGCTTCGCCAACGAGAGCAGCGTCGGGGTGCCCCGGCTGCGCAGAGTTCTCCGAGCACTGGCCTGGCTCTACCCAGAGATCGGCTACTGCCAGGGCACAGGCATGGTGAGCACAGCCTGGGAAGGCGCGCAGTGGCCCCGGGGGTGGTCCCCAGGCCCCCGAGACGGGCGTCTCACCATCCAGGACAGTAGGACAGAAAGTGGGGGTGGAGGCGAGACCCCCACAGAGCATCGCCAAATACGTGGTTCCACCCTGAGGAAGGCATGTGGCCTATGACGTGACCCATGGAGTGGGTGCTTTTTCTAATTTGCGTGGAGACCTGGGTTGAGGCCCTTTGTCCCCCTGCCCTGGCCAGGTGGCCGCCTGCCTCCTGCTGTTGCTGGAGGAGGAGGACGCCTTCTGGATGATGTGCGCCATCGTCGAGGACCTGCTCCCTGCCTCCTACTTCAGCACCACCCTGCTGGGCGTGCAGACAGACCAGCGGGTCCTGCGCCACCTCATCGTCCAGTACCTGCCTCGCTTGGACAAGCTGCTCCAGGAGCATGACATCGGTAAGGGCCGCCCACCCTCTTCTCTGCCAGGGGGCAGGGGTCCTGAGACTGACTCCGATACTGCAGATGTCAGGCTTCCTGACAAAGCCAGGGAAGACGGGGCAGCTGGCCGTCCCTGGGGAGAGAACAGAGCTCCTAGGACGGGGACACAGCACACACAGTCTTCCTTCTCTCTCATTCTCTGCTGTCTGGCCTTGTCCCCTTTGTCCCCTTGGAGCAGGGCGGGCCTCTTGCTGTTTTTGGGGAGATACCGTCCACCTGATCCCCAGCTCGTGTGCCTGGGGGTGCCCCTTCTCGCAGGCTGTCCCATGCCGCTGTCCCTGGTCTGTCCACAGAGCTGTCCCTGATCACGCTGCACTGGTTCCTCACGGCCTTCGCCAGCGTGGTGCCCATCAGGCTGCTGCTGCGTCTCTGGGACTTGTTTTTCTACGACGGCTCCCGGGTGCTCTTCCAGACCACGCTGGGCATGCTGCGCCTGAAGGTGCTGCGGCAGCCCCGTCCCCTCCCACCCCCCAGACTAGGCGCCCCGTGTGCCAGATGGCAGCTTCCTGGCACCCTCCTCTGGGGGATGCAGTGGGGTTCAGGCTTCAGCACCACATGGCCTGCGAACTGGCCCCTCCTGAGAACCCCTGGGTGGGGTGGGAGCTCCTTGTGCTCAGCTGATCATTCAAGGAAGTCACGTGCCTGGGGAAGGTGACGGAGTCAGCTCGTGGGCCTGATGCCAGGCAGTGAGTCCCCATCCTTCCGCGCATGTGGCCCAGGAGGAGGAGCTGATCCAGTCCGAGAACTCGGCCTCTATCTTCAACACGCTGTCAGACATACCCTCGCAGATTGAGGACGCGGAGCTGCTGCTGGGGGAGGCCATGCGGCTGGCTGGCTCCCTCACTGACGTGGCCGTGGAGACCCAGCGCCGCAAGCACCTGGCCTACCTCATAGCGGACCAGGGCCAGCTTCTGGGGACCAGCGCCACCACCAACCTCTCTCAGGTGGGTCCGTGAAGGAGGCCCCGCCTTACCTACAGTGGGGGGGTCCCCTGAGGAATCCAGTGAGAGGCCCTGCCCTGCTGCCTCCCCAGCTCAGCACCCAGGACCTGGCACAGCCCAGCAGGCCACAGCTGGAGTGACATGCCCAGTCGGGGTATAGGACAGAGCCAGCTTTGAAATGACCCTCAGAGGCCATTTCTCATGAGGTAGCACAAGGAGGCGCCCTGGGCCGCCCCACGGAAGGACTCTGTTCCCTTCGCCTGGTGCTGAGATGCCCACCACTCAGCTGGGCACTGGGTGCCCTCCTGCCACTGACCCGCTCTTGTGTCTGCAGGTGGTTCGTCGCAGGACCCAGCGAAGGAAGTCTGGCATCACCTCCCTGCTCTTCGGTGAGAATGTGCTGCAGGCCGCTGGGGCCAGCTCAGCGGGGCGAGTCTTAAGTTGTTAGAGCGGGGGGTGAGGGGCCAATGCAGAACAGGGGTGTCTGTCCTCACACCCTGGGTGGACTCGGAGCTTCCTGAGTTGGGGAGGGCGCCGGGCAGGGACCCTGGCTGCCATATAACTCTCTTGACTCCCAGGGATGGACGACCTGGAGGCACTCAAGGCCAAGAACATCAAGCAGACAGAGCTGGTGGCCGACCTCCGGGAAGCCATCCTGCGAGTGGCACGCCATTTCCAGTGCACAGACCCCAAAAACTGTAGTGTGGTGAGTCCCAGGCTCCCAGTCCTGCGCCCAGAGGCTCGACTTGGGGACTCTCCTTCCCCAGCCCCATCCTGAGGCGCCTCCCCGTCCCTGGCAGGAGCTGACCCCTGACTACAGCATGGAGAGCCACCAGCGGGATCACGAGAACTACGTGGCCTGCTCGCGGAGCCACAGGCGCCGGGCCAAGGCCCTGCTGGATTTCGAGCGACACGATGACGACGAGCTGGGCTTCCGCAAGAATGACATCATCACGGTGCGTGGGGTGGGGCTTGGGTGTCCGCGGCATGCGTGACCCGCCGGGAGGCAGCGGTTGCTGGGAGCCCGTGCCATTGGTCCTGCCACCCGCCGGCCCTGAGGCTGTGGCCGGGTCACCCAGCCGCACCTGAGCCCTGGCCCTGCTGAGAATTTCCATCGGCCTGGACGAGGACGAAACCCAGTGGTGTGGGAGGCACTGGGCACCGGCAACCAAGACTCTGCTCCCTGCCCCTTTCCTCTGCAGATCATCTCTCAGAAGGACGAGCACTGCTGGGTGGGGGAGCTGAATGGCCTGAGAGGTGAGGCCTTGGTGTCCGGCTGGGGGCAGGGGGCTGGTCAGTGAAGCTGCATCCCCCCTCCTGGACCCTCCTCCTGCCAGGAACCGGGCTGAGCCTGTCCTCAGCCCCATGGGGGGAAAGTGGGGACACCAGGCTCCTCACAGGACTCTGCCTTTCCCACAGGCTGGTTCCCAGCTAAGTTTGTGGAAGTCCTGGATGAACGGAGCAAAGAGGTAAGAGGGGGCGCAGACAGGCCTGCGCCTGGGAGTTGCTGCCGCCGCCTCCCCGGTGAGGCCTGCGCCCTCAGGACTGTGTCCTGAGCGCCTTCTGGCTTGTGGCTCTGAGGACAGGGGCAGGGTGGCCGGCTGCAGGCGTGGGCTGGGGCCTCTCAGACTCCTTCCCCACCATCAGTACTCCATTGCTGGGGATGATGCTGTGACGGAAGGAGTCACGGACCTCGTGCGAGGAACCCTCTGCCCAGCTCTCAAGGCCCTGTTTGAACATGGACTGAAGAAGCCATCCCTACTTGGGGGCGCCTGCCACCCCTGGCTGTTTATCGAGGAGGTAAGTCAGTGGCTGGATCCATGTCCCCCACTGTCCCTGGGCTCTCATAAGGTGGTGATGTGCTTCGTTGAACCCTGTGGCTTTGACCTTGGAACTACCCCGCTGGCCCTGTCACTCTCCCCTGTCCCCTAGGCAGCGGGCCGGGAGGTGGAGAGAGACTTCGACTCGGTGTATTCGCGCCTGGTGCTGTGTAAGACATACAGGTAACTGGGCCCTGTCCCCTGCCCTGGCTGGGCATCCTGGCAGCCTCGGGGGCGAGGGAGCAGCCCAAGCCTGCACCCCACGCAGCACTGGCAGCTTCACCCCCCCCCCCATCCCAGGTTGGATGAAGATGGCAAAGTTCTGACCCCAGAGGAGCTGCTCTACCGGGTAGGTGGGGCCATGGGTGGGGCCACCTCCTGGGCTGGCAGCTGGGGGCACCTGAGTGACAGCTGTGCCCTCCCAGGCTGTGCAGTCTGTGAACGTGACCCATGATGCTGCGCATGCACAAATGGATGTCAAGCTCCGCTCCCTCATCTGCGTGGGGCTCAAGTGAGTGGCGGCCTGTGGGTGTGATAGTCCAGTCTGATGAGCAGTAGCCTGGGCTGGGCCCTGTGGGGGAGTGGGGGCATGTGAGCTGGGCCCCCCAGGAGTTGGACAGACAAATGGAAGACAGCGAGGGTAACTCCCAAAGGCCTCGTCCAGTCGGTGCTTTGCGGCTGGAGGAGCTGCTTGGGGGGTTTTATGAAGCACAGATTTTAGTAAGATGACCAGTGAAGGGCTCCCTAGAAATGAGGTCACCACAGCAAAGCAGGGAGGGGGCTCGGGCATTTGTGAGGCTCGGGGCCTGGGTGAATGAGATGTTTCTGGGAGGGGTGGCCCAGGGGTGGGAGGAGGAGTGGTGTGCAAAGGGACAAGTGTCCGTGAGACTAGCTCAGAGCACGGGCCCGGCAGGCCGGTGAGGATGTGCTTGACTCGGACTGAGCAGCAGGGCTGAGGGCCCTGTGCCTGGGAGGAGGCAGAAGCTCTAGATGCAGAAAGAAAAGAGCTGTGGCAGGACTGAGGGGAGCGGGAGCCACGGGGACAGCGGGCTCCTGAGCGTGTCTCCCGGTGTGGAGCAGCCAGAGGGAGGGGCTGAGGTCACCTGAGGAGGCCTGGCAGTGGCGGGCAAGGGACTGGGTGGCCCGTGGTCCTCAGAGGGATGGCTCCCTCCTCCCATCCCCAGCGAGCAGGTCCTGCACCTGTGGCTGGAGGTGCTCTGCTCCAGCCTGCCGACCGTGGAGAAGTGGTACCAGCCCTGGTCCTTCCTGCGCAGCCCCGGCTGGGTTCAGATCAAGTGTGAGCTCCGGTGAGGACCCTGCCTGGGTGGCCCTGGGCAGGGGTGGGCAGAGCCAACCTGAGGGCGACTGACAGCCTCCCCTCCCCCCGCTCCAGTGTCCTCTGCTGCTTTGCCTTCAGCCTCTCCCAGGACTGGGAGCTTCCTGCCAAGAGAGAGGTAGGTGTTTGGGGTTGGTCCTCGGCCCTGCAACCTGCCTTCCTCCTAAGGGGCTGCATGGGGTGTGGCAGGCCCGGGTCTCTGCTGGCACTTCTATCCATACACTTCCTGGTGGCTGAGGCAGGGCTCCGTGGGAACCCCGAGTGCTGGGCTCGCCTGTACGAACCACTCTGGCCCCAGCATCCCCTGCTGTGCAGCCTGCGACAGTGAGGGGCTGTCCCTGTGTGCAGGAGGAGAAGAAGCCCCTGAAGGAGGGTGTCCAGGACATGCTGGTGAAGCACCACCTTTTCAGCTGGGACATAGATGGGTGACACTCTTCCTCCAGTGGCCCTGGCACGCCCAGCATTCTCCAACCCATCGGCTACCAGAGCAGCTCCTTCCTGAAGCGAGAACAGCACCAGCCCGCTTTGGGAGGGGGCTCGGGTGGCCTGGGACCATGGTAGGGCGATTGGGGACACCACTTGGAGCATCAGAGGGCAGTGGGTAGCAGGAGCAGAAAGTGGGGGCCTCACTCAGTCTGCTCCTCCCAGGCTCTTTACAGGGGCCCCGTCTCACTATCTGTACTGACCAGAAACCTCGTGAGGATGTGGAGCGCCCTGGGTCCTGGCAGCTTTCGCTCAGGAAGGGGCTGGGGGTGGCTGAAGGCTCCTCGGCCTCTCTGGCTTGTAAATAAATTCTTTGAGAAAGTACTTCCTGCCTTTGGTCCAAGGTTCTCCCCTTTCTGGAATGGTGTGGAACAGATGGCCAGACCGGGAAGGTGGGTTATGGTGTGGCCCCCAGATGCCACAATGCCCAGCCCTACCACCCCCCCCAGATTGATAAATATGGGCCAACAGGCTGGTGTTTTTGTTTTTATTTTAAAAAGTTCACACAACTGCCCCACCTCTGCTCCAGCACTGCTTTTGGTGACTCCATCCTCTTATGAGTGACAGTGACAGGCCCGATGGGAGGCCGGGCCCCCTCCTGTCCCAGGGCCGTGGTGGCTGCAGTGAGGCAGCGGGACGGAATGTGGGCGGGTGCAGGACGCACCTCTGCCCTCGTGGCACTGATGAGGACAGGTGGGGTACAGGCTGTGACGGGGTGTTTACATGTCAAACACACGTGATGGGCGGGGCCCCGGGAGCAGTGGTCTCCAGGCCCTTATGTATGTGCACAGGAAGGGAGGGGGCTGCATCCGCCTCCCACCTCCCAAAAATATATGTGTATATATATATATATGTATGGCGATATATAATATAGAGGTATATACACCTGTACAGAAAACGTTTGCCACCAACCACTAAATGGTCACACTACACCAAGATACTAAAATGGCAGGGAGCCCCTCCCTCCTGCCCGGGAGCCTGGCGTCGGCATCACGGGGCTGGGGAGGTCGAGGCCCGGCTCGCTCTTCCTCCCCGGGGAAGAGAAGGAGCGGGATTCACGCTTTGCCTGCCTGAGAAAACGGCAGCCCGACAGGGTACCTCCAACCTCACAAAAGGAGGTCAACTAGGACGCCCCGGCCTGTCCAGCTCTCCCAGACCCCGGGGTGGGACCCAGAGCTGCTGCTTGGCAGCATCTCTCCTTAGTGAGCCGGGAAGGGGACAGCAGGGCCTGTGATTGTCAGGACTCGCGACCACGCAGAGGCTGGATCAGGCAGGAGAGCCGAGCTCTCTAGAGTTCTCGAGGCTCCCCAACATCCAGCCCCTCTGTCCCCGGCAAACCTGAGAGCTACAAGGAGGAATCCCAGTGTAGTTGTAAGTCATGGCCATCGAGGAAGTCCGTGGAGAAGAGGCTGAGCGGGGCCAGGCTGAGCACGGGGCCGCCTGACGACAGCTCCAGCCAGTCCATGCTGTCCAGGTGGCCGTCAGCCAGGTCCAGGCCCACGCTGCTGGGCTCAGGGGCAAAGTGCAATTCCGAGGTGTCCATGGGTGAGGGGGGGTGGTCCAGGATGACCGAGCTGCTCAGCATCTGGCTGTGGAGGTCGTCAATGAGGGAGAGGGGGTCTGGCCCCTCGTGTCCGCCGGTCAGCAGGGGGAGGCCCGTGCTGCTCTCCAGGAAGTCCTCCAGGCGCCCAGGGAGGGCGGGTGAGCCCGATGGAGGCGGGGCAGCGTGGGGGAGCTCAGCAGAGGGTGGGGACTGTGAGGCCAGAGGCGACCCGCAGGCTGCTGTCGAGGGGGGCTTCTCTTTCCCTCGCAGGGATGATGGCTTCTTGAAATCTGCTGAAATTTCTGCCAATCAACAAAGTGAGTGGCTGTCAAAAGCCAGGCCTGAATAAGACCTGAAGTTGGACCCTACCTTACTCCATGTACAAAATTTAACTCAAAATGGGTCAACTATCTAAATGTAGGAGCTAAAACTACAAAACTCTTAGACGAAAATGGGGGAAATCTTCATGACATTGGATTTGGTAATGATTTCTTGGTTATGACACCAAAAGCACAGGCAACAAAAGAAAAAAAGATAAATTAGATACATAAAAAATTAAAACTCGTGTGCATAAATACTATCAAGAAAATGAAAAGGAATCAGAGAAAGTATCTGCAAATCTTATATCCTGATGAGTGATTCATACCCAGAATAACGAACTCCTACAACTCAACAAACCCAACTAAAATGGGCAAAGGACTTGGACATTTCTCACAGAAGAGACACAACTGGCCTCATATAAGCCCATGAAAAGATGCTCAACACCATCAGTCATCAGGGAAACGTCAATCAAAACCACGAGACACCACTTCGCACCCATTAGGATGGCTATTGTTTTAAAAAACAGGAAAAGTGTTGGTGATGACAGAGAAACTGGAACCCCTGTGCATGGCTGGTGTGAATGAAAATGATGCAGTTGCTGTGGAAAAACAGTTTTGTGGTCCCTCAGAAAGTTAAGTAGTGAAAGTTAAGTAGCAGTCAAAGCCAAGGAGAGAGAAAGCAGAAAACAGGCTACCGGGATGCGGAGGTCAGAATGGGAAGACTGCATGTGGGTAAACGAGTGTCAGTGCAGGATGTCGACGTTCTGGTGACGGTTACACAACACTGGACTGGACTTTGGAAAGTGGTTAGAATGGCAGGTTTTATGTATCTTTTACCACAATTTAAAACTGCAGAAACCAGGCTTGCTCCCTGGCCCTCTAGGTCCTATCCTCCCTCGCCAGCTGGACACGCCTTTTTCACCAAATGACCAAGGACCTCGAGTTGGCCTATCAACCTGCCCAGCTGCCACCAGTGAGGAACCTGCTGGCCCCACCCACCCGACCCAAATGCCCTCTCCTGGCATCCTTGTGCCCTCCTCTGGCCACTCCTCTCTGTCCCTTTGGGTGCAAGCAGCACCCCCAGCTCCATTTCTCTGCCATCTGCTCGATGCCAGAGCTCAAGGCTGGCTCTCTCTCTGCTCTTGCACAACCTCTGTTCCCGGGCAGCCTGACCACTCCCACTTTCACTTCCTGTCTGGACACAGAACTCCGGGAGCGCGCTGCCAGGCCTCTCCATCTGCGCGGGAGCACCACCCAGCCCAGCAACCTCAGCGACCCCTGCCCTGCCCCCGCCGCCCTTGTCAGAAATGCACCTCAGGTCCAATGCAGACCCGGCCCCCGGGGGGGAGTCTCCCTAAGATCAGAACAGTGACCTTGAGAGTCATGTCCGCTACTGAGCTTTTTTTTTTTTAAATGGAGATAAAACTCACCATTTTAAAGCGTGCCATTCTCTGGCTGAGCTCTCACTTGGGCTGCACGCCTGGCTTACCCCCGCCTACTGACACAGTCAAAGCTGTTGAGAGAGAGCTCCCACCCTACCTTCTGGCTGCGGCCACCTGAAGCGGAGCCCTCCTGCTGCCCTGTGCCCGCCCTTCACTCTACCTGGTTGTCCCACTGGCATGCAAACATGCTGCCGTTTCTTTGCTCCCCTTGCAGGAAGCCCTCTGCAGAGAGCTCTGCAGACCTGTCTCCCGCAGGCCCGGGCCCTCGGCAACCCACTTCAGCAGGCACTTGCCCTCGGCCCCACGGGGCACCCTGACCAAGGTCCCCATCGTCCCTGACTTCGCCAGCAGCCCACTGCTTCAGGACTTGCCCCTTGAGGGTGCCCTCCACTCTACCTTGTCGTGTCCTATGTTCACCCAGCCTCATGGCTCTGAAAGCCCACTAGACGCCAACACCCACTTCCTGCCCTCGCCCCGCCCTCACCTGGGCCGTCTGTGTGATTCCTCCTGTCTCAGGACATATCTAAGCCCAACTGACACTGCACTGATGCGTCTCCCACTGCCCCTGGGAGCTCCCTCCACAGCCCGCAGCTGCATCCTGGTAACTCAGGCTGAGACCCTCGGCGTCATCCTCGGCTGCCCTCCTGCCCTCACCACACACCTAACGCAGAGGGAAATCAAGCTGGCACTCCAAATCCACCGACTCCCGACTTCCGCACCTGGCGGCCACCTCCCCTGCCCGGCCCCGGGCCCCTGGCCTCTGACCTGGGTCACTACCGTGATCTCCCTGGTCCTGCCCTTCCTCAAAGCTGTGTGGCGGGGCTCTGGTGTCATGCGGTCAAAGCCCCTCCAGCCTGCACGGCACTGCTGACCTGCCCAGACTTCTGACGCCTGCACCTGCTCCTCCAGGCTGACCCTGACCATCCCCTGGGCACCCGAGACCCTTCCCTTCCCGACTAGTAGCTACGAAGCGTACTACTCTCTAACATGATAAAATCTACTTATTTAGTCATTCATCTCCCAGCAGAGGCATTCACTATTGGGCTGACTGCTATGTCCTGGGCTGCGGGGACAGTGCCTGCCGTCTAGGCAGTGGGTGCTGAGCAAAGCGAACGTGTGTTGAGGCCACAGAACCCACCCTGCCCCCAACCCCATTCCTGCCCAGGCCCTGGAGGTTGTGTGCATCTCAACTGTTGCTGTGTCTGAGTACAAGGATGTCGCCCATTAAGTGTTCAATAACCAAACCAAATGGAACAGACCCCCCCACCAGGGGCTGGAAACAACCCATTGAGAATGAAGGGGGCTGGGGAGGCAGCTCAGGGGTCTGGGATTTACCTCCACTCTGAATAAGAATGTCAAACAGGTCATCCATGTGTTGGCTCGAGGAACCAGTTTCCTGTGGAGCAAAAATAGGGGGGAAAAAAGATGAAAATCTACAACAGGAGGCCCCCAGCCAGGTCAGGACACAGGCCTTTCCATCGGCCCCGAGCTGGCAGCAGACCCACAGGATCCCTGGCCGATGCCCAGACTCTTGGTTGGGCCAGGCCCTGGAGCCTGCATGGAACTGCCCACACCCCAAGGCTTCTGGACCCCCCAAGACTGGCTCCTGCCTGCCCCATCTTCTAGCTGGACTTGGGGGACTATAGCCCCCACCCTGGCCAGGCCTCAGTCTACCTTCTTCATCTGCTGTCTGGGCTGCTGGTTCAAAGCTTCTTCATAGCCAGGTGGCTCCTTCTTCAGCAGAGAAGTGGGGGTCCCAAAGAGGGGCTGTGGCGGGTGCTCCAGGTCCATCTGGGCTGGTGGGCCAGGGGCTGGAGACTCGGGCTGGGACAAGGGCTGGACAGGAGGGCGGAGAGAAGCAGTGGCTGGGTGAGGAAGCGGGCCCCGGGCCCCGCACACTCGAGGAGCACAGGCGGGGGTGCCCTCCTTCTAGGCCAGGACAGCACGGCTGGTGCACTGGCTTTCGGCACTTTCATGGAAGCCACTGGGGAAGAAGGGGTATGGGAGGGGGGCCCTGACCTCCAACCCTGCAGAGGCTGAGGCAGGCCGGCTGCCTGGGATTTGCTACAAGCCACATGGGAGAGGGGGAGCTCTGGGCTGAGTCCCGCTCTCGTGCCTTTCTTCCTGAGGCTGCTCAGGGCCCTTGACTCCCAACCTGAGGCGCCTGGCTGCTGTCACTGTCCCCTCCATCTGGAGTTCTGCAGTGCTGAGAGGCCACACAAAGTAAAACAGCTTCACCTTTGGACCAGGCTGGGTGGAGGGTCTGGGCTGTGTGAGTGGCAGCAGCAGGGAGCCAGCTGCCAGCGACACCTGGTATAGGACAGCTGGCCCCTCTGCACCAGGCTCAGCCCACCGGACCCCAGTCAGATCCCAGGCCAGACAGCTGAGTCCACAGCCTCTCCCAAGCAGGGGGCTTCCCGGATCCTCCGCCAGGGCCCCGTCCCACGCCCACGGAGCAGAGGTAGGAGTGGGCCCAGCCTGGGTGGGGGCTGCCCAGGAGCCCTCTGCCAGGGTAAGGAATGTTCTGGCATCAATGGCCAGAAAGGTGGGCAGTCACTGATGCCACCCGCAGGGCTGTGGGGTCGTGGGGTCCCTTAACCTTCCCAGGTCTTAGCACAATTCCTCATTATGGAAGGCTGAAGGGGAGATTAAAGGAAGCAAGCCTAACGTGCCCAGCATGGGGCGCCTGGTGAACAGGGCGGTCATTAGAAGACTCTTCACAGCCTCCTCTGGCCCCACCCCACCTCACACGGGTACCTGCTGGGGGCTCCCGCTGGCCAGGCCAGGGCTGTCTGCCTTCTTATTGGTCACGGTGAGGACAAGGTGGGTCCCTGTGGAGTCGGTGATGAGGGTGGGAGGTGTGACCCCCTTGATGAGGCTGGGGCCCGGTGGGCCCAGAAGCAGCTGGGGCGTGGGTGCGGGCTCTGGCTGGGGCAGCACAGCTTCCTGCTTCACCACCACGGCCGGAGGCACCGGGGCACAAATGTCTATGTGGTGGGCGGTGGGGGCTGCCATGCCGGGGCTGAAGGGGTGAGCGGGGCCCAGGGGCTGTGGGCTCAACTGGCAGCTGGAGAAGCTGCTCTCCTGCTTCACTGGGATGCCAAGGGCGGCGGGCGCGGGGGCGGGCTGCTGGGCCCGCTTCTCCTGCTCCAGCTGCAGCCGCAGCCACTCCACCAGCTGCTGCTTCTGCCGGAGCATGCGGGTCAGCTCCTCGATCTGCTTATCCTTTTCCTGCAGCATCTGGTCCTTGTCGCGCCCCTCCAGCTCCACCCGCACCCCAGGGCTCAGGCAGCAGGACCCGGCCCGGGAGCCCTCCTCCTTCACAAGGATCTGCAGTGGCGAGGCCTGCAGGGTGAGCTGGGTCAGCGGCGATGTCACCATCTCGCCAAAGGTGTCCCCAGGCGTGGAGTTCTCATCCCCGGTGCTGAGCAGGGAACGCTCTGAGGGGGTGGGGGAGACGGGGGGCGTGGAACCCGTGCTGCCGAATTTCACCACTCCGTTGCTGGTCACCGTAGCCACCACCACCTCAGCTGGGGCCAGGCCTGCTGCCACCAGGGCAGGCCCTGTGCTGAGCCGGGCTGCTGGGAAGGCGACCACGACCTCGCCAGCCTTGGGCAGGATGGAGGTGGCAGCGGGGGCCTTGGAGGCTCCGGGAGCAGGGCTGACTTGCTCTTGGTAGGCACGCAGGCGCTCAATCAGGTCTGTCTTGGTGCCTGAGACAGGCAGTGACCGCAACTTCAACTCCTGCTTCAGCTCTGCCACCTGCAAGGAGGTAGAGAGTCAGGGCAGCAGGGAACAAAGGGAACTGGGTCCAGGCAGGAGGACAGTCAGGGGAGGGTGGAGGGAAAGCTTTCTGTCTGTTAGGCCTCATCTGTTGGGGCCCCACTGGCCACTTCATACGCAGCAACCACAGACCCTCCCATGGCCCTGGAGGGCGAGTTACACACGCCTCAGGCCCAGCCTCGTCCCTTTCCCTGTCCCCTTTCCCCATCCTCACCACCAGGGGCCTGGTTAAAATGCTCTCTTCCCCCTCGCCCATGTCTGGGCACGAAATGCCCCCAACTGTCTCGGGCTCTAGCATGGTACCTAGTGCTCAATAAACACTTAATTGAACGGACTGGATTTTTACAGACAAGAAAACAGCTCACTAAAGCAAAATATTAGGTTGGTGCAAATATAATTGTGGTTTTTGCATTGTTGAAATTTGCCTTTGATATTGGAATACATTCTTAAATAAAATGTGGCTATGTTATACATCATTTTAATGCACATTTCTTTGTTTTTTTGCTAATAGCTTATTACTTGCTGTTTATTTTATATGTATTTTAGTCTATGGAAATGATGTTAGACAAAAAGCAAATTTGAGGGATTTTCTTTCTTTTTTTTTAAAGATTTTATTGGGAAATTGGGGGAGGGGAACAGCATTGGGGAATCAGGGAAGGGGAACAGACAAGTTGCTGTCCTTTTGTTCCTCAGTCTAGTTGTGGAGGACACCGCTTCACTGGCCCATGTTGGTATTACCATTGCACTCTTCCCAAGTGTGGCAGATCGGTTGCCGGCCATTGGACGGCGGCTCACGGCAGCTCATGCTGGCTGCCAGCCACACACGGTAGCTTATGGCAGCCCACTGCAGCAGGTGCTACACCCTATGCCGTTGCCGGCGACTCACAGCAGCCCAGCTCCAGGTCAAGCTGTTGTTCACCATCTTAGCTGTATAGGGCGCGTCACTGGCCCTCATGTGGGATCCGAACCGGGACCCTGCTGCTCAGAGCTAGCATTCCAAGCCAACTCTTAACCAACGCGCCACTCAGCCAGCCCGATTTTCTTATTCGAGTTCAAAATAGGTCGTAAAGTAGCGGAGACAACTCACATCAACAACGCATTTGGCCCAGGAACTGCTAACGAATGTACAGTGCTGTGGTGATTCGAGAAGTTTTGCAAAGGAGATGAGAGCCTCGAAGATGAGGAGCATAGTGGCCAGCCATCGGAAGTTGACAACGACCAATTGAGAGCAATCATCAAAGCTGATCCTCTTACAACCATACGAGAAGTTGCTGAAGAACTTAATGTCAATCATTCTATGGTCGTTTGGCATTTGAAGCAAATTGGAAAGGTGAAATAGCTTGATAAGTGGGTGCCTTATGAGCTGACTGCAAATCAAAAAAATCATTGTTTTGAAGTGTCGTTTTCTCTTATTCTATGCAACAACAACAAACCATTTCTCAATCAGATTGTGATGTGCGACAAAAAGTGGATTGTATACAACCAGCCATGACCAGGTCAGTGGTTGGACCTAGAAGAAGCTCCAAAGCACTTCCCAAAGCCAAAATTGCACCAGAAAAAGGTCTTGGTCACTGATGGTCTGCTGCCGGTCAGATCCACTACAGCTTTCTAAATCCCGGCGAAACCATTACATCTGAGAAGTATGCTCAGCAAATCGATGAGATGCACTGAAAACTGCAGCGCCTGCAGCCAGCATTGGTCAACAGAAAGGGCCCAATTCTTCTCCACAACAGCGCCCAACCGCACGTCAAACCAACACTTCAAAAGTTGAATGAATTGGGCTACGAAGTTTTGCCTCATCCGCCATATTCACCTGACCTCTCACCAACTGACTACCCCTTTTTCAGGCATCTCGACAACTTTCTGCAGGAAAAACGCTTCCACAACCAGCAGGATGCAAAAAATGCTTTCCAAGAGTTTGCTGAATCCTGAGGCATGGATTTTTACGCTACAGGAATAAACAAACTTATTTCTTGTTGGCAAAAATGTGTTGACTGTAATGGTTCCTATTTTGATTAATAAAGATGTGTTGGGGGGCGGCCAGTTGGTTAGAGCGCAGTGCTCATAACACCAAGGTTGCCGGTTCGATCCCCACATGAGCCACGGAGTTGCGCCCTCCACAACTAGATTGAAACAACTACTTGAGTTGGAGCTGATGGGTCCTGGAAAAACACACTCCAAAAAAAAAAATGTGTTAAAAAGAACTTAGTGTTAATGATTTAAAATTCACGGTCTGAAACCGCACTTACTTTTTCTCTTTTTTTTTAATTGGGAAGTGGGAGGGGAACAGTGTTGGGGAATTGGGGAGGAGGACCAGCCAAGTTGTTCTTCAATCTTAGTTGTGGAGGGCGCCAGTCACCATCTGGCTGCCTATCGGCAGCTCATGGCCTCTAAGCTCAAGGTGCTGTGTTCAATCTTAGCTGCGAGTGGGCGTAGCCACCATCCCACGTGGGAGTCGAACTGGCAGCCTTGTTAAGAGCATGCGCTCTATCCACTGAGCCATCCAGGTGGCAGCTCAGCTCAAGTTGCCGAGTTCAGTCTTAGTTGTGGGCGGGTGTAGCCCACCATCAAACAGGCAGTCTTGTTAGGAGGAGTACGTGCTCTCACCAACTGAGCCATCCTGCCACCTGTTGGCAGCTCAGCTTGGGCGCAGTGTCACTGGCCCATGTGGGAATCGAACCGGTGGCCCTGTTGCTCAGAGCTTGCACTCGTAAGCTAACTCTTAACCAACTGAGCCACTTGGCTGGCCCAAAACCGCACTTACTTTTGCACCAACCTAATAACTTCTTTAAGATCACATGGCTAGGGCCGGCCGAGTGGTGCAATGGTTAATAAGCACTGGCTTGGGACGCCAGAGGGCCCCGGTTCGGATCCCACATATGAGGCCCAGTGACACTGTCCTCCACAGCTGAGATGCTGAACAACGGCTTGACCTGGAGCTGGGCTGCCGTGGGTCGCTGGTGACGGCGTAGGCTGCAGCCCCTGTGGCAGTGGATTGCCATGGGCTACCGTATGTAGCCAGCAGCCAGCGTGAGCGGCCCGCAGCTGCAGTGAGCGGCCGTCCAGAAGCCGGCGACTGATGTGCCTCACCCGGGAAGAGCGCAACGATGGTACCAACTTGTGCCAGTGAAGCAACGTCCTCCACAACTAGACTGAAGAACAAAACGACAGCAACTTGTCTGTTCCCCTCCCTCCAATTCCCCAGCACTGTTTCCATCCCCCCAATTCCCCAATAAAAAAAAGATCACATGGCTAGTGAGCCACAGTCAGGAGTTATATCCAGATCTGATGGACCCTGAAGCCTGTGCCCAAATGCCCCAGTGAGAGCTGTGTTTTGCTGGCATCAGGCCATGACTCAGGAGGGGCCATCCTGGTTCAGAGGACAAACTCCAGGGAGAATTTGGTCCACTGCATCTTCTAATAAGGGCACAGAAAACAGGCCAGACCCCAGGTATGCCACCCCCCACTCAGGCCCCAGGACTCGAGCAGTCTGCCCTGAGAACGGGCCACTCCCTTCCCAGGCAGGCTCAGCATCTGCCCAGCAGACTGGCAGAGTGGAAAAGGTGGGGGTGTTAGAGTGGATAACCCCCAGTCTGAAGCCCAGCTCCTCCACGGGCAGATCTCCCAAGACACCTGCACTAGCTCACCCTTCAGTGGGCGGAGCACCCAGTTTCTCAAATCGCACCGCGAGGCCAAGAAGATAAGAGGTAGACAAGGGCTTCACAAGCCCCAAGCCCCTGGACAGATGCTGGCTGACGGTGTTAACGGTAATGACCATGAGGATGAGGCTGATGTTACAGATGACCAGGGCCAGACAGGCCTCAGAGCTGGAGGAGACCAGACTGGAGCTCTGCTCTGCCTTTCATGACCGTGGGTCCTGGGCAGGCTGCCTGACCTAAAAACAGCACCTTAGGAATACCACCTACCTTCATGTCGTCTAGGTTGGCAGGCAGGGCTCCCGGCTTGCCGGGCAGCGAAGTGCTGTTCTGACGTGCGCTGGCACTGGGACCAGAGGCGCCCGGGCTGGAGCTAGAGCTGGTGGTGGAGAGGCTGCGCATGGGGGGTGGCCCGCTGCTTCCCAGAGCCTCACCTGCTGGCCTGAGAAGAAAGGGCAGAAATGAGCACCAGTGGAGCCTCCCCTAGGCCTCTGCAGGGCTGAGGAGAGATGGGCGTGGGAAGAGGGCCCAGTGTACAGGCCCCGCCTGGGAACCACTCTTGCAGGATCCAGACCAAAGGATCCTTGAAGACTGGGGCTCAGGCACCCCAGACCTGGCCTGTGTCCATGTTGGGGTGCCTACAGTGGGACAGGTGGGGCGGGGCCGGCTCCTACTTGGGAGGGGTGGGGAAGGATGGGGCGAGGAGGGGCGGGCTCCTACTTGGGCGGGGCGGGCAGGATGGTCTGGTAGTTGTAGTGCTGCTGCTGCTGCTGGTTCAGGATCTGCAGCTGCAGGAAGAGCTGCTGCTGCTGCAGGATCTTGGCGTAGGAGGAGTCCATGGGAGGCGCCCCCTTGTCCTGCTTTTGGTCCGGGGGGATGTACTGGTGGTACTTGAGCTTCTTCACCTTTGGCTTCAGCTCCTTGGCTTTCTTGCTGCGCTGCGACTTCTCACTGGCAGACTTGGGTTGGCTTTGCTGAGGGCACGGGAGACGGAGGGCACGTCAGGGGGCAGTCTGGGGCTTCTCATAGTGAGGCCCCCACGCGGGAGGCTGGTGGCCCTCCCACCACAACGGGAGTGACTTCCAAGGAGGCACCGTCACCCGCCCTGCCCAGCTCTACTCTCCCCTACTGGACTGCACCTCTTCCAAAAGTAGAGGCCTCATCAGTGCCCAGAAGCGTCCAAAGGAGGGGGCAAGGCTGACAGGGGGGCAGCTTCTAGGCTGGAGGGAAAATCAGCCAAATGCAGATGCCACTGTCACCCTGAGCAAAGGTGCACAGGACAAGAAGGCAAAAAGCTGGTTTTGGAGGCTGTGCCATCCACACCAGGTACTTTACAAAGACCATGTCACACAGACCTGCAGAAACCCTGCATGGGCAGGAACTAGCGAGTCTACCCGAAAATGAAGAAACAGGCTCAGAGCAGTCAGTCACTTTGCCCAAGGTTGCACCGTGGCTTGATGTCACCGTGTGAGAAGCTAGGAGCCAAACCCAGGACTCCAAAAGCCCTTGGTCCTTCACCAAGTGGGCTCCAAAGACCCTCAGCTGGCACACAGGGATTCCTCCCACTGGGCCTCAGCGAGGAGCAGGCAGACCGAGAAGGGCCAGCGGGTCCCACGTGGGAGGCCCATCTGTGGGTCAGGAAGGGTGGAGCTGGACACGGGCCAGAGTCAGCAGGGCAGTGCCAGGCAGGACTGTGGGGAGCCTACGCGTCTGAGACGGGGGAGACTAGATGTGGGATTAGTGAGGCTTCCACCAAGTGGCCGTGGAGACTGGTGCACAGGTTTGGGTGGAGGTGACCGACTAGAGGAAGAAGGGACGAGGAGCACGTGGCGGGTGAGCAGTTCAGGTTTATGGTTCTGAGCTTTGGTGACTGTGACAATGGTGTCCCTTCATGGAAGGCAGGAAGAGGTCTGGTTTGGCTAGGAGTATGGAAAGAGGGGGGCGGCAGGGAACTGCGGAGACCCGAGTGCACAGAAATCGGCCCACAGAGAGGACCCAGAGCAAGGCTGCGGGTGGCAGAGCTCCAAGGGACAGAGCAGTAGAGCTGCAAGGGATGGAGGCGGGACAGGAGGCCAAGGGCTGGGCCTGGGGAGCACCCCACTGTGGGGGAGCAAGGAGGAGGAGCCAGGGGAAGAGCAGCCGAAAAGGAAGGGGAGGGAAATCAGGAGAGACGCATGACCCAGAGGGGTCAGAGGCCGACGCGGGGCTGCGGAGCCAGCCCACAGAGGCTGAGACGCTACCCAGAGAAGAGGAAGTGCAGACAAATACACGTACGCTATTCTCTCATATGACAAGGAACAAGTCTGAGGGAGGAATTTTGGGAGAAAACCTTTGACATCTGTGGCCAGTCAGGAATAGCCCACAGGGGCGAGAGAGGCGCCCACTGATGAGGCAGCAGCCTGGAGCCTGCAGAGCACAGTTGACCAGGCAGAGGGCGCTGGGCTTCCTCCGGGACTGGGGGAAGCCACGAAGCTTCCTGTGAGCATCAGGGCCTCAAAGGCGCAAGAGGGGCAGGCCTGGGGGCAGGGCCCACACAGGAGGCCATCAGGGGGCTCCGTGAACAGGCAACACCAGAAGCACAGCAAGGGCTGAGCTAAGGTGAGCGAACAGGAGGCTGGCCAGCCCCCAGGCTATGAGCCACAGCCGGAGGGCCCACGGATGGTGAGACTGCTGGCTGGGGACAGGTGTGTCTGTGCGGCGGGGCTGGAGACCAAGACCAGACAGGGAAGCCAGTGGGCGCGGGAAGGACAAGCGCAGGCTAGGGTCCCAGAGACCCCGGAGGCAGGAGGCCCTGCAGGACAGGCAGGGCCGGGCAGCAGCTCCTGGTGCCCAGCACACTGTCCCCCACACGAGGTCCCCAACAGGTGCCTCGTGGGGTGGACGGTATACCCACTGCCCCTTCAGGTATTTCAGGTCGGGCCTTGGAGAATAAACACAAACACCCATCACTTCACTTCTCAGTTTTGTCATTTGTAGAACAGGGTTCTTCACTGCCTCACAAGGTTGTCAGTGACCCAGAAAGATGGGTGGGCATGTTTCCACGGGGAGAGCCGTAATCGGGCCTGGAAGCCCGTTCCAGAGCCCAGCACACTGTGCTCAGTAAACGGTGGCTATGACTGACAGCCAGAGTCCTCGGAGAGAAGAGAAGGCACTCCATCACCCCAGAGACTTTTGCTGGGCCCTGACCAGGGGGGAGGAGATATATATCCCCGTCCCCTGCAGCTGTCCCCACACTGGGGTGAAGTCATGGCAGGGCTCGGAGGGGCGCGGGGAAGGGAGGGCGGTCAGCTGGAGAAGGGTACCTTGATGAGTGTGGGGGTGGGCTTGGCAGTGGGGACCGCAGTTCCGTTGGGGAGGCTCGGCGGAAGAAGTGGCTGCTCTGCCAGGAAAAGCGTTTCTCCGGAATCTGGGCCCACTGGGAGTTGAGACACAACCTGGGAGAGACGGGGAAGTGAGCACACCCTCCTTTTCTGGCTGCTCCAGAGGGCGTGGCCATCTCCAGGTGGCAGTGCATCCCAGCCCTGCCCTGCCCGGAGGTGGGGGGCAATCACTTCCTCGGACACCATCCCTGTCAGAGGCCAACGAGGGGCAAAGACCAGGGCAATGAGAAGAGCACTCCCAGGGTGGCAGGGGGAGGAGGGAACTAGGAAAGGAACTGAACACCGGAAAAGCGGGCTGTCCTGAGCAAGTGGACATGGGGCGGGTCAGGGAGGCTCCGCCTCTAACACAGGCAGCCCAGTGTCCTCCACCTGGGACCAGACTGGCTGAGGCTGGCTGAAATGGGGGGTCCGCTGCCATCTCCCTTCTCTCCCCACCACCAGGACTCAAGCAGCCAGCTCCCAAGCCACCAGGGCAGCCGCTGTCCATGTCCCCGTCCCGCCTGCCCTGAGCAGGGACCTCACGATGCGCAGCTCCAGCAGGTCTGGGGCCCCTGGGCACAGGGGGAGCATGCGGAGCGGCCAGCTCACCTGAGTGGGGGATACAGAGGTGGCACTGGGTAGTGGCTCGCTGACTCGGGCTTCCAGGGGTGATGGCACGGAGCCCTGGGACTCGTGGCTGGCGGGCTGCTCAGGGGATAAGGCATCGCTGCTGTCCTCATCAAAGGAAGAGCTGTCCGCCACTTTCGGGTAATTAACCTGGCCCACTGAAAGCCAAAGCCAGCGTGAGAGTTCACGTCCGGCCCCATGGAGGGCCAGAGGCTGTCCCAGCAGGTGCCCACCCCTCAGCCCCTTTGATTCCTTCGGTCCCTGCGCCCCAGGCCCCAGCCGGCTGGGCAGACAGGAGAAGGGGGACTAGCAGCCAACCTGCCTCTGGGTCCAAAAGAGCTCTGGGAAAGCTCCTCATGGCCCTGGACAAAGGCTGGGAAGAGTCCTACAAGGCCCAAAGCGCTCCCCTATGCAAGAGAAGGCCTGACCTTTAACCTCTTGCTTTCAACTCCCCACCGTGTTCAGTCTTCAAAGTCAAGTTCTCTCTTCCCTGCCTCCCTCGGCCTGCCGACCTCTCCCTCTCAGTCTCCCTGCTGTTAGAGGGACTTTATTGCCATGCCATGCTGCACAAAACCCCTGTCTCCCCTCAGCAGCTTGTGGGCCCTGCAGTGAGGGCTCTGGGCCTGCAAAGAGGGACTTGAGTGCAGGTAACAGCCTTGGGAGTACAGCTCCTCCCCTGGGCGGTCTTAACTCCCCAAAGGCCTCTCGGAAAAGGGAACAGGCGAAACAGGCCCATTGGAAGTATGGTGACCTCCCATTAGTGGCCAGTGACTCCCAGAGACCCAAGGCCACCAGAAGAAAACCCATCCTGCTGGCTACAACCGCCCTCCCCGCCCTGGGCCGAGATGGCCCGAGGTGCTCCTGGGACCAGCTGGGGCCAGGCTGGGAGGGAGAGGCAGAAGGAGCGGGGTCCTGGTGTGGAAATCCCCGGACACAGAGAGAAGGACAGTTGGTAACAGAGGCAAGGAGGGTATTTCTAAAGGTCCATGTCACAAGCCCGCCTCAGCTCTGTCGGGGAAAGAGGTCTGCACAGGCCTGCTGTGCACACAGGAGGAACCAGGCCGTGGCCACGGCACTGAGGTGGCTGCTGGCCACACCTGGGGGAATGTGCTGTGGTGGGAAGACCACAGAAAAGGAACAAGAAAAAGCCGGTAACTCTCCCAGCAGACTCTTCCCCTCCAGGGCCATGACCTGAGGCTCTCCCCCTGCCGAGACCTGGGAAGGAAGCCTCTGAGTGTGTCCCTCCACAGCCGACTATGGTGATGGAGCCAGGGGTGCCCATCCCTGGGCTGGCTCACACCTCCCTCTCCTCCTAGCAGAGGCGTGCGTGCAGTGCACGGAGGGAATGCAGGTCGCTGACCACCGTGGACCTCATGACAATCACACATCTAGATTTTCTCCCATGATCTCTTACTCCCAACGAGGGGACCTGCTATGGGACAGTAGCCACATGATGGAGTGCCACCCCAGGTCCATCCAAAACCAAGGGAGCTGCTGGCCCCACTGCAGAAGCCCAAGGACCAGTGCAGCCAGGGCCACTGCAGAGCCTGTTTCTCTCTATTGTGGCCAAGTGTGGGACAGGTGCAGGAGGTGGAGGTACAGACAGGGTCCCTGCCCTCTGGGAGTTTATGGTCCAGTCACCTTGGAGTATGGTAAATGCTATGCTAGAGGGAAATGCTGATGCCAAGGGGACACTGGGGAGACGCTCAGTGAAGACTTCCTGGAGGAGGGGGCCATGGCATTAATCTTACAGGTCAACTGGGGTGGCCTGAAGGAAAGGGTGTGAGTGTGTGCAAGTGACTGTGGGAGACCAAGTGGCCTGGAAAGTCCCCTCCCATGCCCTGCGACTGAGAACGGTCTCATCTCCCTCCTCCTTCCATACTTCTCCATGTGGCAGACTGATTCCACCTTCAGGCTGACCCCCAATGTGCCGTGTCACTTCCCCAGCTCCTGTGACCATCCCGTTCCTGGGAGAAGCGCGTTTTAGCCACATACCCGCTGCACCTGACACCCCCTCCCCGTTACTGTGTGTTGCCCACTACGGCAGCTGCCAGCTGGTCTGTAATGAATGTTACTGCTAACAGCAGCAGCCCCTCCATGAGTCTCCCCAGGCACCAAGGACGGTGCCGGCTCTTAGACCCGGAAGCCAGGTGACTCAGTTACAATGTCATAGGGCTGTGGCCTTTCTGCTACACAAGGCTGGCATCTTCTCGGGAGCCAGGCTCAAAAATCACTGTTTATACATCAGTCTTTACCTGTCAGACTAAATTCTTTGAGGGCAGCATCACAGTTTGTTCATCTCTGTAACTGCAGGACGTCACAAGGGGCCTGGCACATTGCCAACTCTCAGCAAACATTTATCAGATTTTGGCTGGCTGGAGAGGCCAGAACTGACCTGGGCCCAAACACTGGCCTGGAACTACAGGCTGTTGTGGAACGTGGTGAAGATCTGGGTAGGAAAACCCTGAGATGAGGCGGGATGGAGGGCAGGGCAAAGCGGTCAATTAAAAGAGCTGTTAGGGGCCCCAGGTGTGCCAGCCTCTGGCATGGTGGCTGCTTCCTGCACTGTCACACCACCTCCTACAGTGCAGATGAAGCCCTAGAAACCACAGTCTCCTCTGACGCAGGGCTCAGGGCCCAAACTGCCATGCTGGGGCTCAAAGATTCCCTTGAATCCTGCCCAAAGAGCTAACTAGCTATGGTAGGAGCACGTGAGCCTTCTCACCCTGAAGGCTCAGCTACCTCCTGATAGCAAGAATGCACGGCCCTGCCCGGGTCCAGGTCATGGGCCCACGGCAGCAAAGGAGACACGTCAGTACCTAGATTACCAAAATCTAGGGGGACCGTGTCCCCAATACCTGAAGGTGGCACACAGGCCTGCCCGTCCTGGACTTGGCCCACCGCCCGCCGCCCACCTTCACACCCTTCTTGCAGCTCTCATCCACACGGCTCTCTTCCCTGCACACACTTTAATTCCTACTCATCCTGTAGCCCCAGCCTTCACCGTCGCCTCCTCTGACACTGCACCCCCTGTCAGGGCCAGGTTGGGGGGGTCTCTCTGTGTGTACCCCCAATTTACCTGCCTGTATCCGCTCCCAGACATGAGCTCTGTAAAGACAGGGACCTGGTCTGCCTTGTGGGGCTGTGGTCCTAACGCCTAGCACACTGCTTGGATCAATCAATATTTGCAGAGTGAAATATCTGTGGAAAGTGCCAGGTTCCAAGAAGAGATTTCACTAACAGAAAGCAACAGTAAGTTACAGATTTCTAACTTCTGGCATATCCGCACGTTCATACACATCGGTCCTCACATCTACCTACCCTGTGAGAGAAGAATAAGCCCGAGTTACAGACATGAAGGTGGACAGATGTCTCACTGCTATTTAGTTAGTTATTTTGGCATGGTGTGGATCCCTGCGGCCGTGGCACTGTCCCACGCCAATATAACCTGTTTATCAGGCTCCTGCTTCCTGCGTCTCAGGCCCCAGGTCTCGGCAGGAAGTCAAAGAGCAGGAAGCCGGAAGGCCTCCCCTGCGTCTGGCCTGTGGGCCACCTGGTGGTTAGGGCCTCCTCACCTATGATGGCTTCTTTCAAGCTGGACTCCACAGGCAGGATGTTCTTCTCCACCAGCTCCATGGGGCCAGGCCTCTGTGCAATCTTCTCGTTGAGGTCATCGGCCAGTCTGGCTCTCTTCAGCTTCAACTGCTTGGCCTGGAGGGAAGGCTCAGCCGAGGTCTCTGCCCACGGGAGAGAACAGAGTGCAGGAGAATGTAGGAATGGCCCTGGCTCTGCCCTGGGGGCTCCAGAGCAGCTCTCCTTCCCTCCGGGGAAGCAGCAGACCATCAGAATGCAAAGCGCATCCCAGGCAGAGAAGGGTGGTCCAGCTGAAAGTTTCACAAGGACAGAAGGAGGGCCCCCACTGCGGGCCGTGTGTGGTCACACACAATGGCCACCATGCCCAGGCCAGCCCAGAGGACTCCCGGAGGTGGAGCTACAGAGTGAAAGGAGACCACATGTTGGAGTGGTCTCTGCTCTCTCTCAAGCTTGCTGTGTTAGGGCAATTCTCCTCCCTGCTCTGGGCCTCAGTGTCTTTCTCTGCAAAACGTGGGACTGAGGCCAGCAAAGTTGTCTTCTAACCCCAAAGAGGGTTCAAAACAAAATAAAAAATGGATAGATTCACACTGTTTTTGGCAGCCAAAATCTTTCCTTTATCAGAATGTGGGAAGGAGTGTGCCCTGGGCCAGGCAGAGTATGTCTAGGGTGATCTAACCTGTACATCAAAGTGCTCTAGTAAATGCTAAGTGAGTGAATGAATGAATGGATGAATGAATGACTGGGAAAGCAAATGCATTTTTAAAACAGATTTTGAAGGAAAGGATTTTAGAGTGAGGGATGATGAGAGCCAGGGCCACCGCATGGCCACAGGGGAGAAAGGTCCGCTAAACCAACAGAATGTGACTGTGCTTCTTTGGGAATTCCCAAAAACGAGTGGTGGCGACCACAGCGCTGCTGTTTTACTGTGTTAAGGCTCTGGCTTACCCACTGCCGACAGAAATGGGAGTGATAAGAAAGAGGGAAGAGATGTGGGTGGTGACGTGGTGAACACACAGTGAGAACAAGGGCTTAGATGAAGCAGCGTTTCCCGTCTAACACACCTTCCAAAATATGCATCCTAACCAGCTCCGATCTCTCCGGCCGGGAGCGAATCTTCCGTTTCAGATAGTCCTCCGTCTGTAGAATAAAACACACCAACAAGCTCTCAAATCCAGTCACAAGCTTATGGCACATCCAGGACCGAAAAGTGGCTGTGGTTGTTGGTCACCTCGGCAGCCCCCATGATCTCAGCCTGGAGACTACTGGGTTCTGAGGCGAGGCCTAGGGAGGGCACCTCCAGCTGCACCTGCCAAGGGCACCACCCACTGTCAAGACCATCTGTCATTCTGAGGATGGACTACTATTTTTTAAAAATCTATTACTTTTACTGTCATAAAAGTAATGTATGTTCATCAAAGAAAAAGTGGAAAATTACAAAGTAAAACAATAAAAAATTTTAATCATCCACTATTAGTATTTTGGGATATTTGTTTCTAATCATTCTTCCATGCAGAAGACAAGTTTAATTTTGCAAAACTGTAATCACACTGAATACAACTTTATATCTTGTTTCAAAAACTCTGCATGATCTCATGAGCACTTTTCCATTCATTTTGAATGACTGCCAAATAGAACACTAATTTTGATATATGGTGTCATAGCTCTAGTTCCTTAAAGTCCAATGTCCTCATTTCCGCATTTCTGAGACTCCAGGCAAACTAAACCATTTCAACAGTCCCGCAACCAGCCCCACTGCCTGGCGCTCATGTTATAATGTATGTGACCCCCAACCTGTCTGACCCCAGAGCCTGTGCTCTTAACCTGTGCATCAGAATTATTCAAACCACAGGTCAAAACCATTAGTGGTTCAAGAGCAGCACAGGACAAGAAGCGGGGGGGCAGGGCACAGTAGAAAGAGAAAATAAAATATCGGAGCACACTGCCTGTAGAAAGTAAAGGCCGGGTCCTGCCCTGCCCTGGCCTAGCCCTGGGGTGGCTCTGAGCCCCCCAGAAGATGGCTTAAAGTGGCCATGCACTCTGGGCCTATCACCCCACCTGCAGTGGGCAGGAGAGTTGCCTGGGCTACTGCAGGAGACGGTAGAACAGGCATTGGGCACTGCGGGTCTTCACAGACATCCCAGGGAGACGTATTTTCTAAGCCACCTGAAACTCTGGGCAACAGCCAAGGCCAAGGCAGAATACAGTGTTGACTAAGAAAGCACCTAGCGTCCACAGGCCAAGGTCTGCGTCCCAAGTGTGCCACTTACTAGCTGGACAAGTTAGCTAATCTCTCTTAGGTGCAGCCATAAAATGAAGATAACATCTAATTCCTAAGAGCCGGTTTGAATATAAACAAGAAAATGATATAATTTCACATGTAAAAGTGCTCAATAAAATAGCAGCTCTTCTAATTGGTTCATATTTGCTCCCTGCCTGCTTGAGAAGCGTCCAGGAAATGGCGCCAGGCCTGACAAACGGGCAGGGGCGCAGGCAAGGCCGCCCCGCGCCTCCCCGCTGTATTCTCCAGCGCTGCCAGGGGCACAGTGCGCTGTGTTCCCCAGGGCCCAGGACCTCGTTCTTCCCCTTCACTCTAAGATCAATCACGACTATCCTACAAAACTTCAAAAAATAAAAAGAGAAGACAGTAAGGAAAGTGTTGGAGGTAAATACACTAATACCTTGGTTTGTGAGCATAATTTGTTCCGGAAAACAAACTACTCATATTGCAAGACATCACTCATTTACCACATTAAAATGTATTAGAAATATGTGCTCGTCTTGTGGAACACTCGCAAACCAAGGCACTTGCAATCCAAGGGTTTTACTGTATTTTGGTCTCGGAAAGCACTGTGGATCTTAGGGCACCATGGCCCATGCTCCTCCCCTTACGAGGTTCTCTTCCTTGTCTTTTGCGTGAGAGACAAAGTGAAGGGGGTGGAGGGGAAGCGTGTTTGGGCGACTTCCCCATCTCTGCCCACAATGGGCAACAGGCTCGATCCCCCTGAGGGCCCTGAGGGAACTGAAACTGATGGCGGACAGGCGGCAAGCCAGGTGCTCCCCATGAACCTGGGCTCAAAGGGGGGGCCCGGCTCCTGCCTCCACAGCCTCAGGTGGACACTGGTTGCTCAGGGCACATGGAGACAAGTGGGATTTCTGGCCCCCCAAGACACCCGTTCTGGGGAGGTGTGGGCAGTGCAGCCACCGACCTGGAGGGCCCAGCACTCAGCAGGCTTTTCCATGGCTGGTGTTCATGTCCGAACAATCACAAGAGGTTAAGTGGAATTAAAGACGGGAAAATAGTGGTGTCCAAAGCAACGGGAGGGGGATCAGTGATCGCTACATACCCTTAAATGGAGTAAGGAGAAAACTCATTCGGATCATGTTCCGTATCATCACGATGGGAGATGGCTGGGGTAGGGATGCCGTGGAAAAGACAGAGCTTTCTATCTAGAACTGTGAGGCAAGGGCTGGCCCTGGAGGCACGCTAGACTGGAAGGAATATTAGCAGCAGTGCAAGGGGCTCTGGAGGTCCGTGAGAAGAGTGCAGCGCCTTACCCTGGCCCGCTCCAAGCTCCTCCTCTGCTCATGAAACGCAGCTGGACTTTTCAAAGCTGTTGGGAGAAGAATCATAAAAGAATTACTTTATTAGTGAAGCTAATGTTTTCTGCTACAATTTACTATGGAGAAGGCATCTTAATTGTAGTAGTACTATTAATATCAGCTGCAATGAAGAAGAAAATGGCACCTGAGTATGCATCTTTCCGGTTCAGCTACCCCATTAGAACAATTTGGGTTCCTTTGTTCCTAACGCAGTAGTCACCGCCCTAAGCTTGGGTTCTATAAAGCGAACCCACAGAATGTAACCCTAAAAAATACCCTGGACCCACTAACTGGACTGTTAGCTACATGATCCTCGTTGATCGGTCAACCATCGCCTTACTCTCAGGGAGACATGGGACACAGGGGGAGCCGAGTGGCATGTCCGGGCCACCTAACTTCTTTAACCTCGTGAGAAATCACGAAGTGACCAAACTGAATGGGGCAGGTAAACAAAAAAGACCTGTCTAGTTGGGTGCCATTTCCCTCTTCAGTTAGCTGATATAAAAATAGTGCTGCTAAAATTAACTTGAATTTCATCTCTGAGGACTAAAGGAACTTCATGGTGAGTGTATGTTTGACCCTGGTGCACACACACACCCAGCGGCTGACAAGAAGAGCTCACTGCAGCCCCTGTCAAGAGCTCAGCTTGATTCTGAGGTCACCACCACTGGGACCACAGCTCTCAACTCAGCTGTGGGTTGGGAGACCAAAACAGGGCCCTCTACAAATGTGGCATCGTTAAGAGAATTTTGTGTCAAAAACTCGACTACAGGGACAAATGATGAGTTCAGACATCCTGAGGAGAAGAGGGCGAAAGGCCTGACTCACTTCAAGTAAGGAACAACAGCATTAAGAGAGAAATGTACAAGACAGTGGTCAGTTTCACTTCTGCTGCCCTAGAATTTCAGAACAGCTGTGAAACTATACGAGGAGATAACTTTTGCTGGGCTGCTGACTGTGGTAGGAGCGCATGGGTAAGGAGATGCTAAAAGTAGCAAGAGCACAGATAGGACCCTATCCTGCCTAGGCCTTTGTACTTCCTCCCTCCATCCCAACCCTGGGCGGGCTGGGCCTCAGCAACGGCAGTCTCAGAAGAAAGTTCCAAATGCCTCAGTAGTACTTAAAGATAAAATTAAAAAATTTAAATCTTAGCATAAAAAAGAAACTATCATTTTAAAAGATCAGTTGAGAGCCCACCCCATCTTCTAACAGCAGGGGGTGCTCTAAGTTTAACAAATGATCTCTAAGAAAAACCAGCACAGGCTCCCTCCCCAAGCTCCCAGGGCACCTCCAGGCTACCCTAGCTCTGATCTGGGGAGGTCCCAGGCGTCTCAGTGGGTAAGCAGACAGCCCCTGCATCTGCTTCTACTGGGTAAGGCTGGTTCAACTCCAAAGTCAGTCTCCAAAGCCCTGAGATGCAGGCATGAGGAGCCAGCGTGGAATGACACACAGCCTTGCTCTCTCTCAGAGGGCTTATCACCTGGATGAGACAATAAGTACAAAGAATCAAAGAGAAAACGCAGTGTCCGCCCCACCCCAGCCCAGCTTCCTTTCTGCCTTAGTTCTCTCCACTGCTGACATTCTCTACACTAACAGCACATCTTTCTTGTTACTCTCAGCCTCCTACTGTTAGGCAAAGCTCCGTCCCGGCATGGCAGGGGTTTTGTCTATTTCTTTCACTTCTGATAGTTATCTCCAGTGCCTACAGCACCCAGCACATAATTCATTCAACGAATTAATGAATATTCTACAAGAGATGGATACAAAGTGTACCAGTGACAGGAAAACTAGAGGATACTGTGGTAGGGCTCTATACTTTCATTTGAACAGCCAGAACTGTAGCTCTCAGATGGGTTCAAAGCTTCACAGAAAATCAAGGCATTGTCCTGGGTTCCACCAATTACTACTGGTGACTGTTTTGGGGTCTCATTTTCTTCTTCTTCTGCCAACCTCCCAGAACCCTCGCAAGAACCAAATGAGAGTGAAAGTGCTCTGAAGCAAGTGGTGCTGTCATCAAACGCAGTGTGTGGGCTGAATCATGGATTTGATCCCACACAGGCCAGTTCGTTTCTGACCCACAGCCACACATTATCTGTATAAAACCCTGGCTGGCTTGCTACCTCAACAACCTACGTCAGCTATCCCAGGGTCAGCTAAGGCACAAATCCAACTCCTGGAAAAACAACTCACAAAGCACAGAATTTCTTGATGGAAGAGAGGATCATGTTCCTGTACAACAAGGATGATGTGCCACGAATGGGGACAAGTGACAGGTAAACTGGCTGTAGTGTCTATGAGGTCCTGTTTTGGGTCTGCTGAGTTAAGGAAGTTTTCAGGTAATAGCAAGGAAGAGACTGATACCTACTGAATGCCTACTCAGGTGGCAGGCACTGTTCTAGATACTTGCATACTCCTCAAGGTTCCATGTGGTAGGCAATACTCCATGTTACAGATAAGGGGAGGCTCAGAGAGGGCTGGAAAGGCTAGCAAGAGGCAAACTTAGGATTACACCCTAACTCTGTCTCACCCCCACCAGTCAGAGTTCTTCCCACTTCTCGGGGCTGGTTTCTTAACTTCTTCAAAAAGCAGAGAAGGACCCTACTGGGTGGGCAGACACGGGGGCTTCACCTATACACACTGCTCAGATGTGTGCAGGCCCTGGGGAAAGGTCAGCTCACCAAAGCACTGTGCACAAATGGGGTAAGGAAGGCTCGGAAGAGGGGTGCAAAGTGACCACAGGCACACAAAGCCGTGGTGTGACCTGGGGCTCGCCGAGGAACTTAAGGGGCAGCCTTCAGCACTGATAGTAGGAGATGAGCTGCGAGGGAACGAGAAGACCAGGCGCATTCATTCATTATCTGCTCAGGCCTGGTCAAGAGAGCCAGAAACGAGGACCAAGAACAGAATGCAGAACAATAATTACCAATCACAAAAGACAGTTTCAGTTCATCACAACGTTAGAATCCCACTGAATTCTCTAACAGCCCTGGTGGCATGGTGAAGCTAACGCCGCAGCAACCTGTGAGGCCGTCATCGAGTGCTGCACCCCACCCAGGTCCGATCCTGTTTCCCTTTCTTCCTTCATCCGAACCTTTGTGGACAAGTGTGTTGGTTTCTCTCAGTCCTTGACCAGCCCACTCCCTTTGTGCAGCTCTTTCCCCATTTCTAATTCTGCTCTCTCAGAGCAAGTTCAGCAGTTTCAACAGCTAATTCTAACAGGTGGAAGGGGGAGGGGGCAATGACCCCTCTCCCTTCCGGGTTCTGTCAAGGCTCCTGTAGGACGCTTCTCGGGTTCATTTGGGGAGAGGCTGGAGCTGGGGCGGCCAGTGCTCACAGTACACTGGGGTGTGGGGTCAAGAGGGCACCCTGATGCGTGTCCAATCAGCTTTGTTAAAAGCCACGATTGTGGGGGGTAGGAGGAGATGTAGGGGTGATAAAGGTAAGCCCTGGGCTTTCTTGACATAGGCGCAAATGGCAGTCACCTCAAGCTTCCACGCTGAGGAAATGAGACACAAGGAGGCCCAGCAAAGCACAACAGGTTTTAAAGTCCAGGCTTCTGCTAGTTGTGGAAAATCCGAAGACTCAAAGTTACGCCCATAAATGTGTCTGACCAGGAGGGCTGCATTCATCTCGGACCTCCATCGCCTTCCTCCTTGCTGCCTTAACGGCTCTGCCTGAGGAGCCAGGATATTACTCACTCAGAAATCTCATTTTCCCAGAAACTCCTAGAAGACAGTCTCTGAAAGAGAGGCCCCCAAAGACCAGTGCAAACCCCAGAGCTGCGTATGTCATTTATAAGAATACACATTTTTGGTGCCGGAGGGCAGTTCTTGTTCCTCCACTCCCACCTCCCGGGAGCTAGTTCTGCTGGAAATGGACAGCTCTGCGTGAACAGGGGAAGCATGCAGCCACCAAGCTCCCCACAGAAGTCAAATGAACAGAAGTGGCTAAGAGGTGTGGCGTCCCTAATCACAGTTTCAGTTCTAAATGTGGGTCCCACCCCTGGCTGGCTATAACCACCAATTAATATTCTGTTCCATCTCTCCAGCACCCATTTTCTTCTCCCCTCACACACTGGCTGCATTATTTAAATGAGGTCACTGTGAACTAAAAAGGGAAAAATTGTTTCAAGTTTCTTTTTAAAAATATAGTCATCCCTCAGTATCCGCGGAAGATTGGTTCCAGGACTTGCTGCAGATACCAACCAGGCGGATGCTCAAGGCCCTTACATAAAATGGCACAACATTTGCATGTCACCCACGCCATCCTCCCAAATACTTGAAATAATCTCTAGATTACTTTCAATACCTAATACAATGTAAATGCCATATAAACAGCTGTTGCATTGTATTGTTTAGGAAATAATGACAAGAAAAAGTCTGTACATGTTCAGTACAGACGCACCATCGTAGGCCTGTCCACACTGTTCACATCAGCAACCACATAAAATCGTTTCCCTGTACATTTTTGGTCCGAGGTTAGCTGAATGCAGAGATGCAGAACCCGCAGATATGGAAGGTCAACTGCACTGTCATCCACTTCCAAGGGACAGCTCACAGCTGCATCTACATGCTTTGTGGTTTACAAGTACTGGAATCAGGCAGACTTGATTTAATCTAGCCTGAAGGAGTAAGTATGGGGACCCTTACAAACCAACCTATCACATTAATTTAGGACATTAAACAGCACTTTTCCATCACGAGCCCCAGGTTTACTTAAACACGAAGGCAAGTGAAAGTCTAGGATCCACAAAGCACTTCTGAAAATGGGTCTCAGCAAGGAATGATAGCAATTAACCATCAAGACTCATTACCTCATCATTATCATTAAGAAATATTAGGTGCCTGGGTCTGACTGAATGTTACTTTATGAGGCGCTGACATAATAAAAATAACGGTTCTCATCTTCAATAAGATCCTATGCCCGAAGCTCACCACCAATTCTGTGTCCAGGGGAACTCAAACGCTAGGAACACAGGACAGCTAACTGGGATCAAGGGAGTGCCATAGCCCAAGGAGACCTTCTTTGAGGCAAGCCTGCTGGGTTTCCTCTTCCACTGCAGAAGCAAAGGGCGTACACATGCACAGTCCATTAGTGGTAGTTAAACATATTTAACTACCCAGGTGGGCAACGAGAAATATATCCATCCATCCATCCATCCATCCATCCAATAAACTTTTAAGTAACTACAGTAAGTCTTCACTTAACATGGTCAATAGGTTCTGCAACTTTAAGTAAAACAATGGATCAGGAAACCAATTTTGCCATAGGCTAATTGATATAAACAAAACTTCCTTTGGCATCTCAACATTATAACAAAATGACGCTGAACGAAAGGACGTTATTGGAAGATCCTCTGTACTATGCTAGTTACAGAGAACAAGGATACAGAATGGCGTCCCAGCCCTCAAAGGCAGCTCATGGACCAGATAGGGAAAAAGACAAATAATTACAATACAAGATGGAAGTATAATTTTAGAGGTAATTTTAGAGGTAGTGCTACATAGGACAGAAGAGGCAAAATTCAGCTTGAGGAAAGAGTGTGTGAACTGTCCAGATAGATTATACAAGGAAAACCCAAATGAACAGAATAGACACACCACAGATGGACAGGAGAGTAAGACTGAGGAACGGCAAGACCAGGAAGGTATGAAAGAGCACAACAAGTTCAAGGAGCTACAAGTAGTCTAATATGGCTGGACCAAGGCGTTCTTGTGGGGACGATGGGGCTGGACGGGGAGGCAGAGCTCAGCCCATGAAGAGCTTTAATGTGCTACTGCAGGGACTTCTACACCTGGGAAGACAGAGAGACATACTTTTCTCCATTCCTCCCACCAGGTACAAGTAAAAACTGTGCCCATTTTACTTAAAACAAACACAAGCAGGTTCTGAAAGTGGAGAGAAGGCGGACTGGCTAGGGCCCTTGGGACCCGAAGAACAATACAGTGCCAAGTTCCCTGGGTTTCCTTCTGTCTCATACATCCCAGACTTGGAGCGGAAGACGTCAACAACCTGGAAATGCCAACAGAGACGGACAGAAAAAGCCCCAGCAAAGGCTCCTCACTAGCCAAAGGGCCAGGAAAAGGGCCGTCTACCACCACACAAATATTTTAGACAATAATTGTTCTATTCACAGCCAGACACTACCAAAAAAAAAAGTCACCTTACCCCAACTCCCACTAGGAAAGGCCAACTGGGGAGTCTGGCTTTCCACCCTTGCAAGGCTGTAATGAAGCACCCCAATACCCCTGCCAGGGTAGTGTCAAAAAAAGGCCAAGTAGGGAGCCAGCCGAGTGGCTCAGTTGGTTAGGAGCGCGAACTCTGAGCAACAGGGTTGATTCCCACATGGGCCAGTGAGCTGCGCCTGAGCTGAGCTGCCAACAGGTGGCAGGATGGCTCAGCTGGTGAGAGCACATGCTCCTAACAACAAGGTTGACGGTTCGACTCCCGCATGGGATGATGGGCTGCGCCCCCCACAACTAAGATTGAACACGGCACCTTGAGTTGAGCTGCCGCAAGCTGCCGATGGGCAGCCGGATGGTGACTGGACTTGGAGCTGAGCTAGCTGCACCCTCCACAACTAAGACTGAAAGACAACAACTTGTCTGTTCCCCTTCCCCAATTTCCCAGTAAAATCTTAAAAAAAAAAAAAAAAGCCAAGTAGAAAGCTGGGGCTTTCATTTTCAATAGCCAGTAACAAATCTCCTTACCACCCCCCACCGAAGGAATAAGTGGAGGCCAAGCGGGGAGCCTAGGCACCTCTTTCCCTTCCCTGAAGTGATTCAGGGGAGGGCTTGTGAAGAGTCAGGACTTTCACCATAGCCAATGACAGGGGATCACCCTCACCCACAAAAACACACAAAAAATCTAACATGTCATCTAAGCCCTGGAAGAAGAGAAAAAAGAAGGTACATTGAAAAAAGCACTTAAATAAATGAATGGCTGAAAATTTCCCAAATTTGGCAAGAGAATTAAGTCTGTAGATTCTGGAAACTGTCGATTCAAAAAGCTGAGCAAACCCCAAACAAGATAAACCCAAAGAAATACATGCCAGGATACATCATGATTAAACATCATGATTCAACTTCTGAAAACTAAAGACAGAAAAAAACTTGAAAGCAGCCAGAGGAAAAAAAAAAGTTTGCATGACGGCAGATTTCTCATCACAAACCATGGAGACTGGAAGGAAGTGGCATATTTTTCAAGGGCTATTAAGAATTGTCTCTTGAGATCAACATGTAGCCACCACATTAACCAGGAGAATGACATAATCAGAACTGCATGGAGCGGGTTGGGAAGTTCTTTTTAACTTGATGGTTTTTATTTTTTTAAAGATTTTATTGGGAAATTGGGGGAAGAGAACAGCGTTGAAGAACCGGGGAAAGGGAACAGATAAGTTGCTGTTCTTTTGTTTTTTGGTCTAGTTGTGGAGGATGGCACTTCATTGGCCCATGTTGATATTATCATTGTGCTCTTCCCAGGTGAGGCAGATCGGTTGCCGGCCACTGGATGGCTGCTCACAGCAGCTCTTGGCAGCTCACATTGGCTGCCAGCCACTCACGGTAGCATGGCAGCCCACTGCAGATGGGGCTGCAGCCTACGCCACTGCTGGCGACTCACGGCAGCCCAGCTCTAGGTCAAGCTGTTGTTCAGCATCTTAGCTGTAGAGGGCGCAGCATCACTGGCCCTCATGTGGGATCTGAACCGGGGCCCTGCTGCTCAGAGCTGGCGTCCCAAGCCAACTCTTAACCAACACGCCGCTTGGCCAGCCCTAAGTTGATGTTTTATGTAAAACAATAAATAAAGGAGCAGAAGAACAAACTGGCAACTGGAGTTGTTCATTTCACCGCCATGCCTGCGCTCACATGCTTTCCTTCCTGCATCCCCTTTTTAAGTTTGAACTTTCCAAACCCTCCAAAACACCAAAAGAACAAATAATGAACAGGCTTATAACTCTGACCTAGATTCACCAGTTATCTATCTTTTAGCCATATTTATCTCTCTCATTTGCACACAGGCACGCACACATTTTATTGTTTTGTTTATGAAATCACTTGAAAGTAAATTGTAGACAACAATCACATTTCATCCCTAAATTCTTCAGCGTGCATTTCTTAAGAATAAAGACATTCTCTTACATAACTAAAATACCTTTATCACACATACGAAAATTAAGATTAATTCAATAATATAATCTACAGGCCACATCTCAATTCCTCAGATGCCCACAAAATGTCTTTCATAGCTGTTTGTATTCTCCCTCCTCAATCAAAGATTTAATCAGGAGTCACCACATTTGGTTGAGGGCTCCTGAGTCCACAGTTTAGAACAGGATTCCTACCTTTTCTGTTTTTCATGACACTGAATTAAGTATCTAAGCCAGGTGTCTCGCAGAAAAAATGTCCTGTATTTTCAATGTTTCCTCATGATTGGATTTAGGTAAAATCTTTTTGGCAAGAAGACTACACAGGTGATGTGTACTTCTTAATATCAGGAGGCACATAATATGGTGTCCAACCACTGACAGTGCTAAAAATTTGAAAGGTGACACCGGAGCATTTCGCCCCTTGTAATTAATATGTAATCTGTGGGGTAACATTTTGAGGCTATGTGAGAATCCTGTTCCCTAACCACTATTTACCTAATGGTTTTAGCATCTACTGATGATCTCTGCCTGAAATCAATTATTACACTGGGAACTGAAAAATAACTAGAACTGCATTTTTACAAGATCACTCTAGTAGCAAACAAGAGGCCATTCCGAAGAACAAAATGGGGTGATTGGGTGAATGGTTGTGCTATTAACACTCTCAGACAGGGGAACAGGAGTAAGCTGGGAACAGCATGGGAGCGACCATGTTCCGATTGGGGCATGCTGAATATGAGCTGACTGTGAGCCATCCTATTAAGAGAGATGCAAGTGGGGGCTGTGTGCACATACAGGGTGTACATACATGTATATACGTGTGTGTGTGTGTGTGTGTGTGTGTGTGTGTGAGAGAGAGAGAGAGAGAGAGAAACAGAGAGAGAGAGAGAGAGAGAGAGAGAGAGAGCGCGCGCGAAATAGAGATAGACAATACGTCCCAGGCTGAATCTTAAGGGAACCTCAGAATTGATGCCTAGGTGATGAAGAGAGTCCAGCAAAACTGATATTAGGAGTGAGGAAGCTTCAAGAAAAAGGGTGTAGATAGAAAGAGGGATGTTAGGTAGAGGGCGGTCAGACAAAGTAAGGCTTACAGTTTCCAGTGGATTCCTCACACTCAGGCCATGGCCCGCAGTCCCGGAGCTATGCCAGTGGGTTGGTGGGGGCCGAAACTGTGCAACAGGTTGAGGAGGAAGATGTGAGGAAGTGGAGTCCAGAGGGTTACGACCCCAAAGAGGTTCAGATGTTCTAACAGTGACTCACTCATTCTCCCAACAAGTATCTACTGAGAGCCCACAGGTGTCAGACCCTGTTAGTTTGGTGCTTACACTCTAGTGAGGAATGACACACAAACAAACGCAGGGCCTGGAGACAGAGAGTTAACGGGGCAGGAGCCTTCAACGCGGAGTGGTCAAGAAAGACTCTCTGATGTGACGCCTGAGCAGAGACCCGGAGGAAGGGAGTGGGCCCTGTAGCCATTCAGGGAAGAGCCTGCCAGGCAAGGAAAACAGCAAGTGCAACGGCTCTGAGTGTGAAACTGCCTGAGGTACAGAGGGACCTGAAGGACCAGAGTGGCAGAGCACAGTGACCAGGGGAAGAGTGGGCAGAGATGGTGAGGGGGGAGGCTGCACAGGGCTTTGCAGGGCTTTGGACTTTGCTCTCGAGTGGTACTAGAGGAAATGAAATGGGAGAAGGAATAAAGTAGGACTGTGCCTTGCAACCTCGCCGTTGACAAAAGGGTCCTGAGGGTAACACACAGAAAAGACTTGCTGTGAACGATTTTCTAGCTCCCCCTGATGATTGCATAGCATGTTGGGAATGAGCTTCCTTGAGCTGTTATTTCCTACATTATATAACGGAGAACTCACGTATCTGAAATTGCGCCGTAATCAACTGCAGAATGAAGACTAAACTCTGGTTCTTTTGATTTCAAAATTCAGATGTTTTTATTTATATAGAGAGGGTGCCTAAAAAATGTATACACATTTTAAGAAAGGAAAAAAAAACTATTAAAATTACCCTGATGGTAACCACTTTGAGCACCTCTTGTAATTGCAGAAGTCAAATGTGACTTGTATTCATTGTTTGTTATTGGTAAATATTGAGTATTACAATTTAACACAATTTTTTCTTTTCTTAAAATGTGTATACACCTTCTGTATATTTCGGTATAAGAGAGGTAGGAAGAGGAGGTGGGGGGTGGGAGAAAAGATACGTCCCTGATCAAGTATCTTTTTTCCCCCATAAAATGTGATAGTTAACAAACCAATCAACCAACCAACCCAACTACGTTTAATCTGATCTTTCATGTTTTTGCTCTCTTCTCCTGGCTATTCGTCTGGAAAGAAACGCTGCCTTGGCCTTGTCTCTAATGCTGGCAATGGGACAGAAGGGAGAGCTTCAGCAAACACTAAGGGGCCCACATTCTCCCCATCCTTTTCCCTCCAGCCCTCTCTTGAAGAGGGGGTTGCTGAATAATGAAACTCCTTCCAAAGCTGAGTCTTTTGCCACATCCCTTGGCGCTGGCACTGACGTTTGTCACACAACTCCAGGCAGGCAGTTCATGAACTGCCAAACTGACCACTTGACACGGTATATGGCCATAGGGCAAGGCAGGTTTTTCCCAGCACTGGAGACAGGGGTTCCTAAGTTGTCTGTGCCTAAGCATTCTATATGACGCAGCCTCAGCTGTCTTAGAAGTTTGTCATCAACTCTTGAACTATGTGGGCAGGGCCATCCTCCACCTCAGAGCTCCTGGGGAGAGGAGAATATCAGTATTCTACACCATCACTACAAATAAAAAGGGGACAGATGCCAGCAGCCCTTAGTCCAGTGTTTCTCTAAGTGCAGTTCAAAAACCGTTTGCATTAGAATGTCTCTGGAGTGCAGGTTCCTGGGCTTCAAGAATTTTAATCTTTAGTGAGCTCTTCAGGGATTCTGGTGCCACTAGAATTTGAAAACCACCGTTTCCCTAGTCCAAAAGGCAGAGGGAAGGTGACACTGCGGATGAGACAGGAAGGATTTTTATTTGCTCATTCTCTACCACCAGGGACTAAGCAACTAAAAAGTCCACATCGTAAGGACCTGATAACTTTCTCAACAGTTCAACTCTGGGGCCTGTGTAGGTGCCCACAAACGCAGTTTAATCTCCTGAGCCCCTGTCTGGATCAGTGCTTCGAGCTGCAAAACGTGTATTTCTGAGTCAAAGATGAGGGCTTTCGGCCATTTTCCGCACACACTGGCCAGGGCAGAATTCAGCAGGGATGGGTCCCGCACCCTGCCGTTAGCATCTGGGGATTGGCAGTCACACTCAGAGGAAGGAAGGCAGCACAGAAGCGAGCCCTTGGTCACAGCACTTAGAGCTCACTGGTGTCAGCACAGGAAACGGGGAGGGTCACTTGCAGGCCGAGCTGGGCGAGGCAGAGAGGTTGGCTGTGCGGGTGTGTGTAAGGGTTACATGAGCACCAGGTAGGTGATTTTTCTCAGGATTCCGTATCCACACAGAGCAGAGGCTTTTGCCTTGGGGCACATCGTACCAGCTCTAGAGTGTCTGTGAACCCCCGGGAACTGTGTGAATTCTAGGTACTTGCTTGGGCACAGTTGTCTAGGATGCTCAAGATTTTCTAAGGAGCAACAAGGGCACAAAAGAAATCCAGAACCTCTGATTTAACTAAGGGTTATTATGACAAATGTGGAAACATGCCGTTGGCCTTCAAGCCTCACAACCAGCAGACAAGAGCAGCAACTTGAAAGCAATTTCACTGGAGGACTTAAAAATGACAGGGTTACTCTCACCCTCACCACCACATTTCACCTACCTCACCAACTATGGGCCCTGATCTGACACTGTTTTCAATATTTTCAAAGTTGAAATTTTGGTGAAAGTACAGCAGGCTATTATCATAAAATTCCTATGTTAATAACAACCATTTGACTGTGACCTTCAGGAATTAGCCTGAGGTTTGGAGCTAGAAAGCTGGAAGAGCTCCGCCTCTGTCTTTTAGTGGTGGTGTGACCTTGGGCAAGTCACACAACTCCTCTGAGCCTCAGTATCCTCATCACAAAATGGCAATTACACAAACTACTCTGATGACTATTAGCTTTAAGTAAAGTGAAAGTGCTTTGCTGGAAGGAGCTCCGTTAAGCTTGAGTTTTAACTTTTTTTCTGAGCCATCCTCCTTCTGAAGGAAACAGTGTGTATGTGTGTGTGGGGTCAAAGGCTGAGAACTAACTGGTCTTGACTTCCATTTTTTTTGTCTTACTGTTTTTAGCTGTCGTACCAAAATGCCTACACAAATATCCTGCAACAAAGACCATTAACCAAAGAGTTGTGTCAATATTTCCAAAGACTGGCCATGACAATGAAAACCAAAAATAAGTTGATGTGAATCAAAGCAAGTTTGGGTGGTGGAGTACGAGGAAGGGACCACACATTCTGGAGCAAGCAAGGATCCAAACGAAAAGTTAGAAAACGTGCCTCACACACATCCTGTTTTGGTACTCGGGCTGCCACCACCCTGTTTTGGCACCAGGGCTGTCACCCCCACCCAAGCTGGCAGGAAAGCCAACTATCAAGAATGAATATAAAAAGTAGAGCCTCAAGGATGCTAAATCTTTACCTTTCTAGAAATGCTTCAGTGTCGCACCCTTGACCCACTGACGGTAAAAGAGACTCAAGACAGGGAGAGGAGGTCAGTACACATCTTGTACAGCATGAATATCAACAGGTACAGTGAATTCCAAAAGGTTAAAATATCAGGGGTCAAATATTTGGCCTTCCAAGCTTCTCTTTGACATATATGCCAGCCATGTTTACTCATATATCTGGCTTTCACACCACTGCCCAGTCAGTTAAGATTCCAGTATATGCTCCTCAGTGAAGCACGCGTGCGTACACATGTATGTGTACACACACACACACTCACACATACACATATGTGTACAGACACACACACGCCATTGCTTCTTTCTGAAGCCCCATAATCAATATGCCTAAGTCATCTGTTTGGATACAAGCTCCAAATCACCTTTGCCCTTCTGCAGATAACATACCACTGGGCTGAAGAATTTTAAATCTCCACCATCGTCAGCTACCTATCAGGGATCCCCTTAATTCTTTAGGATTTATACTGTTTAGGTAAAATTAGTGGGTAGCTTCAACAAGTGATTTTATAAACTCCTTAGCTTCGTTTCATTATCTTGAAAAGCAGTTGGCCTTGGATATCTCATACATTTCAAAAACTAATTATTAAATGAAACGGAATACCTACTGTACAACGTACCTTTTTGTTAAGAAGCAGAGAACTCCACCTAATTAGATATTAAATTGTACCATGAACTCATACTGAGAAGACCGCCTTTGCTGGCCTGTTCAGCAGAGCTCCCTGTTAGATTCCACAGTGAATATGCTCAGGCCGTGAACGTGCACCTCACTCGGGAGTCCTATTTTAGCATTTGCTAGCAACTGGCCAAGGAGGAGGGTCTATGCTAGTCGCTGACCACTGAGGTAGGAACACACCCTACAACGGCGGGAAGAGCGATGAGGATGCTGGTATCTGTCAAAACTACAACATAAATCGCCTGAGACTGATGTGCCGGCTGGTCTTCTCCTGAGATAAAAAGAGAAGATTTCGGAGGCCACAACACATGCCTAACACAATTCTCTCTAAGCTTCAAATCTAGGGATCAGGTTTATCCCAATCCTAGGACACACGTCTTACAAATGCTATTTAAACTTGAGATTCAACTAAAATCAAACAGTCCCATTCCTGTGCTGAGGATACATCATCTTAATTAGGTGGGGTTCTCTGCTTCTTAACAAAAAGGTACGTTGTACACCTGAAACTCATACAGAGTTATATGTCAATTATATCTCAATTAAAACAAAGCCAAAAAAGGAAACTAGCTCTTCCAGCCAAACATAGCTACGTATCTGAATGAGCCACATGGAGCCCTCCGTGTGTTAAGAGTGGGCATCTGAGCGAAGCATGAGTCTGAGGGCACTGAGCGCAGGGGAGGGAAGCAGCGAGCAGCTGCAGGGCTTGGGGGGCGCCTTTTCTGAGCTCCCGGAAAGGGGCCCTGGTCAGATATAGGCTCAAAATTCTTGGGTTCACAGGGGCAGTGGTTCAGAAACTACCATACAGAGCTTCTAGCAACTTCCCAAGGGACTGGAGCACATGGGAAATGACCAGGGCCCAGGTAAGGATCTGCTTTCACCACAGCCCCCACCTAAACTCAATTTACAAAGTACCTGCTGAGACGTGTCTCTGACATTAGAACACTTAAAAGCACAACAAAAGCATTTCCTTGAAGCCTACAATTTTGTCATCTTAAAAGACAATTCAGCCTCAAAGCAGACCATCTCGTCTGCTCTGGAATCACCACTGTATCCCCACTGGTGTACGTTTCTGTCCCTTGGCAAGTTGCCCAGAAACAAAAAACACTATTTCTAACCCAGCCACTTGTTTAACTGTTTTGTTTGTTTTAAGAGAAGTTAAAAAGGAAACATCCACTACCATGGAGAGGGCAAGCTAATAAAATGATGATCCTGTTACTACGGGACCAAAGGGGAACAATCTTAAGAGAGAACCATGTTGTCTGGTGGTTGACTCTTAACAATTTTCAGCAACTGTTTTTGAATCCACGGTAGGGAGCAAAGTGGAATAAAGAAGGATTTTATTAACTGAAAAATAGCACCTGTTCCCCAACACTGGTTATGACAGAAATGAATGATATATGTATATATACTAAAAGCTGCTTTCAGACTCACAAGATGGCAGATCCAAGCTTATGTTCCTCTCATGTTAACTGAGAATAACAATGCTTATATTTCAAAAGCATGAACAATACATCATCTCGTTTATGTTTAAACTAACTCTGTGGGGTAGGTAAGACGGGTGATTATCCCATTTTATAAATGCTGAAGTTGAGTTCAGAAAAGTTAATCAAGTTGCCCAAAGTCACCTTGCTCCTAAGTTGGTGGAGTGAGGTCTAAAACTCTACTGTCTAATAAACTAGCCACCAACTCCATGTGACTATTTAAATTAATTAAAATTAAACTAGAGAGCCGGTCGAGTGGCTCAGCTGGTTAAGAGCTCGCTCAAGAGTTTGAGCTCTGAGCAACAGCGGTTCGATTCCCGGCCCGAGCTGAGCAGCTGCTGAGCTGCCAACAGGTGGCAGGATGGCTCAGCTAAAAAAAAAAAAAGTTAAACTAGATTAGGGGCAGCCGAGTGGCGCATTGGTTAGGAGTTGGCTTGGGACGCCAGCTCTGAGCAGCAGGGCCCCGGTTCAGACCCCACATGAGGGCCAGTGACGCTGCACCCTCTACAGCTAAGATGGTGAACAACAGCTCGACCTGGAGCTGGGATGCCATGAGTCGCTGACGATGGCGTAGGCTGCAGTGGGGCTGGCTGGTAGCTGGCGTGAGCGGCCGTGAGTGGCGCGGTTCAGTGGCCGGCGAGTGGCTGCCTCACCCGGGAAGAGCACAATGATAATACCAACATGGGCCAGTGAAGCAATGTCCTCCACAACTAGACAGAAGAACAAAAAGGACAGCAACTTGTCTGTTCCCCTTCCCCGATTCCCCAACACTGTTCCCCTCCCCCAATTCCCCAATAAAATCTTTAAAAAAAATTTAAAATTAGATTAAAAATTCAGCTCTTCCCTCAAGCTAGTCTCAGTTCAAGTGTTGGACAGCATGAGCCAAATGTTACAGAATATGGCTCTCGCTGCTGGAAGTGCCAGTGGGCAGGGCGGGTCTAGAGGCTACTCTTCTGAACTCATGGAAACTAGGGGAAAAGATCTCATGGCATCCTGGTCCTTCCTAAAGATGGACTGATAGTGACAAAGTTAAATCACAGCCTCTTTCTAATTATAAGAAACTCTGAAACTTCAGGGGGCTGGTTTGTCTTTTTAGCGATTACAGAAAGATTTTAAAAGACCTTTACCAAAATGGATTTGATCCATATGCACTCAGGAAAGAGAATCTTCAAACTCGGTTTGTACAACAGGTGAAGAATAATATAAGTAATAATTCCCCCAAATTACAAATAACAAAAAATATTAGGAAGAATTTTAGCATAAGAGGAAAAGGGATGCTAGTAATAAATCCTGGCACAGCCATTAAATAACCTCTTTTGGGAATTTAGCACTAATTTCTTCTTGGTGTATAGACTGCTATAGTCAGATGAACAGGAGATCTGCCACTAACACGACAGCTTAGATTAACTATGAGTGCTACAACTGGGCCACCATCTCTGTGGAGACCACTTAGCGAACACTGACAGCTGAAGCAAAGGAATCAAACTTCAGAACTGAAGGGTGAGGGTGTCAAGACGTGGCGAAGCTTATTACAAAAACAGAGCTATGTGAATGCATGACATGAAGCTACTCTCCAGTTTGAACGTGAAATACACAGGGCCCACTTAGACCCGTGAACCAGTCAAAGCCAGCTGGCCAGCGTTCCCTTTTTCACTTGGCAACCTGTCTGAACACCTTGCAGGGCCCAGGTACTTTGACAGGCCTGCAGGCGGACACTACCTGGCTGCCCTCACACTCTTTGAATTCTGCCAGCCATTCAGAGGTGTCACCAGTGACACTGGCTGGGTGCACACAGACACTATTTAAAATTAAAAAAACGAGCTCACTCTAGAAACAGAGCAAGGTCCGTAGAGAACCTATAAGACAAAAATAATGGTTTCTTCATGAGCTTGCCAAGGTACTAAGGTTTTTCTGCTATGTGCACTTGGGGAAAAAATAAACTGAAGGTTAACTGTAGCATTAAAACATGCTACTCTATGCTTTTCTCAACCCAATAACAAAAGTGGAGGAGCAAGAGAAAAACAAGGTTCTTCTCTCATATCCAGAAAGATTATAGGAGACGTTTCTCATTTGTCTGGGTCAGGAGAACTTCCATGTTTTTCTTTAAAAGGTTATTTCAATGCAGCAGCTTTCACTGCCAGAACTTTTTTCTTAATTTCCACCTTAACCTTACAACCTTGTGCACCTTTAAATGTCAAAGAGAAAGGCTGTGGGGGATGCTTTATTTGAGAACAGAGTGCACCACACGTGACCCATCTCTTCTATGAGGCGTCATTCTGGACACAGCAGCATTCCTGGTCTTAATCTTTGGGCTTAAACACCAACTTCCTGCCTGTGCCATCTCTCCTCTCCCTCAAGACATGCAGAGCTTCAGACATCATTAAAGAAAGCTCAGGGCCTGGAATATGTAATCCTTTGCTATCTGGCACTCTGTATTTCTTAGGGTTTAAGTGGTGTTAAATGAGACATCTGTTTACATAATGAGAATGAAGGATTCTGGGAAATGATCCTGTTTAAAAATACACCAGAAACCAACTTCTGTACCCCATAGTTTAGATGCCATGAACGGAGCATATCAAGCAGCAGAGATGTGCGTAGGGGTTGGGAGGTTCTTTAATCCCCTGAACTTTATGGAAAGGCCATCCCCCAACTCTGAACGGTATGCTGACACATGAACAACCCTGAAGGCAAGAGAGCCACTGAAGACACTGCGTCCTGTGATGTCAGAACTGGAAGCCAGGCCTACATGGGACCTGTGTGTGAGCATTCTGGGAAATGGTGTGCCTGGGGTTTTCTTCCCACAGCGACAAGACTAGGATGAGAAGAACTTGATAAAAGATGTAAACACATAAATGATGAGGCAGAATAGAGCCATGACAACACTGCTCCTTTTCCCCAGCTTGAGGGCCCTACCTACTTCCTAAATTGTAAAACAAACTTAAATATAAAGACACTTTTCAGAAACTCCTCAAGCCAGCAAGATGGGAATGGAAGTGGGCACTTCAAACCACGTGTTATTTCCTCAGGTCTCCAAATCTCCAATCATCAACAACAACTTGCTGATCATTTATGATTTGCCCCCAACACTGCTCATGTTTTCTTTGAAAGCCATGGAGTGGAGGGTGAGAAATGGGGCTGGTGGAAGATGACAGATGGTGGGGATGTCAGGGAGGCGGAGAATATTGTAGATTACAATAGGGGCTTGGGGGAATGGGCACAGGGTTGTGGTGAGGAAGTAGGGTTATTTACAAAGTTACTAACAGTGTGGGGGGCTAGCAAAAAAATGAGCCTCATCTTTGGGAACTCAGGATCCTATATGTATATCACCAGGTATATAAGTGAGCGGGGGATTTCATATCTGAAGCTATTCCCAGGCCTCGACATTCTCTCTCATACGCTAAGAGTTTCCTACCTAACTTCCTTCACTAGAAAAGCAGAAAACCAAGCCTGTGTCCATAGCTGAAGGTGGCTCTTGCTATGAGGGAAGATGCAGCATTCTCACGGAAGCAGGTCATCTCTGTTCCTATAGGAAGGGCAATTATTCTCAGTTCACAGATACAGAGAACAACCCAAAGTATACAATCAGATATTCAGAACCTTTTAGAACCTAGGCTCCTGACACAACAGGAATGCTGTTTCAAACTCCATGCCCAGAAATCCAACTAGTTTGCAACACTGTTCTGGAGTTCGGAGCTGGAGTGTTCTGTGAAGCACATTATCCAGCCTCTGTACAGGCCATCTGCTCTGCCCTTTAAGGGTTGGAGTACCTGTTTCTATCACACACACACACACACACTCCACACACACTTTACAACTGGTTGTCTTCATTCAGTCATTCAGTGTCAGGCACTGGAGACAGAAATATACATAAGGTACTTTCTCAAGGAGCTCTCAGTCTAATTGGAGAGACAAACATATAAGCAGATAACTGCAATAATTGAAGCATCATCTGTATTAACATGGAATACTAAGCAAGGAGACTGTACTCAATAAATCCTATTAAACAGTGATTGCCAGTAGCCCCTGGGATCAAATGAAAGACAGGAAGAAAAGTGCAGAGCACCTCCGCACGGCTTTTAGAGCCTGAACATATTACAGATCCCCAGAAGTAGCATTATGCTCTGAGAACTAACACTGTAATTACAGTCAGCACTCCACGGATCAGCACTGAATTGCTCTTTATTTTGCACTTGGGTAAGTTTTAGCTACCCAGATAAACTGTTCAATGTCTTGAGGGCAGGTACCATGCCTTATACTTCTTTAATCTCTACAGCATCTAGGACTACCCTGGGTACATGGCAGATGCTAAACACACGATGTCCTTGATGAAAGGGACAAGTAGATGAGGCTCTTGGTCACTTATTCCTCTACAAAAGTTTGCATATTGGCAGGGCTGGAGTGCTCTGTAAAGCACACTGCCCCCCCTTCCTCATCACATTACCGATTTGATGTACAAGCCATCCATTCTGACACTTCAGGGGTGGGGATGGGGAACCCTTCACTTCAGAGCCAGAAAAGACGACAGCATAATGTAGGTAAATGGGTTGGTAGTTAATTGCAGTAAATAAAAAGATGAATTTGAAACTTAAGTCCCCTCGCTGATGCTCAGGATAGAAATAGACCTGCCATTACAACGATGTAAACCAAATCCCATCCTCACTTGCTTAAGAGCCTTCAATGGCTTCCCATGGTACTGAAAATAAAATCCACTTCTTCTGAGTGGCAGGTAAGGGCCTCATTCTGGCCCTGCCCACTGCACCAATCTTAACTTGCCCCTGCTTTCCTCTCACTTACCAGGCCCCAGCCACACTGGCTTCCTTGAGGTTTTCAAACATGTCAGGCTCTTTCCTGCACTAGGCCTACACTCGCTTTTCCCTCTCCCCGGGCCCTTTTCCTATTTCCGAATGGCTAACTCTACTTCATCTTTCAGATCTCAGCTCAAATATTTCCTATTCAGGGAGGTCTTTCTTGACCATCTTATCCAAACTGACCCCATCTTGCTCCTATGACTTATTAACACACCAACCACTTAATTTACTTCAGAGCACTTACCATACTCTGAAATTATCTTGTCTATTTATTTGTTTCCTTGTTTATTATCAGCATTTTCCTTCTAAACAAACTGTGAGCAGGAGCTGGATTTATCTTGCTATATCACTGAGCACATACTAGGCACTCAAATATTTTGAATGAATGAGAATTAGGGAAATACAGTGACAGTCGGTCAGCAGGCACTGAGTTAAGGTGAAAAACATCAGTTTTCCCTCTATGGAGTTAGGAGTTGTTGTATGACATTTTTTTTTTTTTTTACTTCATTAGGGTGTACCAAGTAGCGATAACATACAAAGAGAAGAAGAGAAAGGAGACGGAGAGCCTAAGCTCTCTGCTGTTGACTTAAAGAAATGTTAAAAAGAGCAAAACCTTGCTGGCCCCAGCTTCCACTCAGTTCGGAATGCTGCTGATATTAGACACACATTTTCTTACTCTTCTAACAGATTCCAAGGTCGGTTTCATTTCTCTCTCAGTGATGCACCTCTGCACGCACTACGCCCAGCTCTGTGACAGCCCATCAAAGCCTCCATTCAAGAACACTCACACCCAGGCCAGCCTTGGGGTATCTGAGAATCTCACTCTAAATAAAACCATAGTGGATTCAAACACCAGGTGGAAAAGAGGTTTCCCTTCCCAAGAACCTGAACACTAGGGCAAATCATAGCATGAAGTGGGTTCTTCCTCACAACACCCCAACTCAAGATCTGGTCCTCCTACAAAGGGAAGTGTAACAGGGCGTAGAAACTCTTTTAAAGGCACATTTCAACAGCTAAAGGTGATTCCATGGCACCATTAAACCTCATGCGGTTTGTTTCACTGAACTTGATCAATGAGGGCAAGTCATCTTTACTATTAGTGATTGAGAGTCCCTGACCGTGGAAAAGCATAAGGAAGGGTGAAAGATGAAACCTATCGCCCTTGTTTTCTGCAGGATGCCTCCAGTGGCACACTGGGTACACACACAACCATGCCCTAGAAGCAACTCTAGCGAACGCTGGAAGAGCGAGAGGGGTACTTACGCGGCATGATTCCTTGGCTCACCAGCTCCTCCCGCGTCCGGCGCTGCTGGAGCTTCAACTGCAGCACTGCAGAGGAGCAAAGAGAGAGGGGAGAGGCGGGCTCAGTTGGGCATTCCACCACAAAAGACACATTTTCACATACAAAGAAAAGTCTCCAAACAGAAGGGTGCAGTGTGAAAGGATCCCCGTGAATTGTAACTGTAATTGCAGAAGTGGCCCGATACAGCAGGGTTTCCGTATTCTGCTGTGGGCGGCGAGAGGAAGTTGCGAAGGGTCTTGCAGGGCGATAACAATCCACCAAGTACCAAACTCTTGCCTCTTGCTCAAAACCTCCTACAACACTGTGTCCTCCTCTTACAGCTAAAAAAACAGAAATGCTTAACTCAAAGGAAGTATAATGAGGCCTGCCACCCAGCAGAAAAGGCTTCCTAGATGTTCTACACTTTCTTCCTGCTTGCAAATGTTAGCCACCATGAGGACAGTGAACGATACAGCTATTCACAGAGATCAGGAAGTATTGGTTATTTGCAAAATCTTTTCACCCCTATATAAATTCATACCTATTTTCACCAAGGAATGTACTTCTCTAGACCAGGAAATATCGTACCATTAATATAACTCTTTTCTTCCTCCTCCTCTTCTTCACTTAGAGCCTTTTTATGTTGATGAGAACCAACCAAACTAAGTGAGTCAAAGCACATCCGGGCAAGGGAGGGGGACAGGTGTTTCTCCTGTTTCCACTCTGGCAACACCCCTTAATGAAACAATTTCATAGGGATTTTTTTGAGGTTAAAAGTCAACGCTCTCTATTTCAAACGCCAGTGCCACCGAATGGGTATCACCTCTGCGCACCATGCAGAGGGATGATGGCACGGCCTGAACTCAGAGGCTGCGTGAGAAAATGTTGAGGAAAGAGAGGGTCAGGAGGCTCCACAGGCCAAGCAAAGTCCCTTTAGATGCTCAGTCTTCAATTATAAGGTCCCTGCAAGTCACCTCCCGGGGGACCTGCATCTATCAGGAATCATATTACCCTCACATCTGCCTTGCCATCCACAGAGGAGGTTTTAAGAAGGCCTCTGAGAATGGAAGACCCACAACTAGGCTCCTAACTCTGAGATTCAGCAGGTCCTGCGTGGAACCTGCCTTTCTCCTAAAAACCTAATCTCCTTCCCATCATTTTCCTTTAATGATATCAACATCCTCTCCTCAGTACCAATAGGAACATTTCTGAGCCAACTTCATCTCCTCCATCTCCTCACTCTCCACGTTTCCCCATGTTGCACTGACAGCTCACTGACTTGCATCCTCACTGGCACAGCTGTGTCCCATTTTAAGGCACCCCAATTAAGGCGTCCAATTTACTCTTCCTCAAGTACCGGGTACCTTCCCAATTCCTATTCACTTCACCTGGAAATGCCCACTCTCCTCACCTGACCTTCCCAGCTCACTCCCCTGCATTCAGAACTACTCTAGGCCTCCTGTGAGCTACCTTTTATCTGATATGAAAAGTACAGTAACAGCTTGCCCTGTGTAATGCTTAACCCCAAATATATCTTCACTTGCCTACCATTTTATAAGCCCCTGGAGTACAGGGAATATATCTTACTAATGTACGCCTCCCCATAGCACTAGATACACAGTAGGTATTTAATTATTGTTTCTTGAATTGAACTGGATCTCAAAATGATGATACATATAATCTAAGAAATCTAATACGAGATTATTACTATGATTATATTTTTCTTTTTTTCTTTTTTCTTTTTTCTTTTTTTTTTACAAATTAACACTGTTTAAAACAAAGCTTTGCAGAACAAAATTGATACAAATAGCAATAGCCACACTAGGAGCTAACATTTACAGAACCTATGCTCTGTGCCAGACATCATTCTACATACTTTCATGTTTTAACTCATTTACCTCCCATAATCCCCCTATGGAGACAGACAGGTATTATTCCTATTTTACAGGTAAGGAAAAGAGGCCCAGAAAAATTAAGTAATTTACCTAAGGTTATCACACTAATAAGGGGTGTAACAGGATTTGAACCCAGGCATCCTGATCCCAGACCCTGGGCTCCTCGCTTCTCTGCTTCTCCAGGGTCTTCTGGAAGCCTGTGCTGCTGAGACAACAGACATGGAATGTGACCACCTGGGTTCACTCTCTGGGGACAGAGACAAAGGGCTGAGGAAAAGAGATGGTTCAGGCCAGGGCCAAAGAAGTGTGGGTGATCAACCTCAGTAAAATAAATTTAAATTAATCTAGGAACTTGATTTCAGAATAAATTATAACCATAGATCAGAAACAATAATAATTATAGTAAAATATAAATAATAATAATTAGGAGTCATCTAATGTTGCTGTGTCAGCCCTACGTTAAGTGACTGACATGCTTTTAACTTATTTAATAAAAATAAAAATAAAAAAAAGGCCTGTGAGGATGATACAATTATTATTATCTCTACTTTACAAATGAGGAAACAGGATTTTGAAATTTTTAAAATTTTGCCATAGGTCACATTGGTCACAAGGATTCATACCCAGGTCTCTGTGACTCTAAAAGTTGAGCACTTAATACTATCACATGAGTCTCCTCGGAGGAAAGAGAAGGGCCAGGAGGACAAAGTAAGAGGGAAAAAAGGACAAGTATCTGTCAACTTCTATAGTGTCTCTAAGGCCCACTGTAAGATAAGCTATTAAAAAGTGACTGACTATAATAAATTAATTTGATTTCAGAGAACAGGGAAATCTAATGTAATTCAACAAGTCTGAACACTTCAAAAAAACAGTATCTAATGAAAACTATGGCTATTATTCAAGAATAATTCTGAGATATCAATCAGCAGCCCTTCTAAGAAACCACATACAGATAGGGCCATAAGGAATATATTATGCAAGCTTCTTGACTGAAAACTTCGTGCTTCATGAAAGCAAAACTTTAAGCCAATGATTCAAGTTTTTTATGGAGAACAGAGTAAAGCTCTTTTTTAGCTTTTATTTTTAAAACAGCTCTAGTTCAAAGAGGAAAGTTTATCTAATAAACCTTTTGCATATCAAAAACGAAATGAAATGAAAGTTGCTTGAAAATTCCATCTTGCCCCTCTTGGCAGCTGACTCCAAATTCCATGCTAATCTGAAATCTGAGCAAGTCCCCCATCCAATAACAGAATTGCCCTCCATCAGTGTTATCTTGGGTATTGCTACAACTTGATTGTAGGTCTGTACTGTTTTATACATTGCAGAACCC
>NW_017731671.1:1259820-1260996 GCF_001890085.2 Hipposideros armiger
CACTTTCTGAAGCAGTTCTGAAAGTCCTCTTTCATGGGTGTCTTTATTTGAGCTGTCATGGCTGCCACAATGTCCTGAATCATTTTGACTTTGGGGAAGAACCAGAAGACACATGGTGCCAGATCCAGTGAATAAGGTGGAAGAGGACACACCACAATGTTTTTATTTGACAGAAAGTGCCATATACCAGAAGCAATGTGTGACACAGAGCATTGTCATGATGGAGGATGATTTATGGCACACTTGAAAACACACCTTCTCTCAACCGTAGCTCACACCCAACTGACTGCACCAAACAAGTTGAAACTTGTCACACGCTGTTACTAAGGCTTGATGAGTTGCTTCCTGTATTGAAGGTCCCTGCCTTTCTGTTGGATGGCACTCGGCAGCAGCAATCACCATATTTTGTGATCAAAGTCTCCTTGTCACACACTTCTGGTACACAGCAATTTCTGTCAAATAAAAACATCCACCTTATTCACCGGATCTGGTACTGTGTGGCTTTTGACTCTTCCCCAAAGTCAAAATAACCATGAAAGGTAAATGTTTGGAATCGATTCAGGACATCAAGGCAGCGACAACCGCACAATTAAAGACACCCACGAAAGAGGACTTCCAGAACCGCTTTAGAAAGTGACAAGAACAATGGGATAAGTGTGTTCAAAGCAAAGGGGAGTATTATGAGGGTGATTAATGACAATGTGTCTTTTACTGTAATAAATTTTTTTATTTAAACATTCATTGTATAGTTTGTTCACACCTCGCAGATGCAAAAATCCTCAACAAAATAGCAGAAAATAGAAGCCAGGAATGGAACCAAATCTTCTGTATCCTTGTCCTTGTATTCTTTCCCCCATTCCAGTGATTCTTAGCCCTTACTTCACAAATCAAATTATCTGAGAAGGTTTTTAATTGGTCCGGAATGGGGCCTGGGCATCACCATTTTTTAAAAGTTTGCCAGGGCCAGCCGAGTGGCGCGATGGTTAGGAACTGGCTTGGGACGCCAGAGGGCCCCGGTTTGGATCCCACGTGTGAGGGCCAGTGACACTGCCCTCCGCAGCTGAGATGCTGAACAACGCCTTGACCTGGAGCTGGGCTGCTGTGAGTCGCCGGCGACGGCGTAGGCTGCAGCCCCTGTGGCAGTGGGTTGCCATGGGCTACCGTGTGTAGCCGGCA
>NW_017731671.1:1261641-1355215 GCF_001890085.2 Hipposideros armiger
TCACTGGCCCTCATATGTGGGATCCAAACCAGGGCCCTCTGGCGTCCCAAGCCAGCTCTTAACCATCGCGACACTCGGCCGGCCCCACATTGGGAAATTAAACATGTTCCATCTACATTTATGATACCAATTATAGATCATGTCAAGTAAATAGTATTAAGAGATTTAATTCACCAATAAATAGTAAGTAGCCTTTCTTTTGATGCTCTAGTTAATTGCTTTAAAGCACATCATCTTTTGATATGTACTGAACAATGATTCAATATTTTTAAGTTAAAATTTTCATTTTAAATGTTTAAAAGTTTGTAATAGGAGAGAACTTTCATTTTCCAACACATCTCAACCAAAATTATTTGTCATCTACCACTGAAGTTTTATCAAAGGGGGAAAATGGCTAAAGAACAACTTAATAAAGATATAAAATCTGATATTTCTAGACTCACTTCTGTGAATTTTCTATCTAAATCTAATGCATGTGATATGAGGCATCATCTTCTAAGTTCTCTTTTATAAATAATCTAGCATATTTAATAAATATTAATTGTTAAAACTACCTTCAGATAGTACATTCTTACTCCAAAGTCTGTTCCTTCTATAAGTCCCCAAAGCCTGATCTCCTAATAACCGGTACATTTTCCCCCTCATTAACCTTCAGGCACCAGTCCCAGAATAAATAAGCAGATACAATTCTGGAGAACATATTTTACTGGGAAGGTCAGAGAAGGAACAGTGTGGATTTTAGCCTTATCTGAAGCTTAGCATGCTGATAATTAGAATATTCATCTTTGCAGCAGCGAGTTATACCTATATTACTGATGTGTTTTATACTTCAGTTTATCCTATATATCTGAAAAACCATTTAGTGACACCCAAATTGTAAAACCACATCACATGACCTATCACTCAGAACCAAGAGCTATTCTCTGAACACTCAACTAGTTTCATTCTTAGAATATGTGATTAAAAGTAGGTGAAGGGTCCTCCGGAAGAGGGTATTCCTCATATTCTGTTGCCTGGGTTACTTCACAGAATCGCCACCAAAACAAGGACTGGGAGTCAGGATGCGGAGAGAGTTCTACGCCATCCATTCTCTCATTCATTCATCTAACAAATATTTACTAGGCAACTACAAGCATCCTTCATTTTACTGCATTTTGCAGATGTTGTTTCTATTGAAGGCAAGACCCTCCACCAACGAAGATTATGACTCACTTTATTGCAATCCTCGCTTTATTGTGGTGGTCTGGAACCAAACCCACAGTATCTCCAAGGTCTGCCCGTACTATGTGTCAGGCACTATGCGATGTGCTGGATACAACTATGGCCTCGCCTCTGCTCACATAAAGCTTTTAGTCCATTGGGATAACAGACATAAAATCACATATAAACAAGTACAAGTTATGATCAGTGCTTCATAAGAAAAAGATAAAGGATGCTAGCAAGATCAGACCCTGAAACCCATAGTTTCTCCCCTTTAATGTTGTGTGGTAATTTTTTACCATTCCTCTTTAGTACTATTCAGTCAATTGCTTAAGATACTAAAACTCCTTGAAAAACAGAACTCAGGGTAAACTGAAAATAACTAAGAGAAGGCACACAGTTTCATTTATTCACTTTACAGTTATTTGCTTAGTTGCTCTAGGGTTCACATACTAGTTGGTGAGCACATCTATTCATCTCATATTCGTGCCTTATTCAGTTCTTCTTTAATTAGTTCCTTGTCAAAACTTTCCTCAGGCATTCATTCATGAAATATGAGGGTCTACTCTAAATGACAGACACTTCGCTTACTGCTGGGGTTATAATAGTGACCAGACAGATATAGTCACTGCCTTCAGTGGAGTTTTTACTTTCGTGGAGGAAACCACTAGCAAATAAGAACTTAAAAGAGCGAAGAGTATTTTCAAAGAAAACATACTCAGACACTACATCCCAACAAAGTGATTTGACTGTTCCCATGATTCAATTCATGCATTCAAAGGTCTTCTGTATTCTCAAAACCAGGGTTGGGTGCTAGAGATACACTGTTCTCATCCTCATGGAATTCTTACGTCTAATGGGAAAAAAGGGGACTCAAAATGAGTAATTACAATGCTATAGGAAAAATACTGATATCTCTAATACAGGGTTTTACTTAAAAAGTCATAGGCAAATTCAACTTTAGCACACATACCCTACTACTTAAGGGTCCCTGCCAAATTCAAGTTATCTCATCTTATGTGTGATACACAAGTATGATAATAAAAAAGAAATGCTGGTTTCTTAAAAAACTGTAAAAATTCAAATAGTTATCTATGTTTTTAGGTGCCATGGAAGTGCAAAGGTGATCCTACCCAAAACAGTACATCACAAAGAAAGAGAAACAAGCCCCTTTCTATGTGGGGTGGGACTACTGAACATATAAACTGGGCCTTAAAAATATTTTATCCTCATGATCGGTTTGTATTAAAGTTTCAAGTAATTTCTTGATACCTTTCCCAAGAAGTAATCCTCCTCTGGGCCCCTACTTACTGCAACCTCCCACAAGCCTTTGCTGATAGAGCCTAGAAAGATGCACAAGAGAGACATCTGCTCCTCCCTCCTTTCCATTGCTCTCCTGCTTCCTGCTCTCATTCCTTACCGTCCTACAGCTGCCCCAGAATGCTTTTCTCCTCCTGTTTCTTACATATAATTTCCTCAAGCTTCCTAAACTCAGTGTGTCTAGTCCTTTTTATGATTAATTTTCTTCCTTCAAGAACTTGGGAAATGAGCCTGAATGGGTTAGCACAGTGTACACTGCACCAAAAATGTATTCCTGGCTTGTGCTTTAACATAAACAACAGCATTTTAAAAGCCCAGTGTATTCTATAATTAGCCCTACCCTTAACCAGAAGGGTTTACTGTCAACTTAACTATGATTTCTGGAGAAACAGGCAAGCATTGCATATGGGGTTGGTTATGTGAATATTATATAAGTTCCAAGTGAATGCAATACACTTACAGAATTGACCTTCAAAGAAAGAACCAAAAGACAGGGGTTCCAGTCCTGGTCCTGTTGCTACCTAATCAAGTCACTTAACTTATTTTAGCCTTGATTTCCTCACTATAAAACAATTTGGAAAAACAATCCCTGCCCTTTGAAGCTCAAAAAACACACAACATAAATGAAAAGCACTTTACAAAACTATAGCAGAATATAAATGTTTCATTAGAGGCCTTTACATGAGAAAGATTCTGTCTAAGACAGAAGTAAACAGTAATCTGGTGCCTACACCTGCCAATGAGATGCTTCATCCGCAAAGTAAAAAGGCCTTGTATCAAAACATCCTTATTTACAATCATATCTCAAGTTGTTCTGGGACAGGAGGAAGGGGAGGAAGTTGGGAGAGGGGAAACGAAGGGGCTGGAAGAGAAGGGAAGGGAAAAACAGAAAGGGAAAGAGGACTCTCTCGTTTTAGACAGCAGCTCTGGAACATGCAGTCAGTGAACAGGCATGCTCTGTTCCCAGACTCTAGACAGCCTAGTATGTATAAACAAGACTCAGAGAAAGGCAGAAGGATCGGTACCCGTTCATTAATAAAATTAAAGATACAGCGAGTGCTGAAAGAATGTTCCTGAAATTCTAAGTTGTCAATATGGAAATGATGGTTAAAGGACCCAGAAAGATCCATTCATCTGCTGAAATTCAGATCCAGATTTAAGACAAAAAGGAGGGAGTGGGGGTGAGAAAAAGAAAGCAAACTCTCTCTGGGACCCTACTGGTCCACATCTAAAAATCATATGGCTAAATGAGTTGTGGTGTCCTGGACCAGATTCTGGAACCGAAAAAGGACATCAGTGAGAAAACAGATGAAATCTAAATACAGTTTGGCATTTACTTAGCAGTGTACCAATGTTAATTTCTTAGTTTTGACAAAGGCACCGGCTATGTAAGGTGCTAACAATAGGGGCAACTGGGTGAAGGGTACACGGGGACTCTGCACCATCTTTGAGACTTTTCGTAAGTCTAAAATTATTCCAAAAGAAAAAGTTTACTTTAAAAACCCATGGATTTGTTTCTCCCTTCAGAAATATATATGAATCAATTACTAAAACGTATCAACAGCCAGGTTTTTTCCAAACTGAAATGCTACCATGTCTGGGGCAGAAAGAAATTGTAGATTAATTCTTATAAATAATTAATTACCATATTTTGCCATGTATAATGTGTACTTTTTGCCCAAATTTGTGAGGAAAAAGTAAGGATGTGTACTATACATGGGTAGTACTAATTCCATATCTATATAAATGTTTTTAATTCTTTTATTTATGCTTATGAGTTAAAAGTGTAACTCTAGAAATCAATAACGATAACTGAATGTAAAATAATATGCTGCAATACAATAATTGGTTTTGTTGGGCTGGTCGAGTGGCGCGTCGGTTAAGAGCTGGCTTGGGACGCCAGCTCTGAGCAGCAGAGCCCCAGTTTGGATCACACATGAGGGCCAGTGACACTGCCCTCTACAACTAAGATGGTGAACAACAGCTCAACCTGGAGTTGGGCCGCTGTGAGTCGCCAGCGACAGCGTAGGCTGCAGTGAGGCTACAGTGGGCTGCCATAAGCTACTGTGAGCGGCCAGCAGCCGGCATGAGCGGCCGGCAGCCGGCGTGAGCTACCAAGAGCCGCTGTGAGCGGCCATCCAGAGGCCGGCAACCAATCTGCCTCGGCCGGGAAGAGCGCAATGATAATACCAACATGGGCCAGTGAAGCGATATCCTCTACGATTAGACTGAAGAATAAAAGGACAGCAACTTGTCAGTTCCCCTCCCCCGATCCCCCAATAAAATCTTTTTTAAAAAAATTATAATAATCGGTTTTGTTGAACTTACAACAAACTTGCAATGAGAAAGAGTTCTTGGCCTTCTATGATATATAAATATTGTAAATTTGTTACTGGTACATAACATTTCTCGTACCCTGTATCTGTTCTTGTGTTTTGCAATTATTTGTTACATAAAACTACTTGTACCATAATATGTAAAAAAAAAAATAAATGCTAAAATTCATTTATAATACAAAAAACAGGTACCTAAATGTAAACAAATAAAAATTTGAATTAAAAAATTTAAACGAAAGACTTTTCTCCCCTTGCAAGTTTGGGCCAAAAATGTGGGTGCACATAATACATGGGAGTGCTTTATACACAGCAAAAAAGGTAATCATGATGAACAAATCATAATGGGTCTTTTTTTTTTTTAAGCTGAGCCTTCCTGCTACCTGTTGGCAGCTCAGCGGCTGCTCAGCTCAGGCTGGGAATCGAACCGCTGTTGCTCAGAGCTCAAACTCTTGAGCGAGCTCTTAACCAACTGATCTCTCGGCCGGCCCCATAATGGGTCTTTTAATAAATTAAATTTGTAAGATGATTTGTGACCTAAACATATACAAAGAACAATAATGTTGCAGAGACTTGAAGAGAGGAATCTCTAATTTTGTTTAAAATTACATATGCCAAAACCATCCACTAAAATAAAATTTCAAATTTGATTAAGTTTTATCAATATGCTCAATCATTCATCCCTTTCACAATCTTGTATGTTTCTCTTCCATCTCTGTATATACAGGGTATAAACATGAGTTAAATTCTCTCTCAAATAATCTGCTTGAGAAATCAGAAATAATACCAAAAAAAAGGAAGTTATCTTATATTTAATCTGAATATCATCAGAGATACAGCAGAGAGATAAAGCATCTTCCTGGTCTGGTAAACCTGGGCTACTTACACAACTGCCCTGCTAACTTACAAAGGATAAGCTTACGAAAACCTAACTTGAGCTACTAAAATATGCAAAATAAGAGGTCTCTATATTATGTAATACTTATAAATGGTGAAAACATGTATGCATCATCTTATTTAATTGTAACAAACCTACATGGAAAATACTATTATTATACTATTTGTAGATGAGGAAAGTGAGCATTAGCGAGATGAAGCAAGTTGTCCAAAGTCACAGAGTAAAACGCAGAGCAGAAATTGGAACCCAGCTCTATCTCAATCTATAGCCTGAGCCCTTAACCTCTATTGTATGTTGCATTTCTCTCTTTCATAAACACACCGGTTCCCCGTGTTTAAAAATGACGCTACACTTACAGTGCTATCTGTGTGATTTGGCTGGAAAACAATGACCTATATACTACTAACCAGGGGAAATCCAGGTGATTTCAGTGAACAGTATATGACATTCAGAAAAGGATCCTTTTATTCAAATTCCAAAAGGAATAGAGACTCTAACAGCGTATAACAGTGGTCACATGTAAAGGTCACTGAAAGGGGCTTCTCCCAGCAACAGGAGGTAGTCTGGAAGGATACGTGAGAACTTGACAGGCCTGCTTTCCCCTTGGCTGTCAAAGCAAGAACATCCATAGAGAAAAGGCAGAGAGTGCCCACTTCCTGGTAAAACTTCCTTCCTGCATTCTGCCAAGGGTTCTTCCCTGGTACTAGGTAGGGGGATTCTGGGTTGATTCATTCATTCATTTACTGAACTAATACTTACCATACACCTATTGAATATAGGCACTATGCTAGGAGATACAGCAGTAAAATGGACAGATGAGGTAGGTCCCTGCCCTCACAGAGCACATGTTCTAGTGGAGGAGACATAATAAGTTATATAGATTATAACTGCCAGTGGTACCTGAAGTGAAGAAAAATACAGTAGAAGAATAGAACAGAGAGTGACCTGGGATGGTCATTTTAGACAGAGTACACAAGGAAGGCCCTTGTGTTAGAGGACAAAAGGAGTTAGAGGACTCTTATGTAGAAACCTAAATAACATGATAAACCATGTTCCAGGCTGCAGAAATAGCAAGTGCAAAGGCACTGAGGTGAGAAAAGGCTTGTCTTGAGAAGGAAACTAAGATATAGAAAAGGAGGAATCTAATATGTTATATATATAGTCACTGGGTTGGATGTACAACTGCAGCTGTTTGAGGTATGTATTACCTCAATTTTATAGATGAAGAAACAGAGGTTCAAAGAGGTTAAGTAACTGCTTGCACAGCCAGTAAGAGGTAGAGCCAGAGTTCAAACACAGATTGGCCTGATATCAAAGTCTGTACTTTTTCTACATCACATGTAATACCAAGACATAGCAAAAATATTCATAATGATCAATCAATCAATCAAACTCTTTCCCACGTCCTCAAAATCTGGGGCTCACCATATCATTTCAGGTAGTTGCTCATCTCCCCCCAGAAGCCATCTCCTTCTCTGATTCCAGCAGACAGGTTTCAAACTGCCAACTACCCTAATGTCATGAGTGCCCCTTCTGAGGATCTGTGAGGCAGTGCTCAAACCACTCCATCACATAATACTGAGCATAGCGTGTACTGGCACCAGATGTCTGAATGGGGTGAAGATAAACGGGGATTGTGCTTCCTTTAGACTGGCAGGGCCATCTGAACAATCCCTCCCTAAGTTAAAGGCGCCAGGAACAGCATTTTCCCAGCCACATTAGTTCTGCACGTTCGCCCAGAAAATGTGGGCAGCCTCCAATCTCACTTGCTATTCCCTGCTGGTATTACTGGTGCTGACATTTTGCACTCATATTTGTTGAGGGCAGGTGACAGGTGAGTAGATTTAAAACTTGGAACAGGGGAGTTATTCCACAGCACGCCACAAGTGACAAACACATTTTTCCTTAAAACTATTTTAGAGTTCTTATTCTTTCTATAGCTCTATAATATGGACTTGAAAAACATACAGCAATGTACAATAATCATGACTAAAATAATGAGGAAAAGGCCTATCTCCTCACATAAATTCGGTAAATACTTAGAAAGTTAGTTTTTTTCTTGTGAAGTATTTCAAACTCTCCTGATAGGCTTTTCCTATTTAGCTTCTTGATATTTTTGAAAATTAACTTTCAAAAGGTGTTTGTAGTAATTAGTGACATTTAAGTGACATTGTGAGAAAAAAACGTAAATGCTGATGAACAATAATTTGTTAAATGAAAAAAATATTTTTTTATGGGAAGGATTAGGGAACAGACAGATAATTAGAAATTAGGCCAAATGTGTTAAAAATACACACACACACACACACACACTTCATCAAATGTTCTTCAGATGTTATGTATGAAGTTCCCTATGGGTATTTAAAAAAAAACACAGTAATTTCTCACCCTTAAATCCTAGATGATATAAAATTTATCTATTTGCCTGAAACAATTAAAGGAATATTTTAAAATAAATTTTGGTAAAGGCAACAGCAAAATTGTTCTTCTCTGCATTGGAATGAAATTCATAAAATTAAACTTCATGTTGCATATGAAGTTTGAAAGTCTACCAGCTAAAAATACTGGAAGGGTTAAAATTCTCAAGAGCAAATACATAAAGGAAAGGCCAGTCTATTATAATACAGTAATCCATTTAACTGTAGGATTTTCCCACGCCTCATCCCCCAGATTTAGTAAAGACATTTCAAAAGTAAAAGGTACATAAACGGTAAGGGAGTCCTTGTTGTCAGAAGAACGGCAACTTTGTATTTCCTGAAGATTGTGTGGTTGAATTTGCAAGTGGAACATTTCATTACTGCAGGTTTTGCACAAATTTTTACAAAACAAGCCCGCATTAAGTTAAAGCAGAACTGAAACCTTTTCTGGCCACTTCAGGAATGATTTCCATATATATTTATTTTTTATCACAGAACACTCCTTTTTATTTTAGATATTTGGCTCCTTCAACACACACCGTGGGTGGAGGGGACGTGCCAGCTCCAAAGCCAAAATGGAAGTAGAATGCAAAGTGATCAAACTATTACCCAGTTACCACATACCACATTTTTTTAGCGTAATTTTGAGTGATGCAGGCAGTGCCACACCTATCAGCAGACTGCTTATTTTTAAAATGTACCAGATACGAGGAGCCTGCCGTTTCCCTCCTCCTGCATTTTCAAATCATCCCAGTAGTAACATCCCTCCCTGAGAAGTCTCGCCATAGTTGTTTCAGAAAAATGCTTTAGACTTTGTCTGACACACAAGCAAGACCTCGCTTTAGGTGGCTCTTCTCCCTCTCCCGGCCATGAAAACAGCCAGAACTACAGCAACAGCTGGGGATCATTAAAGGACAGAAATAGCTTAGGAGACTCCATTGGTGTGTGAGTGGGGGAAGGAGAGGCTCAGTATCAGATTTAAAAAAATCAAAAGGGCAACAGGAAAGGGGGGGTGAAGCCTAAGTGGTACGTCACACCCAACTTTCCTTCACACAGTGCTAAGGGATGCACAGCAGCAAATGAAGGGACAAGGGGCTGCAGCCTAACTTGTCAGCCCCCACCTAGTCTTGGATGGAAGGTTTACTCAAATCTAAAACTGTGGGTTAGTGAAGACAGGCTGGGGTAGAAAGGGAGGGGAGTTGTGGCATCTCGAAGGCTAACCCTGGGTCATCCCCAGTCTGGAGGAATCACTTAGAGGGTGTGAGTCAGTTCTGGGGTTGTGTTTGACAATAAAAATCAGCTCCAAGATGGGGTAGGGACATGGGATATGAGAATATATGCTAACCCCTAAGTAGACTCAGAAACCAACCCAGTCCCAAGGCATCCCCTCAACTGGGGCAGACCAAACACTACATGAAATGCAGGCTCTCCGGGTCGGGTCGTTGATGCCAGAGCACAGCCACGCCTCCAATGCTAGCTTTGTAACCTGGCAGGCCTCCGAAGGTTGGTACAGGAATGTGCCATCTGCCTGGCCCACCGCCCGAGTGGGTTCAGCACATATCTGGTGCCCCAGAGGAGCTTTAATCAGATCACCCCATGGGAGAGGGCTTGCACGGCCTGCTCTATGGCCCTGAAGCCTGATTAATTCCAGGATCCCGGGGTACCCTCTCTATCCCCACACTTGCTAGGCTGTCATTTAATATCATCAAGGCCTCTCCCACAAAGGCATCCTTTTTAGAACTAATCTTACAGAGCTGCAGTTTCAGACAGTTCCCCACCTGCAAGCTTGAACAGGAAATGATTCGATTGCAGATATTATGACTGCAACACTCTTTGGCAAGAGTGTTTGGTAACTGAGATTACATGAACTTCAGCTGAATATTTTATTTGATGCACCTTGAGATTTACTAGAGAAGGAAGGCTCCAGGCTGATGGTTGTTCTCCACAAAGAGAAACGCTCTACACTACTATCCTCTTCTGTTCTAACCCACAAACCTGGCAGGAAAATATGCTCGTGCGTATTTCCCAACTACACCAGGTTTGGCTAAGTAATTATTTGAACCTGGTTTTCTATAACGAGTCTAAAAACTTCACAATTAGTTCATTCTGAATATTTTAAGTTAGTATTAAGAAGGGTAGAGGATATAAAAAAAAAATAAATCCACTAGCGGGAAGACTGACAAAGAGTCTAAGCTATATGCATAGTTTACACACACACCCCACATACAGGTCATGTTAAGGCTGCATTAACATCAAAGGACAGGATACATGTTAACCAAACTATTGCAACTACAATCACTTCTCATCAACGGTGTAGGTGGAAGTAACTACATCAATATAGCTCTCATCAACCTTTAACAGAGTGCATTCTTCACCTAAAATGTACAAAAATTAATGTCAGACATATTTACAATCTATCACTTACTATGTACATGCCTTGGGACTAAGTACAAGGTAGGAATTGAGAAGGAAAATAACCCTATCCATTTATATACTTTACAAAGAGACTTTCACACATATGATCGTATTTGACCCTATTCATTAGGATGGCAGACATTATACCCACCACACAATGAAAGAAACTGGTGTGCCAAGCTTAAACAATTTAGCCAAGCTCTCCACTGGCAAGATTGAGCCAAGCACTTCAGTTCAGGCTCTTGACTATCAGCTGGAACACTAGCTGCTGCCACAAAAAGGCTTCTGCCCTCAAGGAATTAATCTCTGGCACCTAATGCCTTGGCCAGCGTTTCTCAGATGTACCAAGTTTCTTCTCAGTACGAATCTCACCCATCTCCTGGTTCAACATCATATTCTGAATCTAATTTAAGACAATTATGGGGAAAGGCTATTCATTAATAGCACTGACAATTAAAAGAGATGAGTTCCTTATGAAGGCTAGAATTATCAATATGAAATTGACAATACTAAATTCAGACAAAATATATGTGTCACTTGGGGATAAACACATTTTACTTATGGGTGAGATACTGCCCTCTAGTGCCAGGGAGCACACTAATCACAGTAGACTAACAGCTAATGCCGATTAACCACCTACTATATATAAACATACTTTGCTTAGGAGGGGAAAAAAAGAGAAAAGGGTAAGCCTATCACACATACAAAATCATAAAAACTATATAAGCCACTCAAGGAATTTATAACTATCATGGAGAATATAAAAAACATAAAACAAAGCACTCTAATCAAAGACAGCGTTATAAATACTTTAAGAGTTTGCAGATAATAAATTACTCAAGTACAAAAAGGATTACATAAGCTTCATGGGAAAGCAGCAGCATATAATCCACCTTTGCAGGACTTCATAAACCAGAGATGGACAGCATGCACCAAGCCCTGGAGGAAGGAAATACTATAAGGTTAAGAATGTAACTAATACGCTCCGATTTAGCTGCAGCAGTAAGTTTGTGAAAGGGAGCAGAAGATGGCTGGAAAGGCTGGCTAAGGTCAGACTGTGAAGGGTCTGAAACTGTGCTAGCCAATATGGCAGCCACTTGCCACATGTGCTATTCAAATTTAATTAGAGTTAAATAAAATTTAAAAGTCGGTTTCTCAGTCATTCCAGTCACATGTCAAGTCTCAACAGCCACATATGGCAAGCGGACAGTACAGATATAGTACGCTATGCTAGAAGGGTGTATGAAACTACAAAACATCAATCTTTCAAGGCTCACTCCTCCTTAAAAAAATGCAGATCTTATCCTTGCCAAAGTCTATTAATAAAGAAAACCACAGATCCTAATGTCATAAGAGGTAAATGAAAAAGGTTGGTCCCTATCCTTCTGGCGATTTCCAACTGGCAACTAAAACAACGAGAAAAGGATCACACGTGGCCTCCTAAGAATCCTAAATAATGATCTCCAAAAATGTGTGCCAGCTTTTAGAATCGTTTTTTATTAGGAAAAAGAAAAGACAGAACTAAGGAAACTATGAAAGAAGAAAGAGATTATTATTAGGGAATTAGCTATAATAATAAAACACAAGACTAAGAAGAGTCATTTCCACTGGGTATCTTTGCATATTTGAAGGGAGAGCTATCTTTATCCCTCCAACACCTGCTTCAGCCCAAAAGGAGTAACATCAGACATCCTTTATACTTTCACTGTCTTAATGCATGGTCTACTTCTTTTGTGCAGTTTACAAAATGCCAGTCATTTTAAAAAACAATGTGTAGATACATTTGTAGAAAACATAATTTGGGTCCTCTCAAGATTCAGCAGGCATTAAGAATTCTAAGTACAAGGATCTAACCACAGTATAAAAGCAGAAAAACACATTAAGTTGCTTCGGGTCACTGTCTAAAATTACCATTCTGATCCTATTTAGGACAAGTCTGCATTCCTATTTCCTATAGACTTCTGCACTTAAAATAGATATTCTTGATGATCAGATTGGAAATCTGAAACACTGCAATCCTCTGGGTTACAAAGTCAATAATAACAGCCCAAAGATGTTAAGTCCTGAGCCATACGTGCCGCCTCTCTGCCCCTCACACAACCTTCCCTCTGTTGCTAGGGTGTTTCTTTGACATTGTCCAGAACAAGCCTACATATTCAAAAAAAGATCGACTACTCTCAGCCAGTTTTTAGAATTATTCTCTTTGCAAACTGGGCACTGATAATCATCATCTCTTCAGTGGATTCATTCATTGCCAGTTCCACCTGCTCAAATCATCCTGTCAAATGTTAGTCAAGTCCCAAAGAGATCTCAAATATTCAAAAGAATTGTCTAAGTTTTTAAGAAAAGCAGCACTTATGTAATCAATATTAGACATTGTATATAAACTCTGATAATCAGTAATAGAGGGTTTCCAAGCTAGGAGAAGGAAAATGTTGATAATTCTTTTCCATTCACATTTGACAGAATTTGGAGAAAGTCCCTATCCCCTTTTTTCATAACCCAGAAGTCTTCTGGAAGAACTTTCCTCAAATTTAAAATTCAATTTTTCTGTAGAGCTCAAATGTGTCCATTCTATTCCCAAAGAATATTTTTTTTAGCAGTTTCACAATTACAAAGAGGGATGTTCAGAAAGGAAAATTCCTTTATGGGTGTTAACCTAATGAATGTTTTCCAGCTAGCTTTCATTCACCTAAATGTAATTTTAATGTAATTCTACAATTACTAAAAAGACTGGTAAGGTCAGTCCAAATTGTTCACCCTAACCAAAATTAACATGTAATACAAGTAAAAAGCCTTCCGGCTGTTATTTATTTTAAATTATGATATATTACTGTTATGAGATCTTAGAGGTTATCTATCCACTTTCAGTATCTAACACAGAAGAAACTGAAGTCACTATCAGTAGCTCCCAACTTATTTGTATAGTACCTATGACCAGAGTATGTCTTATTGATAAAACGCTGCACCGGACCCACATAAAGGAGAAGAGTCCCACCTTACTACAGAGAAGTTTCATTCTTCTTCCATAGCCCAGGCTTGGCATATGAGCTCTGCATGGGCGAAAGAGAGTGGTAAGAATGTGAAACAGCCTGAACACTGTCTGATCAAATACGCCCCACAGTATTATGCCCAGTTACCTATTTGCTGAGTGCTCAAAATTTTTTAATAAAAACCCTGCAAGAAGAAACCACCCAAAGTCAAAGTTTCGGTGGCTACAGAGAAATGGGGAGGAGACGAAAGACAGCAGAAAGTGGAGGAGGAAACGAAAGCATGCAAATCCCAAAGGGATACATATGCCAACCTTCCCGCAAATTGTGATAAGGGGCCAGGCACACTGCTGAGTAGCTGTCCTTTCCCGGCTTCAGGACAATCCACGAGAGTGGCAGAATCCTACACATGGGCTGATGAGTCCTGGTCTTCTCCTCCAGCATGCTGGGGGAGATGTGTGGCTCCAAAGGCCAGTACTGCAATAAACCGGTCTTCCTTCCCTCACTCCTTAAAGCAGCCATTTATTACTTGCTGAAGGTCTGATTAGCATTGCTCTTTAGGTGGAAGTGGGTACTTCATTTCTGCAGCACTGAATGGTTGCAAGAACAGCTAGATCCCAAGTTTACTTAGGGCATGGGGCATTAAGAGCAGTGACAGCAGAAGGTCAGAATCAGTAAGTCTCCTGGAAAACATTTCTTCCTGTCAGCACTGGGCCTTGACACAGACACCGCCCTCTTCCACCCAAATGCCAAAAAGCAGGACTGATTTCAATGTGTGGAGCTGGAAGACAAGAGGGTTCCCTTAGAGAAAATGCTCGTAGCAACCAACCAACCTCATTCACCCAAAATAGTAAACAGTTGGTTTCTCTGCTCAGAACCAAAAGGCTTCTGCCAGACAAGCAGCATCACATGACCAGGTTCCCTCTTCTCTCCTCTGCCTCCCTCCCTTCTTGTGCAAAGTCTGCACCAAAGTGGAACAAAGAGCTCAAACACGGTACTATTTCATTTCACTTGACATTTGTTTTTTAAATGTTTATAGATTAAAGATATCAAATTGGGAGGAGGGGGAGGTACGAAGGGAAAAACTCTGGAAGAATTTACTTTGAAACCAGCCATACCACAGCATCGAGAAGAGTACCACTAAACATAATGGTTAACGGGAATGTGCTCAATGAATGAACAAATGAGTGAACAGACAGACACTTCTTAGCAATTTGCAAATATTTTGCTGATAAAAAAATCTCTAAAAGAAGATATAGCTCAGTACATATATGACATTTTCATTTAGAAAGAAAATAGACTCTTAAGATGCTGAGACAGTGGCAGCGAACCAAAAATCTGTCATTTATACCCTTATCTTGTTGACCCCAACTTACCTCACCATTTGACTTGACTCCTTAGATATCACAGCCCTATCATTCAAGTCACTAGGCAGGCAATCAGGGCGACACCAGCAGAATGAATTGAAAAACCCACCCAAGTTCATTACGGAAACAGCTGCCACCACGACACTGGCATTTTCACCTACGGGGGTGGTGGTGGGTGAGAAGGCTGGCAGCACAGAGGGAGTGAATGTGCCACACCATCTTCTCCCCACAAGGCTCCTCAGCATTTGAAAGCTGAGCAAGGCATACAGTGTAGAGGCGTGGAAGCAAAAACCTCTATGCTGAGCTGTTTGTTCCAGCAGGAAAATAGGTGAAGCATAAGAATCAATTGTGTCACCATCCTCTGCCATGGACCCTACTCGCAAGGCCAACCCAGGCGCTAAGAATAGAGTGGTTCATCCTCATCCATTCCCCCGGCACTGTGAGATGCTCAATAAATATTTGTAAAATGGAAAGGAAAGGAAAAGGAAAAGGAAAAGGAATATATATATGAAGTTGCTGATTTAAGCAACAAGACCATGCTGAGATAATTATTATAGCAGGTCCTCAAGTAACATTGTTTCACCTTAACACTGATGAGATGCCGTAGGAACTTAACACTTGTTTCTATTGATTGGCCTATGGCAGAACTGGCTTCATTATATTTCATTTAGCTTCAAGTTGTGGAACCTATCTGACATTAAGTGAGGGCTCTCTATACTTGCCAGTGTTAGAATACAAACACCACCAATAAGTACTTTGCTGGCTGGGATGAGGAGCGAGTGAACTCCCGGAAATCACTGGGGAGAATGCAAAACAATAATGTACTTTGGAAAAGTTGGAAGTTTCTTATAAAGTTAAACTTACCATACAACCCACTAAATCCCATTCTTGGGTATTTAAACAAAGGGAAATTAGAACGTATGTCCACATACAGAGCTGTCTGTGAATATTCACAGCAGCTTTATTTTAATTGCCAAAAATCAGAAACAACCCAAATGGCCTTCAACTTGTGAAGAGAACAAAATATGGTGGTACATCCACACAATGGATTACTTACTCAGCGACCTAAAAGAAGAAAAAAATAACCCGCAACTACTGCTACAGGCAACAACGTGTACAATCCCCCAAAACACTATGCTAGTGAAAGAGGCTATATACTGAATGACTGCATTTCCATGAAATTCAGGAAAAGGCACAAACTGTAAGGGCAGGAATAAGACCGGAGGTTGCCAGGAGCTGGGAATGGGGAAGGAGACGGTCTACAGCAGGCGCCATGGAACTTTCTGATGGAAACAGTCTACATATCTGGATTGTGGTGGTGGTTTACCTTCTATCAAAACTCATTGAACTGTACCCCTATAAGGGTGACGACCACTGCTGTATATAAATTGATCTCAATTTTTTTAAAAAAGCAGATTATGAAATCCTGCCTAGAAGCAGAATAGAATAGTAGTTAAGAACCCAGGCTCCAGAGCTAGAGTGCATGGGTTTAAATCTTGGCTCTACAGCTTACCAGCTGTGTGACCGTGAGGTGCTTACCATCTCTACATCTCCACTTAGTGAGGAGACTAGTATCCACCGCACAGGGGTGCTGCAATAAATAAGCTACTACACGTAAAGCACTTAGAACAGGCCTATTCTGTAAGCACCCAGGACATGCAAGCTGCTGTCACCACAACTGCAACATGTACATAAACATGTCTGTGCACAGAGGACAGTGGAAGTGGGGTCGCCGCCTGGGTTAGGATGATTTTGTTTTCTCTCTCCTTTCTGTTTATCTGTATTTTCTAAATTTTCTTCATTAAACAACTCTTGCCTTTATAATAAGCAAAAAAAATTTTTCCCCTCAAATAAAATAAAAGAAAGGACACTGGGCTGGAACTTAGGGGTCCTGTTTTTCAGCTGTGCTGCTAATTATTTAATTATATGACCTCAGGGTGTCACCTTCATCTCTAAAAAAGGAGGGGCTAGGGCCTGCTGAGTGGCTCAGTTGGTTAAGAGCTTGCTCAAGAGTTTGAGCTCTGAGCAACAGCGGTTCGATGCCCGGCCTGAGCTGAGCTGCCGCTAAGCTGCCAATAGGTAGCAGGATGGCTCAGCTAAAAAAAAAAAAAATTTTTAAAAAGGAGGGGCTGGAGCAGATAGGATGTCCTCCATCTCTAAAACGAAATGGTTTTCTAAGATTTACGGTGGGACAAGGCAAGCTACACCCTTTATTTGCTGCATTTTTCTTTCCGTATTTACTGTCTGCCTACCACGTGCTAGGCAGAGCTGTGACACAGGCAGATGAAACACCCAAGTCCCCACCCTCACGGAGCTTATCATACAGGCTGCTCAAAGAAATGGAGACAGACTTGCACCCAGTTATACAATCTGTCAGCATGACAAACACTCTGACGGGAATACAAAGCGGGGACCCAGCTGGCTTTGGGGAGTCAGAGAACACACCTGAGCCAAGTACAGAATGGTTTCAAAACACAAAAAAGTGAACCAAAGAGATGGGGAAAAGGGAAATCCAGCCAACGGAAGAGGGATGTACAAAAGCAAAAGGTATGACAATAACAGCATCTTGGGGAACGGGGGACAGAGAGGAATGGAGGGGGGCAGTCTGACAGCAGAGTGGGAATGAGGAGGGCCAAGGCCAGCGGCGGGGAGGCTGGGCAGGAAGAGGGAGGTGAGTGTTCAGACTGTTGATCATCTCCAGAAATCACACGGGACTGTAACTGTTTTGTTCTTATTCAAATGTCTATATATGCCACAAATAAACCTGATAAATATTAGTCTAAGATGTACTTTATTATATTTACAAATATAGCATATCCTTACAAAATTTTTATAAACAAAAATGTCAGTTCACTTCCATTTTCCATGGCTAATTGTACACAGTTGTTCATTCAATAAATATTTATTGAGTTTTATGCGTATGCTAGGTACTGGGGAGAAGGGAGACACAGACCGTAAACAAACGAACAACCAAAGCATAGCAAGCAGGAGAAGCAGACCGCGTTCTCTTCTGCCCAAAACCAACTGAGGTGTGTCCCCCTCAGAAGCAGGACAGAGGCGTGTGATACAGTGGCTGAGAACTTCGCACTTGGAACCTGATAGACCTTTGTCCAAATTTTTGCTCCTACCATCTCCTACCAGACTGGCTTTGGGTAAGTCACTGAACCTCTCGGAGCTTTCACCTCACCTGGCAATGAGGATAACATCACCAAATATAGGGTTTTAGGGTGAATTTAATGAGACAATCAATCATCAGTGTGTCAGAAAATGTTCAGCAAATGGTTCCTTTTATTTTATTATTGTTTAATTTTAATTTTCCACCTTTAGGGCAGCCCATGATCTCCCGCTATACAGACAAAAACACAGGGTAGAAAATAGGAAGAGCAAGGTATAAAAAAGATCTGTTTAGCATTACTAAGTTAACATTTTAGTGAATTCACCACTGTTTTCTTATAAAGATGTCATGCTTGGAACTAACATTCCTTTAGGATTTCTCAAACTGCTAATGTCTGCCTACATTACATGACCTAGTAAATTAAATAAAAATCATCACCCAAAATAGGGAGCAAGTCAGTCTCTCCTGGGATCCATCGTTCTGACTCGAACACTGACTCATTTAAAGAGCAGAGACAACGCAGAGTGCTGATAAGCAGTCTGAACCCAAATGTGGGGCATCTGCCAGAGCACACGGCAGACTGACCATTTACTGCAGGCAGAACTTTCTGAAACAGAAAAACCAAGATGGAAGGAGAGTTTTCTAACTAGCTGTACCTTAGAGTAATCACAACTTCCAGAAGAAAAGAGGCACAGCAATTACTATGTTTCTCAAGCAAACAAAAAAACGAAACCCTGCTGCCTGCCTATAATCACATACTCAAAGTGTTTTAACCATCTTTTTAAAAAGTTTATTTCTTACAAATGACTTAGAAAGCAACAGTCATTTAAAGATTCTGAAGGCAGAACATGCAACACAAAAAGAAAATGCCTTCTCTGTGTCCTCAGACCTTAAGGGCCAAAATGATTTTATTTAAACTTTCCCCCATAAAGTTCCCTTCGCAGTGAAACCAGGCAGTCACACTTTAGCTCAAACAGAAGGTTTAAGAAGCAGAGGAGAACCTGAACAGAGTTTGCAAGTCCAGTGTATAACTTTTTATACCAAAATAAAAGTCTACATCTATAAACAAAAAGAATACTTCTGCATCTCCTTCTCTTATTAGTGGTTTACAATCTCCTTTATAAAGATAGTCCTGGGCCGGCCGAGTGGTGCGTTGGTTAAGAACTGGCTTGGGATGCCAGAGGGCCCCGGTTCGGATCCCACATATGAGGGCCAGTGACACTGCCCTCTACAGCTAAGATGCTGAACAACAGGTCAACCTGGAGCTGGGATGCCGTGAGTCGCCGGCGATGGCGTAGGCTGCAGCTCCTGTGGCAGTGGGTTGCCATGGGCTACCGTATGTAGCCAGCAGCCAGCGTGAGCGGCCAGCAGCCGCAGTGAGTGGCCGTCCAGAGACCGGCGACTGATCTGCCTCAATCGGGAAGAGCGCAATGATGGTGCCAGCTTGGGCCAGTGAAGCAACATCCTCCACAACTATACTGAAAAACAAAACAACAACTTGTCTACCTGTCTGTTCCCCTTCCCCGATTCCCAACGCTGTTCCCCTCCCCTAATTCCCCAATAAAATCTTTAAAAAAAAAAAAAAAAAGATAGTCCTCTGTGGACAATTCCCACTTCCAGGGAACCCCAGGATCCTTCTGCCTACCCAATACGTCACAGGACACCTGTTTGCTCCTCTCCTCCACTCTCCGTCATCAGTGCACAGGGAAGCCAGCAGCTAGCGAGCCTTCTGAACTACCCGAGCATCCCATCCCTGCTAAGCTCCACTCTGCTTCAAGGTCTCCAGGCTGTGCTGTAGCCAAGAGCCTGAAGACACCACAAAGGCAGCGTCTTCCCTTTAGGTGCAGGAGAGCTGAGCTAACGAGGCTAGAAATTCATTCATCTGTGCTTCCCCATCACTGCTTGTGATAGCCCCAGAACATACCACCATTTGCTCTTTTTCAGTGGTTCAAATGTCACCAGCCAAACAAGCTCTGCACATTACAAACTGGCAACAAAATCAGAAGTGCACAGTTCGAGGGTGGGGGGAGACTATCCGATGATATCAAACTATATTTCTGCTGGCTCATTAGCATTATTTCATTGTCTTTGGTTATTTGCATCTTTCCAAGTCCAAAGCTGCTAGAACTCCTCCAGCACAAAGCCATCTCCTTCACTTATCTCCTCTGAAGCAACAGTGCTGCATGTTAATTCTTCTTCAAATCCAGGCGTTTTCCCTAGAAATCAGGATGCCCAGCAGCCACTCACGAGGGTTCCATGTTTTGCTTCGCAGACATTAATCCTCTGGTTTACACAGATACACACAAGCACCAATGTGAGGACAGTACAAACAGGAGACCAATGCTACACAGTGTCTCTAGTTTGGGAATCTGAAAGGAGCTTTAGCCCTTTAAGATGGCATATTTATTGAGCTCCCTAAATGGTACTATGCTTGGGGAGTCAATTTCAATTTGAAATGCTTCATAATTTTTAAAAGAGTGGTATCCTTCATCACACATCTTACCTCGAGACTTTGATACTATTCAAGAAAAATTTTTATCAAGACTGTACTGCAAAGAAGGTATCAAAATCCCCCAGGATACTTTATAAAAATAAGAAAAAGTCGAGAACCACATGACTTTACTCATATGTGGGATATAAAACTGAAAGCAACAAAGGAACAAGACAAAGAAACAAAAACTCACAGACAACAGTTTAGTGGTTGCCAAAGGGTAATGGGGGAGGGGGGATGGCAGAAGAGGGTAAAGGGGGTCAAATATATGGTGATGGAAGAACTGGCTCTGGGTGGTAAGCACATAATGTGATATATAGATGAAGTATTATAGAAACGTACACTTGAAACCTATGTAATTTTACTAACCATTGTTACCCTAATAAATTTAATAAAAAATAAAACAAACTGTCTAAGGCTGCATAGGCCCACTGAAAAGGTTCAGCGAAATTTAGATGAAAGTAATTAATTTATAACTTTAAATGTAAATGATGAAGTTAAGAAAGTTCAAAGCTGGACTGGGGGTGATGGGACTTCTCTGTAAAAGTCTGTTGTTTTCAGGCCAACCAAGTGGCTCAGTTGGGAAACAGTAACTTTTCTGATTACTAAAACTAGGTGAATGGTGAGGCATAATTAAAATTAACTCTACCCCTTATATTTTTATGAAAAGCAACAGAGAGCCAACATTTATTTTCTGGATCCAGACCTTATATTTAAATTTCATCCCCACAAATTCAAGCAATCAAAATGACAACGGGAAGCATAGCAAAGCAGTCACTTAAATAAGTGAGAGCCTGGATAAGGGTTTGCTCAAACAGAATCCTCAATTTAGTATCTCAAGTGACACTCCACTCTTCAAAATTATGAAACATTCCAAGTTGGATTTGACTCTCTGATTATACTACTACCTTTCAGGAAATTCAGATCTGCCACCTGTTCATGTTCATCATCTTAAAATCTTGGCTCCAGGAAACTTTTCCTAATTAACCTCAAAAACGCTCTGGCCACTCCACCTGCTGTACCTTCAGCATAAATTTTCTTCTTATTTTATGGCAAATGATTATCTCTATCTCCAACTAAATGCTAACTCTTTGAAGAAAAGGATTAGCATCGTGTTTATTTTATTTTGCCACAAAACAAAACAGGGCTCTACCCGATGGAAGGTCAATAATTATCAAATACCCAAAGCATCTAGTTCACTATCCTTCAGCCAGATGCTAACGATTGAACCCTTAGTAATGTTATTTCCCATCACTGCCAAATCCCAATCAAAGGGAAGTGGGAAAAGATCATACTCAAATTAGCCCCTGGAACTGATAATGCCCAGACTATGGTTGCCCATATTTATAAAATAAAGTTGAAAAAATTATCCATGAGTCTTATCCAAGTTCTTTCATACTATCCACTCAAGAGACTGCATGATTTTAACAGGTGCTTTGAAGTCAAAGCTGTGATCCCTGGCTCCAGCACTTAGCAGCTAGGTTCCAGGTTCTCTCAACATAAAATTTTACTTTACTTGAAGGACTGCTGTTGGGAGTTAAATGAGATAACTATTTAAAGTGCTACTACGAGGGAGGAAGTCAATCATGGTAGCTATTATTACTGTTAAAATTATGATTAATTATAAAGCTAAGAAAATGATTCATAATATAAATTGTATTAAAGTGCATTCTTTTCTGGTAAAATATGGTATATAAAATGTAATCCCTTCTTGAATGCAATCTGCTTACCACTGTGATAAATTTCCCCAGAAAAATTATCTCTGCTAGAAGGTAATTTGCCAGGGAATTGGGGAAGGTTTTACACAAATGCAAAGACATATATCCCACCTGAAACTCAGTTTTATGAAACATTTTCACATTTAATAGATGCCTTAGAATCCAAATGCCCAGCTTGTACTGTTAATGAACTGTTATACTCGTCCCCTGATCCTTTACAATCCATATCTCACTGCAGTGTCCACAGGGGCTGGACTTTCACATAGCTTCTTCAGTAACTTATTAAGAATTAAAGTTCTGATTGGAGAGAGATCAAAGTAACAATGAACTATCTCACTTCATTCCTGTTAGACCAGTGAAAAGTTTAAAAGAGTTTATATTTATAACACCTATATCTATCTAACAGAGAGGTGGGGAAAATGATACTCTCATACATGGCAGGTGGAAATGTGAAGTGCTACAGTCTTTTAAAAAGCATTTTGGGTAGGGTATCTACTGAACTTAAAAACACATATTCTCCTTAACCCATCTGTTCTATTCCTAAGAAATACATATATAAAACATACATAAAAAGGATGTTTATTGCAGTATTTTTCATAACAGCAAAAAAAGAAGCCAAATGAATATAATATCCTCCACTATGAGAATGTCTGAATACATTATAGTATATACATGCCATGAAGTATTATGTAGCCATTAAAAAAATTAATTTGAGGGCCGGCTGGGTGGCTCAGTTGGTTAGAGGGCAAGCTCTGAACAACAGGGTCACCGGTTCGATTCCCACATGGGCCAGTGAGCTGCGCCCGAGCTGAGCTGCTGCTGAGCTGCCAACAGGTGGCCAGATGGCTCATCTGGTGAGAGCACATGCTCTTTAACAACAAGGTTGCCGGTTTGACTCCCATATGGGATGCTAGGCTGCCCCCCCCACCCCAAACTAGATTGAGGGTGGCGACTGGACTTGGAGCTGGGCTGTGCCCTCCACAACTAAGACTGAAGTGACTTGGAGTTGATGGGTCCTGGAAAAACACAATGTTCCCCCTTCCCCAATTCCCCAATAAAATCTTTTAAAAAAAATTAATTTGAGCCATGTCAGATGATGTGATGGGATTCCATTAAGTACTGCTAAGAAAAGCAAAATGTGAAAAAAAGAAATGCATATACTATAATCCCATTTTAAAACAAGTCAATCGCAAAAAGAAAAACCTTGTGTGTGCATATGGGATTATGTGAGTGCAGAGAAAAATATGGAAGGATATACACTAGGTTGTTTCCATGGTTTGGGGGTAAAGACACACCAACTTTGGGGAATAAGGAAAAGGAAGGAGGGAATATTAAGCAAAAATCTGCACTTAAAGAAGTAAATTTTCAGATTTCTGCATCTATGTAAAATTATGTATATATGTAGATTTATGTAGGAAGACGTCTTAAATAAATTTTAAAAATAATCATCCTCTAAGTGGGGAATGGCAAAACTTTGCTTTAAACGATTTATTCAATTATCTCATTCTGATTGCTGCATTTGTCAGCTGATGTTTTTCTATATTGTGTCTCTAAAACGAATGACCCCCATTTATCACCAGCATCACAGATTAAGCAGAGTTAGGACCCACAGCAGGTAAGCACTATAAGCAAACAGCTAGCCCAATGCTCCGGCTACCAGCAAGGCACAAGTGACACGCAATAAAAATGGACTATATAAAATATAACAATGAAACACTGAATATACTATTATTTCAATTCTCCAACGGCCAAATACAATAAACACTGATTATGTTTCTTAATGGTTGGTGAGTTCTGACTAGAATAGATGATGGTCTCCACTGGCACCTTGTTGGAAGCTACTGTGCGCCCAAAGAGAGGCCTACTCTAATCTTAGAAACCAAATTCTTACGTTGCAAAGCACCCTCAAATCCCAGTTACTGTGGAAAGAACCTATTACTAATGTTCCCCCACCTTAAAGAAACCTTCAATTGAGATACATCTTTGTACCTAGTACCTAGGTAGGGCTGGAAGTTCCTGAATGAATGGGAAGGCATTTCATCCATAGAAAGTGGCAGTGTGCATAAATAAAATCTTATTGGGAAGAGACAAACCCATGTTTTCACACTCCATCAGCATATGTGCTTTATTTTTAAGTTTCTGTTATTTACTTAATCAAATGGGAGACTCAACTGTCCTCAAGTTCTGCTAGGAGAAACACTTATTTTTCCCTAGAAGCCACCACACTAGTCTTAATAACAGCGTATGTGCCAGGTACTGTTCTGTATGCTTTACACATATCAACTCTTTTAATCCTCACAAAACCCAGTGGTTCTCAACCCAAGGTGATTTCCCACACCCCCATTCCCCAAGGAGACACATGGCAATATCTGGAGACATTTTTTATTGTTGCAACTGGAGGGTTGTTACTGGCATCTAGCAGGCAGCAGGCAGGAATACTGCTCAACACCCTACAATGAGCAGGTCAGCCCCCCTACAACACGGAGTTATCCAATCCAGATGTCAACAGAGCTGAAGCTAAGAAACCCTGCAACGACCCTACAAGGTAGGTACTCTTGTTGTTCCCATTTTTCTGATGAAGGAACTGAGGTACCAAGAAGGTAAGTAATTTGTCTGAGGTCACACATCTAGCAGATGATGGCAAAGCCAGGATTTGAACTTAACAGTCTAGCTCCAGAGTCCATCCTCTTATCTGTTCACAAGAAAGAAAGACCCCAGTTGGGAAGCTTATCAACAACTTTCTCCCCTCTTCCTGGATTCCAGTCTTGTTTGGGAGAATTGAGTCATTTATTTTTTCATTCATTCAAAATTCCACCCTTCCATCTGCCATCTATCCATTCCACAAGCATTCACTGAGCGCCCACTATGTGCCTGATACTGCTCAAGGTGATTCTAGATGAACAAGACCTCTGTCCTTGTGGCACATACGTTTCCTCACTCATGTCCCCCCACCGTCCTTACTAGTCCTTACATGCCAAGGATGATCACACCTGTGCCTGGAAAAAAAAATGTGCGCATGGCTCACTCCTTCACTTCATTCAGCTCTCTGCTCAAATGCCACTTTCTCGGCAAGGCCTTCTCTGTCTGAGCCCCCTCCCTTTCTATAATAAATTAGCTACAGACTCTTACCATTATCTCCTTTCCCTCCTTTATGTTTCATAACAGCACTTCTCAGTCCTAATGTTTTATGTTATATATTTGTTCACTGACCTCTCTGTCATCAATAAAACATACAGTCCCCAAGAGCTCTATCTTCAGAATACAGTAATAAGCGTTCGATAAATATTTGTTGACTGACTGGATGAACAAACTTCTTTTCTATCTAACCATTTTTTCCCTGGCCCTCTGCAACTGCCTCTTATTTGGTTATTCCTTAGCCCCATTCAATTTATCTTCTACATGGAAACCAGAATAATCTTTCTAAAATGCAAATTGAATGCCAGGCCTCTACTCAAAACCCTTCAATGACTTCCCATTGCTCTTAGGATGAAGTCCGAATTCCTCACACACCTTTTCCGAGCCCCCTTGAATCTCTGAGTTATTTTCTTACCATTCATCTTCTCGAGTATTACAGCTTTAGTCACAGCAGTAGCAGTAAAGCTAATATGAACCGAGCACTTGCTGTGTGCTGGACACTAATCTAAGGGCATTATAGGTACTAAATCATTTAGTCCTCATCTGTGAGGTAGGAATTATTGTTACGTCTATTTTCAGATGGGGAAACTGAGGCACAGTGAAGTAGTTGTCCCAGGGCAACTAGTAAGTAAGTGGTAAGGCCAGGAGGTCAGCCCGAGCGGTCAGGCTCCAGAGCCCTCACTCCTACCCCTTAACACTGCGCATCTGCCCAGGCCGACTGGAACAAAAGTCCATCACTTCCTCAAATGTTCTGATAGCTCACCTCACACCTGCAGGCCTTCACTGTTCTTGGTGCTGGAGCGTCCTTCAGATCATGGCTTAAACATCCCCTCCTCAGCAACGCCTTCCTGTGGTGTTCCCTAGAACGGTTTGGATCCCCTGGCTCTGTTTTCCCATGGCACCCTACATGTCCGTTATAACCCCCTTCTATTTTATTATAATTACATGTCTGCCCGCAGCAATTAACTTCAGGCTGCACAAGGACAGGGACGGTGTCTGTCCCATTCACCAATGTGCCCCGAGCACCTGGCACAGGCCCTGGGGTATATGAGGAGCTGAGTAAGGGATCTCCTAGGGCACCAGCACCATGAAGCCTTTCCTAACCCATTCCAAAAGCAGCTCATTTTTTCTCTGAGAACCCTGCTCACATGGCACACGTTTATGCTTCATAGCTGTTCTATATCTATTAAAAGGTACACATATGTGTCCTTTTCTTGTATGCTTGTGAAAAGCAGGTACACCTTGAATATTTATGCTACCTTTGGAGTGCCTGTCACAGACTTAGCACTTCAAAGTAATTACTATGCACAAGGGACCTCTGTATTATTCCTTACAACTAACTGCCTGTAAATCGACAATGATCTCAATAAAAATTTCAATTTAAGAATTATTGAAAGAAATGGATTGATAAATAATTACTCAAGAATTTAAAATGACTTCCCACTATGTGAAGGCCAAACTCTCCAATTTAATACTCAAAGTCCTTGATAATCCAGCTCCTTGTTACCTATTCAACCCCATCTTCTTCTCCTATGGCCCCATACGTCCAATGCCAATCAAGGAGAAAGCCTTATTCTTCCTCACATGCCAAGCCTTGTCTCACTTCCAGAACTTTCCTTAGGATACCCTTCCCACCCCCACACCTTTGATTCGCCCTTCTCTCCTCTGATTCCCCTTGCCTACCCAAACTGCACTTTTCCTTGAAGGTCCAGCTCTAATCTTACCTCTACTGTGGTTTTCCTGGATTCCTGTATCTCTTTTTCTTAGTGACTTATAATCCCCGGTAACCCCTATATCTCCAAAAAGAATACAAACGTCCTGAGTCTCAGAATCATTCCTTGTACTTCTCAGAAATCCCTCAGAGTACCTACTGGAGTGTTAAGTATATAACCAATAATTAATAAATACTTGCTAATTAAAAGAGAAGTCTTGGGCCGGCCGAGTGGCACATTGGTTAAGAGCTGGGATGTCAGAAGACCCCGGTTTGGATCCCACATATGAGGGCCAGTGACACTGCCCTCTACAGCTAAGATGCTGAACAACAGCTCAACCTGGAGCTGGGCTGCCATGAGTCGCCGGCGACGGCGTAGGCTGCAGCCCCTGTGGCAGTGGGTTGCCATGGGCTACCGTGTGTAGCCAGCAGCCAGCGTGAGCGGCCAGCAGCCTCAGTGAGCGGCCATCCAGAGGCCAGTGACTGATCTGCCTCGCCTGGGAAGAGCGCAATGATGGTGCTAACTTGGGCCAGTGAAACAATGTCCTCCACAACTAGACTGAAGAACAAAAACAACAGCAACTTGTCTGTTCCCCTTCCCCCGATTCCCCAGCGCTGTTCCCATCCCCCCAATTCCCCAATAAAAATCTTTAAAAAAAAAAGAGAGAGAGAGAGAGAAGTCTCACAATAGCCATGCATATATCAACCCTCAACCATCCATGCTAACAAGAGAGGCTACCCCACAGAATGACAACGTGCTGGGTGAGACCAACTACATTTTCGAGTGGGCAGGAATGCCTGTATTTGTATTAAGTTGTTTCCAGTTTTCCAGAAAGTCACAAAGCTGCCACAAATGGTCTAACTGCCAGGGCCCAGAGCCTGCTCAGCTTATCATTCCATACTGGCAAACAATTGTATAACTTTTCCTCATCTATGACACAAAGATAAAAATAAGCAGAGGTAGTCATATTCTAAACATTTGCTGGTTCACACCTTCTCCTAATAGGGAAATCATTGTTTGGACACAAAAGATCATTTATTCTAACTAACTCTTCGTGGGCAAATATCTTGTTTGTATCAACAAAGTGCTTTTGTAAATAGAATATAGTGACAATATCAAAAAGAATTTGAAAGAGAGATTTGCCAAAGAAAATCCCTGTGATGATCTACTCGTAGGATAACCCAGAGTTGATACAAGGCCAAGTTCTCCCCCTAGTCCACCGAGGTTGGCCTCAGCCCACAGCTATTTTCCCTAAGTGAGAGTTTGTATTAGAACTCCTAAAACTCGCTTTGGTTAGCTTCTCTTTCTCATCCAAGTGGTCAGAGTTTTCTTATAACCACACACCACACTACTGAAAAGGTAAGTTTCTTAGCCTGAATTTTTGTTTATACCTGGTAGAAGCTACAGATTTCTCTCAGAGGGATTTCAGAATGCCTAAGCTTATCTCCAGAAAACTCTTCGAATACTTTTAGTAACCTAATGGCAACAGCTTTGCTACTAAAAAATTTCCCAACATCTTCCCGTTTGGGCAGGCCCTGCTGAAATCCCCCTCCCCGTAAGGGGAGTCTGAGTAAAATACTGCCAGCTTCAAGTTCCCTTGGGCAAATTTCCAGCCTCAGTGCAAGGTCATGAGGTTAAACATTTCTCAGTGACGCAGGCTCCCTTGGAGGGAGGAACAAGAAAAAAATTAAGACTTATTCTTTCCAGCACAGTAAATCAAGAGACAGCAGCCAACTCCTGAAACACAAAATGTGAGTGAAGTTAAACTATATGCTGTTTGCTTTCCTCAGGCCCCCAGTAGGAGCACAGGACCAAGATGAAAACTGTAGGATGGGAGGAAAGGCAACTGCTGAACCAATAGTCCAACCAAATCGATAGATAAATCTCTAGATTCTCTAGAAAATCTCTAGAATATGAAAACATGTATGTTTCCAGCCACTGTATAATTTATGATAACTAGAGCAACTAAAGCAAAGTGACTGAATTGGTGGTTGTAGGGTAAGGAAATGGAGTCACACACAAAGCCAATCATTACTTAGGATTAAAATGTGTTTTAGGTGGAAGGCTGGAAAAACTAAAACAAAGTACGTTTAATCAGCTTCTTGAGGATAAGACTGATCACAGAAGCCAAACTCATCTGAGGGCTGGTATGGCTCCTGGACCTCTGGCCACCACAGATAGATAAAAGAATGAAATAAAATCAGTTCCCCTTGAACTGACTGATAGATCATAGAACTTTAGAGTCAGAAAAAACCTATCACAAGAAGATTCCTATACTGAAAATACTGTTACATTTGTACAGCACTTTAAATAAAATTATGAACCTGCTATGTGCCATGAATGACCTTACTTCTAATGATGACACCTGCTAGGAACAAGAATGTAATAAAACAATTGCTCTGGTGGTTTGTACCAAGTAGAGGGAGAGCACAGGAGAAGGAGCACCTAGGTAGGTCTGGAATCAAAGGTAGCATGCATCTCGGGAGAGGCAGCTCTTGCTGGGACTTGAAAGATGAACAAAAGCTAGTAAGTAGGGTGGAAAGCAGAGAGAGGAACCGTCAAAGCAGAAGGGAGTGTATGCAAAGAAACTGAAAATGAAAAGGGCACAGAATGTTCTGGAAACTAAAAGCAGTTCAGCATTGCTGGAGACTGAAGTTGAAAGTGACAGGAGATGACGGATTAATTAGAGGCCAAATAGACAAATATAATAGTTTAAATTTTACCCCATAAGACATTGGAGAATTCTGAGAAAAAAAAAGATTAGAGTTGATTGTACAAAAACTATCTTGGCAGCTGTATGAAGGAGAAATTAAAGAGGCAGGTTATAGGCAGGGAGACCAATAAGCAGGCTACTGAAACCACAGTGAGAAATGACAGGAGTCTGGTCTAGAGCAGTGAGACAAAACACGAGAAGTCTAAATAGAGGCAGAATTGACAGAACTCAGAGACCAAATGGATGTGAGGAACACAGGACAAGAGAAATTAAGAATGACTCCTAATTTCCTGGTTAGACAACTGGTACTAAGTTAGGGAATGCAGGGGCAGTCACAGGGAAGATGACATCAGTTTTAAATAGGTAAAAGGCTGAAGTGCATGTGAGTTAGCTAGGTGCCCAGGTGGGAAGAACTCACTGATTAAATGAAGCCAGAGCTCAGGATATGGATACAGACATCCTGACAAGTGGTAACTGAAGCCACAGGTTGGGATGAGATTGCTAGGGAGAATGTATAGACTGGGAAGGAAAAAGGGTCAAGGATTAACCCTGGGAAATACTGACATTTAAGGGACAGGAAAAAGACGACTGCAGAAAAGACTGAATGAATGGCAGACAGAGAGGTAGAAGGCAAGCTGGAGAGAGAAAGGTGTCTCTAGTTTAGCTGCTAAAATCTTTCCTATTTGGGGGAAATTCCAAGATATGGGGAAAGCAGGCCCCTCTTCCTACTACAGAAGCTGAAGAGGAGGAACAGAGAGTGTCTCTCTCAGCATCCTGGCATCTAGGTCACAACTATAATCCCAGTTAACCAATAAGATCCTCCCATCTAGAACTTTGAAAATTAGAGCAATGACACAAAAGTGGAAACTATCAGAAATTATTCATGGCACTGCTGCAAGTGTCTACAGGTGGCAGGACCAACAGCAACAAGCGCTAGTTGGAGACCAGGCAAGAGGCAGTGGCAGAGGAGGTCCAGGGAGCGGGGAGCCAGTGACGAATCCTCAACAGGCCAGTTCCACGACACGGCCGGCACTACATTCTGCTCATTTCCTGACCTTTATTATCCAGCCTTCTCACTAAGGCTATGTACTATCCAATACAAAATAAAAATAAATTTTTTTTATGCTTAGGTTAACCAAGATTATACAAAGAACCCCCCAAGTAGTACAGAATGAGGAGAGAGCATCAAAATCAAGTGAGAGGAAGTATAGGATGGCGTAACTAGGAGGGCTGTGGTGACCTTGGTAAAGCTGCTCACACGTGTTATCTCATTCCATCCCTACAACACCTTCTGAGGAAGATCAAGCAGGTACTACATCTTTAGTTTAAGGAAAAAAACTTATTTAAGGAAAAAAATGAGGTTACAAGAGAGTAGGAGGATGCTTAAGGTCACACAGTTCTTTTTACTATCCAAGGTTGCCGTCAAGAAAGTTATTTTATAGATGCTCGTTAAAGGAGATGTTACATGTCTATGCTAATTCTTATACCAAATGTCAGCTAGTACAGATTACGACCACAACTGGCTCCCAATCCCAGACTTCCAGATTCCTCAATGTGGGTAATATAAAGAGGATCCTAACAAAAGCACTTAGGATCCTTGTAGACAAACACCCAAAAACCCACCTGAAGCAGCATGAGGCTCCTTGCCACCACCCTTCCCATGGCTCATGCAGGGTGCCTTGGTCACCACTTCAAGAATACATCATCAGCTACAGGACTCAGGGGGAAGAAGGGCTCTTCTATCCCTGACCATGAGAACCACTGTGGGAATGAGAGGTTGAGAGCTTTCAAAAGAAGATGATTATTTCTCAACTTCATTCCTTTGGGATATGTCACAGCCAGGAAGGGAGAAATTGGAAAAAGCAGCTTTCACAAGCTGCCAAATCCATGTCCTAGTCCTAGGGGATAATTAGCCAATGAGGTTTTGTGGCGCTGATGTAATGTTGGCAGAGGTTAATGTTTTATGGTTAAACATGTAGCCTCTTGATATTTAGCTACAGGGCTAAAAAGGATGACATCCTGAAAAGCCAAGAAACTCATACCCATAACACCACCACTTAGCAATTTGAATCTTAAAAGTAATTTGTAAACTTGAACTGATCCATCTTTATCATGAATCGTTTACAAGAAGAGCATTTGTTACAAGTATAAATTTTCTAAATCTTGTTTTATGTAACTCTTCTGCTAGGAGAAGAAATTTCTAAGCACCTCCAAATAACAAAGACAACTTAGAAAGCTTAAAGTAACAAAAGAAAGAAATTAGAAGAAAGGGAAGTTTTCCAAGGAATCAAGTCTGTTTGTGGTGCTTTAATCCCACTACCAGCACACCAAGTTTAAAGCTGTCTGACATCCTTATGAAAACAATTTTTGAAACTGCGCACGCTAAGCCGAGAGCTTTCAGAAGCACGACATAGCTTACAAAAATTGTCAATCTTCATCTTAGAAGTAGTCTGAGATGCGAGAGGTAAGAAATCAGTGGGCAGGGAGCAGAAGGATTTAGACACCAACACCCTTGGTTTGAGCTTAGGCTATTACATTTCAGAACGAATGCTTGCCACTTTAATAAAAATTGTTAAGTCCTTTGAGTTAACTATTCCACAATGATCTCCCAAAGCCTGAGACAAAAACTAAGAACATTAAAAAGAAAGAAAATTAATCTCTAATCAATTAGCCAAAACATATAGTGCTTGCAGGTATGTGCTAATGTGCCTTACTTGGTTCAATCCCGGGCAGAAGTGCTCTAGTGGTAGGGATATGAACACGGCAGTTTATATCTTGACAACTTCACAAAAATTAAGGATGACCTTTCTCAAACAGATTGAGGGAGAGGGAAAGATTGTACCAAAAACAAACATGACCCTCTACATCTTATAAAGGACTTAGACAGTCATCCTTAGCAAGATGGTTTGTCCTTGCTCTGGAAGTGATAGTTCGGTTGGGGGACCTGAATACCGATTCCAGGAGTGGCTTCCTTCTTCCCAATCTCTCCAATCTTTTGTGTTCACTTCATTCATACATACATTTATTTAGCACCTACTATGTATCAAGCTAGATAGATGCTGGATATAAAATGGCAAAACAAAATTAACTATAACAGATGAGATACCTGTCTTCATAGAGTTTATAATCTAGTGAGGGAAATACATATTAAATGATTAAAAATCCCATAAATAAGCTATAATCTCAAAGTATAAGCGCAGGAAGAAAAAGAGAATGAGAAAGAATGAAAATAACTGGAGGGAAGGGGCATTCTCTGAGACAGCAGGTAGGAAACAGGAGAGAATGTAGGAGAGGTGGATGGAACCTCGAAAGCAAAAGGGACAAGAGCAGAAGGTTAAGTTGGAGAGGTAGGCAGGTACAGAAAAAAATGGAACCACGCACACTGGGAAACTCGCCTACTAGTCCATTGGCACAAATATTGACTTCAAGACTAGATGTTATCTAAGCTCTTATTCAAAACTATCTAAACTAGAATATGATCCCTACCGTATGTTCTAGATTCTCAAACACCTTTCATGTAACACCTACCAAATACTACGAGCATATTAAAAACTAGACTTTTTCTTCAAATTTATCAAGACTTTTCTAAAAACATTCATACTAACCACCTTAGTTGGGATTAAACATAAATATAGTAATGCTGAGTCAGTTGACCAAAAGCCCAACTCCAAGGGGATCTTCAGGATAAAGCTAATGGAAGGTTATTTGCAAACATCTCATGGACTGACTTAGCAGACATAAAACTCAGCTGCTAAGAAGTTCCTGAAAGCTCTGTACTGCAGAGCTCAGAAACAAAGCGGGAAGGAGGCCTGGGACCTTTTTTCTTACCAGAGTCAGCAACGACCTTCACATGGAAAACGTTCCTGCTCTAAAGATACACAGGTTTAAATTTATTTTCTACCCACAGAAAGTATTTGCTACACTGGAAAAAAATTTCTAATGCGCATTTATGGCAAGACACTCATGAGCTTTTGCTTAGTTTCAAACATGTGAAGCTGGCTTTGCCCATGGGCGTAGTCAGAAATTTTACTACACTGTAATTCAAAACAGCATCCTTTCTAATCCTTGTGAACAGGTACAAGAGTCACTGTTAAAACAGGGGAGCGTCTGGGCAAAGGTTAGGGCTTGTAGGAAGGCTTTCTCAATAGGATTAAATGCATAAAACAAGTTATCTCTATGCAAAGAGTTCTAGGACAACAGAATTTAACATAGGCATTCAAAAAGAGGAAAAGGTTAGGGGTTTTTTATTTTTAACAATTATGTCATAGTGTTCTGAGGGAGGAATAAGGCAGGGAGGGAAGGAGGCAAAAAAGGCAGGTAGGCTATGTATTGAGAGAATTGGACAGAGGAACCTAGACAAGTTGGGTAGCCTGTCAAGAACTACTATGTAATTATGTTGAAATAAACAGATTTCAGGTTCTCATGGAAAGCAAAATAATGTAGTGGTAAAGAGCATGGCTTCTGAAGGCAGATCACTTGGGTACAGTCTTAGCTCTACCACTTACCAGATGTGTGGCATTGGGCACGTTCATTATCCACTTTGCCCCCTCAATTTCATCATTTATAAAATGGGATAATAAGAGTCCATCTCATACAGTTGTTGCAAAGATTAAAATATATTAATATATATATATTATTTATTTATTTATTTATTTATTTATTTATATTTGCTGGAATTCTTACAAAATCCATTTAGAATTACATACTCTAGAAATGTGTCTGTTTTGGGGGAGGGTGGTGGTGGTGGTGGTAATGTGTGTGTTTTGCATTTTCCTGTTTGGTCTCTACTAGTTTTTAATGGTTTGTTTTTAAAATATGAGGTTGTCTCAGCTACACTTACGGGAAATAAAAAAAGATTTACTCACCTGTGGGGCAGATTTTATGTACCTTTTTTTTTTTCTTTTTTTAGCTGAGCCATCCTGCTACCTATTGGCAGCTTAGTGGCAGCTCAGCTCGGGCCGGGCATCGAACCGCTGTTGCTCAGAGCTCAAACTCTTGAGCGAGCTCTTAACCAACTGAGCCACTCAGCTGGCCCTTGTGGGGCAGATTTTAAATGTGAAATACTCTACCCCTGGGTTTAGGCATGGTCAGACCCAAGAAATGAGTGATGGTGGGGGAAGGAGATTTCTGGGCGAAAGCTCAGGAGCCACCTACAGAGTTTGTCTTTCTAACTTAGAGATTATTTTCCAGAACTATTCTCAAACTTTGGAGGGTTCTGTGTAATTACAGCACATTTCCAGGCAAGAGAACAGGGGTTTGGGAGACAGGTGATGTAGATGGGAAAGAAGTTCACAGACTCAGGTTTTTTGTTTTTGGGGGTTTTGTGTACCATTACCTAGCAGTGCTACCTCTTTTTATCCTTTTGCATACTGCCTTCAAGAGTGACTATAACTCCAAGCTCTTGGGGCCCAAGTTAGCTCAGGGTACTCCACAGTGGAGGTGAAAGGCAATCAACCTGATTTGTTATACCGAATGGAACATTTTTCTGCTGTACATAAAAGGAAAAAAGCAATAAAAGCCAACAGAATGTTCCACAAACTTAAAAAAAAAATTAGAACAATTACACCCACTCATGGGTTTTGAAACGCACAGTGACAGAATCATGCTAGTTCAAAAGCAAAAGAGCATAGTCTGGCTGAAACTAAATCTAATTTCACTGTAAAATGACTAGCTGGAAAAGGGAGATAGAAATTAGCAACAGAGGTGAGAGTCCCTAAGTTAATTTTTATAACAGTTTTAGATTTATATTAATAAAAGATAAGAGTTTTAACATAAAGGTCACTTTAAGCTTACAAGAATTAGAGATAATTTTTATAAGTTTTTAAAGTCAATTTTATTGAAGTTTAATTTAGATATAATAAACTTCACCCATGTGAAGCACACATTTCAGTGTGTTTTGACAAGTGTATACACCTGCCATAACCACTACAACAATCAAAATACACATTTTCATCCCCGAAGTTCTCTTTTATGCCTCTTTGTAGTTAACTTCTCTTTCAACTTTTGGCCTCAGGCAACAACTGAACTGCTTGCTTGTCTGTCTGTCACTGTAGAGAAACCTGCATTGTTTTCTTATACAATTTTTTTGGAGATATAATTCACATACCATTCAATTTGCCTATTCAAATTATGTAATTCAGTAGTTTAATATACCCAAAGTTGTACAAGCATCACCATGATCTAATTCCAGAACATTTTCATTACCTCCAAGAGAAACCCATATTCATTATCAGTCACTCCCCATCCCCTGCCACCAGGCCCTGGCAACCACTAATTTACCTTACATCTCTATGGATTTGTCTCTTCTGGACATTTTATATAAATAGAACTGTACAACAAAATGTGACCTTTTGTGTCTACCTTCTTTCACATGACAATGTTTTCAAGGCTCATCCATTTTTACAGAATATATGAATACTTTGTTCTTTTTATGGCTGAATAATATTCCATTGTAAGGATATACCACATTTTGTTTATCCAGGCATCAACTGATAGTCATTTGTGTTGTTTCCACTTTTGGCTAATGTGGCTATGAACATCTGTGTACAAGTTTTTGGGTGGGCAATGTTTTCAATTTTCTTTGGATATATACCGAGAAATAAAATTGCTGGGTCATATGGTAACTCTATGTTTAATTTTTGGAAAAGCTGCCAAAGTGCATTTTTTTTTAAAAGATTTTATTGGTGAATTGGGGGAGGGAAACAGAGTTGGGAAATCGGGGAAGGGGAACAGACAAGTTGCTGTCCTTTTGTTCTTCAGTCTAGTTGTGGAGGGTGCCACTTCACTGGCCCAAGTTGGTATTGTGATCATTAGGCTCTTCCCAGCTGAGGCAGATCGGTCGCCAGCCACTGGACAGCCTCTCACAGCAGCTCAGGGCAGCCCACTGTAGCAGGGGCTGCAGCCTACACCGTCACCAGCCACCTAAGGCAGCCCAGCTCCAGGTCGAGCTGTTGTTTATCATCTTAGCTGTAGAGGGCGCAGCATTACTGGCCCATGTGGGAACCGAACCGGCAACCTTGTTGCTCAGAGCTTGTGCTCCCAAGCCAACTCTTAACCAACTGAGCCACTCGGCCGGCCCCTGTCCACATTTTTTAAATTAAACTTATTATTTGGGGTACTGATAGATTCACATGCAGTTGTAAGAAATAATGCAATGAGACCCCCATCCCATGTATTCTTTACCCAGGTCCCCTGCAATGATAACATCCTACAAAACTATAGTGCAACACTGACATTGACATTGATGCTGTCAAGATACAGAACACTTCCATCACTACAAGGATCCTTTCCATCACTACATGTTGAGATTTTACAGCCACATCTACCTTAGCCTCTGACAACCATCAATCTGTTCTCCGTATCTATAATTTTGTCATTCCAAAAATGTTATACTAATGGAATCTTTTGGGACTGACTTTTTCCCTTGGCATAATTCTCTGGAGAGTCATCCAGGGTGTTTTACGATTTCAATAGTTTGGTCCTTTTTAAAACATTTTTTATTGCTGAGTAGTATTGTATAGCCTGCATTTTAAATACATTATATATTATCATTCAGTATGTACTCATTTCAGTCTGGCTTCTTACATTCAACATAATGTTTTCGAACTCATCCCTTTTTTTAAATGAAATGAATCAGTTGTTTGTTCCCTTTTTATTGCTAGTAATTATCCACTTTATGGATGTACCACAACTTATCCATTGACCTGGTGATATGTGACACCTCGGTTTTTCCAGTTTCAGGTCATTAAGAATAAAGCTGATATGAAACTTCATGTACAAATGTGAATATATGTTTCCATTTCCCTTAATGACCTAGGAATAGGATTGCTGAGTAATATGGTAAATACGTTTAACTTTATAAGAAATGCCAAATTGTTTTCCAAAGTGATTATACCATTTTACATTCCACAAGCAGTGTATGAATTCCCATTGTTCCAAATCCTTGCCAACACTAGGTATTGTCAGTGTTTTTAATTTCAATTATTCTACTGGGTGTGTAGTGGTATCTTGTTGTGGTTTTAATTTGCATTTCTCTGATGGTCAATGGTGTTGAGCATCTTTTCATGTGCTTATTATTGGCTATTCGCACGTTTTTTTGACATGTCTGATCAAGTCTTTTCCCATTTTTTATTGGGTTATCTTGTTATTGAATTTTAAGAGTTCTTTATGTATAGTTACAACCTCTTTGTCAACTACATGTATTGTAAATATTTTCTCCCACTTTATGGCTTATCTTCATTTTCAACAATGTACAAATAGGAAAAAAATGTGTTTAAATTTTATAAAAGTCCAATTTAAGATTTTTTTTTTGTATAGTTCATGCTTTTTGTGTCTTTTAGCTTTTACATTTAGGTCTATGAACCATTTCAACCGAATTTCTTTTCTTTTCTTTTTTATACTATGAAGGTAAGGATCAACGAGTTTTTTGTTTTGTTTGGTTTGCTGTTTGGGGGGATATTTAGGGCATAGATAGCCAGTCCTTCCAGCATTCTTTGTTGAAAGGTTTCCTTGCCTGATTTCTCTTTTTATTTAAATAAGGAATAGAAAGAAAAATAACACTACTTCTAAATACTCAAAAGCACTGCCATTTCAGTAGAACAGAAAATTCCCACACCCCTGTATCTTCCCACCTCACAGAGCACAGGCCTGATCAGCTAGCTCCACTGGTTCATAGAAAAAGCAGTTTAACTTCCAGACAACAAGTAAATAAATGTCTTTTTTCTGAAGCTATTACATGAATTCACACAGAAAGGAAAGAATAGAGTAAGCCCCCACCATTTTTCCAAACACTGTTAGGTGTGCTAGATATCGTATTCTCACGCATAATCATTCAGTATGGTTTCAATCAACATCAACAGAAACAACTACCAATCTGGCCTTCAGCAACACAGAGGGGTAGGGTAACCTAGGAGGTGTGAAGAGCAGTGTTTTGAAAATCAGGACATGGGGAGTCAAAGCAATGTGATCTTAGGTAAGTCCCCATCTTAGTCCCCCCATTTGTTCACCTGTAAAACGAAGGTTTTGCATCAGGTTATCGCTAAGATCCTTCTCCAATTAAACATTCTAGAATGCCAAGAAGTCTATTCTTTCTTCCAAAAGTCAAGAAAAATGGCCGCCCAAAAGGTACCATATTGTGAACATTTATCAAATGCTGAATACTGAGCAAGTTTTCTTTTTGTTTCCTATTTTATCCAATGCTTCCATACTAATTAGAAATCATATAATCTTTCCAGCCACTGTTATTTTTATCATCTGATTTTTAGTATTTTGAGCAGTACTTATTACCCAAGAAATATGCCAACAAATCATCTTTATTTCATCTGTTCACCTCAAAAAAGGTCAATAAAAATAAAATACCTGTTGGACCAATACTTCTCAACTTCACGCACCTGAGGATTTTGTTAAAATAAAGATTCTGACTGCATGTCTAAGGTGGAGCCTGAGATTGTGCATTCCTAACAGGCTCTTAAATGATACAGATGCTGCTGCTGGTGCTTGGAACACACTTGGAGTAGCAAGGGGTTAAAAGGCTGAGGTCATAGTATCTGTTTGAGTAGCCTAATTAATGTTAGCACCCTAAGTTTTCAATACTCTACACAACAAAATATTTTTAAAATGAGTCTTAATGGCATTGATTTGAGGAACGAAATCTAATTGATTCTCAAGAGAACATACTAAAGGTAACAGTTCAGAAAGTCAAGGTCACTTTAGTTAACTTTTAATTTTTTAACTAAGTGCTCCAGGTCCTATTTACATTGCAAAGACAAGGCAATATGAGTTTTGGCTTTGAGATAAAGAGTAGATGGATTGTTAAGACACTTTTCACACCTACCCTAGGGTCAAAGAACAAAATATATTACAGAAAAGTACTTTCAAATAATTAAAACATTTTATACTAACACTACTATTTTATGCCCAAGAGAACTCAAATTATTCTTACCCATCAAAAACAAAAAAATAACTTAAGTGTGTTTTTAGCTTATAAAAACTTCTGAAAGGTTCAGTAAATTGAGAGTAAGTTAGTGTGTATAGGAAGGATCTATAGCTCTGCCAAGAACTTGGCCTAATACAAACACTGCAAAGATAAATTTCAATAAATCTTACAAAATAGAAACAAAGGCACAAAATGTAAAAGGGATTTATACAAACTAGACTGGTCAGAAGGAACAGCTTAATGGGATGGAATGCCTCCCCTTATCATGCATTGTTTGGTCAATGGACTGTTTTGACTGCAGAGGTCCCAAATCAACAAGTCTAGCTCCTATCTACATTTCCAGCCATTTTCTCCCTCTTTTAACCATAACTAAGTGTAATCTCACTCTCTCTCTCTCTCTCTCTCTCTCTCTCTCTCTCTCTCTCTCTCTCTGTTTTATTTGAATACAACAGAAATGTATGCTTATGATAGAAAATCAGAAAGATACAGAACTCAAAAGAAGCAAAAAAGATCTCCTATGAAATCCCACTACCCAGAAACAGCCATTAATATTCTGGTGTATATTCTTACAGCCATTTTTTTAGGATTATATGGATAAATGGTAAACATTTTCCCACATCTTTAAATAATCTTATGACTACATTGGTATCCAATCAAATGAATGTACCATAAGTTACTTAACCAATCTCCTACTGTTAAAATTTAGGTTGTTTCTGTTTGTTTGTTTGTTTGTTTTACTATTATAATATTGCTATGAGCATCCATATCTTATATATTTTTTATAATTTCCTTAGAACAAATTCCTAGAAGTATTTCAAGGCTAGGTTGTTTTTTGTTGTTTTTTTAATAGGAGTTGCCAAATATCAAGAGACTTGTGGGAGGGTTAAAAAAAAAAAACAAAAAAACAACTACTGCATCTAATTGTATTCAAAGTCCCAGTAATAACAAAAAATAACCACCACAATAACATAAAAAAATAAAGCTCTTAATATGTGCCAGAAACTGTTATTAAGCATTTCACATATATTAACTCATTTAATACAACTTCCTGGGTTGGCATTATTACTATTACCATTATTATTATAATTATTGTTATTATTACTATTTTACAGGTGAAGTAACAGGAACAGAGAGGTTAAGAATTTGCCCAAGGTCACACAATGAATTAGTGGCAGAGCTAAGAAACTTGCGTTCCAAAGTCCATGCTCTTAAACCTTACATCTATCTACACTTCTCAAACTTTTTGATGTCAGGACTTCTTTACCCTCTAACAGTCACTGAGGACTTCAAAACGCTAATGCAGTGGTTCTCAACCTGTGGGTCGCGATGCCTTTGGGGGTCGAATGACCCTTTCACAGGGGTCGCCTAAGACCATCGGAAAACACATATTTTCGATGGTCTTAGGAACCGAGACACGGCTTCTCTATCCGTCTCCAGGCGGGTCCACCCACAGGCAGATACGCCCACATACGAGTACCCGGCTTCAAGACAAAATTTCATTTATTTGTAATTAGAAATAAATATTTCACAATATATAATTACATATTGTTTTTGTGATTAATCACTATGCTTTAATTATGCTCAATTTGTAACAATGAAAATACATCCTGCGCATCAGGTATTTACATTATGATTCGTACCAGTAGCAAAGTTACAGTTATAGAGTAGCAACGAAAATAATTTTATGGTTGGGGGTCACCACAACATGAGGAACTATAATAAGGGGTCGCGGCATTAGGAACGTCTCAACCTTCCCTCTGCGCTAATGTATAACCCACTTATTTATGTGGGTTATCCATATCAGTATTTATCATGTAAGAAATTAAAATTGAAGCCATTTAAAATATTTGTTATTTCTTTTTTAAAAAAAGCAATAAACCCACATGTTAACATAAGTAACATATTTTTATTAAAAAATACAATTATTTTCCAAAAAAAAACATTAAAAAGAGTACCATATTTTAGTATTTTTGCAAATCTCATGTATAATTTACTAAAAGTCAGCTGTATTTTCACATATGATACAGCATTCAATCTGTTGAGATATCGTACATCATCATGTACCTCTGGAAAACTACATTGCACACTCTTGAGAAGACAAGAGTAAAAAAGGCAAATAACATTTTAGTATAAATATATAAAACGTCTTCATGTCGCACCCACTGAAAAGGTATAGGGACGCCCAGGGGTGCCCAGACCACACTTTGGGAACCACTGCTCTAGTTAGTGCAGTGCACATGATACCAAAAATAACAGCTGAAAGACATGGTCTCAGAACATACTTGCCTGAAACATATTCCATTTTTTGGTAAATCATTTCTTCAAGAATTATTAAGTGCATCAGTGTGCCAGGAAACACAGCAGAAAACAAGAGAGAAAAATACCTCACTTTGAGGTATTAATATTCTAGTAGGGAGAAAGAGCAGTAACCAGTAAACAAACAAACAAATCATGTACTCTGTCAGATACGTGGTATGAAGAAAAATAAAAGCAGGATTTTAAAAGAATAGGGTGCGGGCCGGCCAAGTGGCGCGTTGGTTAAGAGTTGGCTTGGGACACCAGCTCTGAGCAGCAGGACCCCGATTCGGATCCCACATGAGGGCCAGTGACGCTGCACCCTCTACAGCTAAGATGGTGAACAACAGCTCGACCTGGAGCTGGGCTGCCATGAGTCTCCGGCAACGGCGTGGGCTGCAGTGGGGCTGGCCGGCAGCGAGCATGAGCTTTTATGAGGTTTCGTGAGCTGCCGTGAGTGGCCATCCAATGGCCGGCGAGTGACCGCCTCACCTGGGAAGAGCGCAATGATAATACCAACATGGGCCAGTGAAGCAATGTCCTCCACAATTAGACTGCAGAACAAAAGGACAGCAACTTGTCTGTTCCTCTCCCCCAATAAAACCTTTTAAAAAAAAGAAAGAACAGGGTGGGTCAGGGAAGGCCCAACTGGGACAGTGGCATTTGAACAAACACCTGAAGGAGGTGAGGGAGCAAGTCCGCCCAGCAAAAAGGGCTCCCCGTAGAAGGAAGAGCAAGTCCACGAGCCCTGAAACAGGAGCGTTCCCTGAGGTGTGCGGGGACACGAAGAGGGCCCCGGCTGGAGCAGAGTAAGCAAGGGGACAGGAGGAGTTACAGTCCAGAGCAGACCAGGGAGGACCCCACAGGCATTGGACGGACTTGGGCTTTTCTGTGAATGAGAACCACCGGCAGGTTCTGAGTGAGGAGGGAAACGATCCAACTTTCGTTTAAATGAACATGAGTAGTGGGCCGGCTGAGTGGCTCAGTTGGTTAAGAGCTCGCTCAAGAGTTTGAGCTCTGAGCAACAGCGGTTCGAGTCCCGGCCAGAGATGAGCAGTCGCTGAGCTGCCAACAGGTGGCAGTATGGCTCAGCTAAAATAAATAAATAAATAAAATAAACGAACATGAGTAGTGACTACCATGAGATTAAGAATGCCCAAGACCCCCTGACACTGTGAGCTCAGCCTGATACTGTCATGTAGCTTGTTGAGAGCAAGGCAGAGAAAATTGTGTTTTGTTGTTGATGGCAGAGTGGGGGATTTTAGTATTTTTTTTCCTTGTTATTATAAAGAAAATCCTTTCAAAAATAATGCATGTGGTAATCATAAAAATGAAGTTCCAAGAAAAACAAGACTGTATAAGACTCATCTTTATTTAATTTGGCACCGTTCTAATAAAGCTAAAACTGTGGTTCATGGTCTTGACAGCTTGCCTCATCCAAAAGGAAACAAGAGGGAGGAATAAAAGATAGAGACAGACAGATGAACTCAAATTCCTTTGATCTGGGTCCTAACTCTAAGGGGATCCCAGATAAATCAATGAGTCAGAGAAAGGGGAGTAAGATGTAATCCAGAATACTGATGACAACAGCTGTCTGTCTGCCTACCTGTCTTCTGAGATCATCATCAAGATATGAGATCATCACCCAGTCCAAAGAAGGCAGGGCAAGATGGAGGTCCACAAGAGAGCCACAGGGCCTCTGACTCCAATTCTCAGGGGCAGGAAGTGAAAACCCAGGCACTGCTTTTTATCTCTATCTCTTAAGATGTGAGTCAATGTGAGTAGTGACAGAAACCTGCAATGGAAAAACCCAAGAAAAACCAGGATCCTGGGGAAAATTATAAACAATCTCATACATCAAAGGTCTCTGATGGTTTCTTTGTAAGTATGTTATAGCAGAAAAAGCACTGCCATGGGATAGGGAAATAAATTCTCCTTCCATCTCTGCCACTAATTAATTATGTGACTTCAGGAAATTAACCTCGATGAGTCTATTTCCCTATCTTAAATAAAGGAGAGAACAAAACAATGCCTATGGTTTCCTCCAAGTTCTAAAATCCCTTGAATATAAACAAAAGCATGCTTTTTTTTTAAAGCCCACACTAATATTTAGTGTATTGGGAGATCAGAAAGGTAGGTATTGCTGAAGGTTCTAGAGTTTTTCACTAGCTCTACAGACCCCTGAGTAATGTGAACATAAACATAAAAACATAAGCTCTTCCTTAAAGAGCTAACATGTTACCAAAAGGGGCAGAATATGTCTGCCCACCATCTTACTTCAACCTTATTATTCTGAATTACTACTCCCCTCTCTCCAATCCATACTAGTATAAAATATACAGTTCAGACGAAAACTGTAACGATCAGAGAACTAGAAGTTAAAGAAATATGCAGGGGGCTGGCCGAGTGGCACATTGGTTAAGAACTGGCTTGGGATGCCAGAGGGCCCCGGTTCGGATCCCACATATGAGGGCCAGTGACACTGCCCTCTACAGCTAAGATGCTGAACAACAGCTCGACCTGGAGCTGGGCTGCTGTGAGTCACCGGCGATGGCGTGGGCTGCAGTCCCCTGCTGCAGTGGGCTGCCATAAGCTACCATGTGTAGCCGGCAGCCAGCGTGAGCGGCCAGCAGCCCCCGTGAACGGCTGTCCAGAAGCGGCGACTGATCTGCCTCGCCCGGGAAGAGCGCAATGATGGTGCCAGCTTGGGCCAGTGAAGCAACATCCTCCACAACTAGACTGAAGAACAAAACGACAGCAACTTGTCTGTTCCCCTTCCCCTGATTCCCCAGCACTGTTCCCCTCCCCCAGTTCCCCAATAAAATCTTAAAAAAAAAAAAAAGAAATATGCAGGGATTAAGTATATAGACATCAAGGGATGAGAGAATGGACTAAGAAAACACTTTAAAATTATTAATAAAAGGTAGCATTGCATGTGGTACAAACAAGATTCAAAAGGTATATACAGTTAAAAGCAAGCAAACAAAACCGTTTTCTAAGGGATAAACTAAAGAGGGCACTTAGAGGACTTCAGTGTCTACTGTGCTCTATTTCTTAGGTTGATAATGTGTCCATGGGTTTCTATCCTGTATTCATTGCTGTAATACATACTCTGTATATTCTTTTGCATTTATGGGGTAGTCCATAATCATAATAAACTTAAAACAGAACTCAATTGTTTTGTGGAACAAAAAGTCTCTTCTACCCCAGTCGCCCAGCTCTCCATCCCCCTTCTCTGAGGTAGTCACTGTTCCTAGTTCCTTACGCTCCTTCCAGAGATGGCCTATACACAGACAAGCTTGTGGGGGAAGGGTGTGGGTAGAGTGGGTGTGTCTGGGTGCAGTGTGGGTGAGTGGGTGGGTGTTCACACATATGTGCACACCAGACAGAAACGACAAACTGACTCCCTAACTGTGCCTCATCAAGATCAGGTGTGTGTCATGGGACCAAAGCATACCTAGGGAACTGCTTCAATCCTTTTCTCCACAAGGGAACTCTGTCCCACTATTGGACAGTTATAAACTAGTAAGAAGACTGCACTGGCTAAATGCTGGGCCAGGGCTGCCCAGTCACAGCCTTATGTACTTGCTGTCAAGACCTGAGCCCCAGCAGTGCTCTGTTCTGAAATACACCAGATCAGTATGGGGCCCCAATATTCCCCCTTAGTCTTAATTTAGTTTCAGAAATCCCAAATGTCCCTCTGAGATCATTAGTTTCCTAATCACAATGATATAGATAGGTTTCCATAGTGGTGAGGGATGCTTCCACCCTCTAATTGCGGCTGATCAGAACACTTAGGCTTAGCAATGCACATCACAGGGAGGCAGACATCCTGAGACGTGAAAGAATTTCAGTTTGAAAGTCATGCTTTGAACAGCACCTGCTTCGGACAGGATTGGCTAAGATACAGAATGGTGGTTAGAGGATTCATTTCTTAATGCAAAACAGATATCAAAATACTTTGATAAAACCCTGATTTGAAAGGCTTATGCCTATTTATTAGGGGAAGTGTGCCAAATCAGGTTTCTTCAGTCATTTAAAAAAAAAAAAAAACAAACTTACTGAGGGTCTACATGTGCCAACGTCAGGATCCAACATATAGGTGAATATATTGCCTTTGAGAAGCTAATAACCTAATTAGGGAGGCAGGTAGAAATGATACTTAGTCTGCATTGCAAAAGTGGCTCTGCAGGAACAGAGAGGAAGAAGGGCTGACTACCGAGAGGTTTCACAGAAAGGCAATCTGAATGGGATCTCAAAGGGTCAGGAAGAGACCACCAGCCGCAAGCAGGATGGAAGTCTTTACATGAAAGTATGCCTCACCCAAATCTCCAAGCTCCAAATACTAAATGAAAACTGTTAATAAGTATACAGTGTACCCTGGAACTTCGCTATAATAGTCAGTATCCTAAAATTTAATTTATGGTAAACACTTCGCATCTTGAATCTTGTCTAAAGGGGTCTGATACTTTAAAAATCTCATTGAACAGTAGTTCTACCGATAAAACATATATTCATGGAGGTCTAAATATTTTATTGCTAGAAAGCCTATGGCTCACATAGTCTAAAATGTCTTGACTTTTTAAAAGAATGGTTGGCTTTTAGTTTACTAGGGCTTCATAACAGATGCTTTTTAATTTCCTATCATAAATATAGCTGTCGGGCTGGCCAAGAGGCGTGTTGGTTAAGAGTTGGCTTGGGACACCAGCTCTGAGCAGCAGGACCCCGGTTCGGATCCCACATGAGGGCCAGTGATACTGCGCCCTCTACAGCTAAAATAGATGGTGAACAACAGCTCGACCTGGAGCTGGGCTGCTGTGAGTCACCAGTGACGGCATAGGCTGCAGTGGAGCTGCAGTGGGCTCCTGTAAGCTACCATGAGCAGCCAGCAGTCAACATGAGCTACCAAGAGCCGCCGTGAGAGGCCATCCAGTGACCGGCGACCGATCTGCCTCACCCAGCAAGAGTGCAATGATAATACCAACATGGGCCAGTGAAGTGACATTCTCCACAACTAAACTGAAGAACAAAAGGACAGCAACTTGTCTGTTCGTTCCCCTTCCCTGATTCCTCAATGCTGTTCCCCTCCCCCAATTCCCCAATAAAATCTTTTTTAAAAAATTTTAGAAAATAAATAAATAAATAAATAAAGCTGTCATATTACTGTCCCAATCCATAATTGCTTCTGAAGGTCACAGCTTCAGAAGAAAACAGTAACGATTTCACAGAACCAACACATCAAAGTTTTTTAACATTTAGGAATCACAAGTGTTGGAGAAACCAGTTTGCTATTACTCCTTCCTACACCCAGTTTCTCTACTTTTACACACACAGGCAAAAGAAAGAGGCCCATGTGCATGCTGTTCTCTGTAGACTGTTCATTCTACCTGAATCCAACACCCTTGTCAATTTCATCCATCCTTGTCTTACATACTATTATCCTTTGAAAATTTTATGAAGGAGTTGGTCCAACAGATGGGTGGCTAGCCCTGCCCAACATATGTTGTAGGAAAAACAGCTCTTAGACAAGACAAGAAAGAATTGCTAAGTCCCTTTCCCTTATCAGGCTGAGAACAGTGAGACCCCCTTAGGGGAAAGCAAATTATCTTTTAACCTTTATTAAGAAAAGCTACTGGACTGAGATGATCTGTAAGAAACAAGGTGATCAAAGAAGGGAGAGGGAGTTCCAAGGCTAACATCGACTCCCTGAGATAAAAATATGCTCTTGCCTGCAGACAGCAGAGAACTAGACTACAGAGAGAAAAAAATAACCTGAGTCAGTAGAACTGGGAGCTGTTTCATTACAGACAGATGGGAAACATTCAGATAAGCACACTATCTTGTTTAGAACACAGAGCTCAACGGACGGGGGTGGGGGGGGAGGGGGGGGCGAACCTGGAACACATAGCATACATGAACAAAAAAACTGAATAAATGACTAATCGTAGTCTTATTTGAAAAACCAGAAAGAACAGAACAGCAGCAATCTTTCCTCTTTGCCCCTTACCTGTCCATAAAGCTTAACCTGATAGCATCTGATCCTGTCTTCAGATGGATATCTGCCTTTCAACATACTATCTAAGCGCTCCCCAAGGAGAACAGTAAGACCAATTCTGCCAGAGACAGTATCTGCCAGAACTAAGGAGTCTCATTCTCTTTTGAGTGAAGGCCAGTGGATGGGAAGAGGTCCCCAAATGCCATTTGTATGAATCTTTCAAGATATGCTGTGAAACAGGAAAACACTACAGACTACATTTTAGCTGAAATCTAAAAATAACAAAAGAACATTCCCTATTTTTAGATATCTAACTTTCAAGTTTAAAAACATGAAAAGTAAAAGAAACCATTAAAAACAAACTGGAATTATAAAATGTTTTAAAAGATACTTTTGTATTGGGAAAACTGATTTTAAAGACAGAATTTCAAAAATCCTGCGTTCTTTCTGTTCTGCCTCCTTGCTCAAACTTTCCCATCTCCAAAAGTTAGAGTCTCGATCCTATGTGTTATCAAGAGCATTTCCAAAGACCCAAAAGATGATCTAGAAAGGAAGTTATACCACAAAAGAGCAAGCACAGCTAAGGAAAACTTATTTAATATACTCTCACAAAAAGACATAAAAATAGCGCTTAAAGACAATAATGTATAAAATCGCAAAAGCATTTAATTATCTTACATTAAAAACAATGCCACAGATAATAAAATAATTGATTAAACAAAAATAGATATTTTCTCCCACGTAGGTCACCTCACTGAACAGTCTTAAGGTCAGTAAACATCTAATTCAAAGCTATCACTGAATAACTAGAATTTGCAATAAAAAAAACCTTAATATTTTTACAATAAAAAACTGAAAATGCAGTACATTTTCTGGACCATTTATATGTACCCCCATCTACCTTCCTCCCCATCTCCATTCAATCCTAGTACAAATATGCCCAACCTTTTTTAAAGAAACCTATGATAAACAGAATTTGCAGGAAATAAGGAATTACCGGACTGTACGGCCATCATTAACATCTCAGGTTCCAGTAGAGTCATAACAGATTCTTCTCAGAAACAACAGCACACAAATAAAATGAAAAAATTCTAAGTTGCAGAAGAAAGATGTTGTCTTCAGGGGCTACCGAAACTTTTCATAAATTCAGCCTCATGCCTTATGCTCAAATCTGGCTGTGAGGGCTCACTCCCTTTCTCAGCGCCGTTATCAGTTTACCCTTCAGCAAAGTGAAGATGGCACAGACTTGAATTACTGCCGACAGGAAACCAAAAAGCTCTCAAGTTAAAACATATGAAGTGTGGTTAGAACAGGGAGTGAGCGCCTCCCCTTGCTATTCATATCTGAGGGGAGGAGAAATGCAGAAAGAGGCCTTCAGAAAACCAATCGACTGCTTTTTCTTTTCCTCTTTTTTCAAGAAGAGAAGATGAGGTTTTTGTTCAAAACCTGAGTGGGAAGGAACTCTGCCGCTAATGCAGCTTAGAGCAACAGATTAAACACAGTCCCAACAACTCAATCTTGTGAAATAAACGGCCCAATTACTGGCCCATTAATAGGAGGCAGGGGTGAGGATTAGGCACACAGAAACGTATACATACAAATAAATGTGTATGGTGAATTCATTTTCTGAAAAAGAGTTCCCCGCAGCTTTTTCATCTGTGGTATTTATAGATAACAGGCTAAGGAAGTTGAATATTTAACTACAGAAGCTCAACTATTTCTCCACCCCCACTCCAATTAAAATATCTGTTTCAAAAAGTCATCTGAATACATTCCAAAGCTGTAATCTGTCTTTCGGATCTGCCAATCCCCTATAAGAGCCTCTGACTTGCTCCTATGTGAGGCACGTGATCTGTGAATACACAGCTTACTGATGTTATTTGACTTTTCTAAAATGCTTATGATCTTGCTGGATGTACAGAACACATAAGGAGACAGTTCCAATATATAAAAATTTCCCTTTCCTGATAAAGAAACTTTACTTCTTCGTCTACTGGCACAGAGCAGGAGTTTCTGAATAAGAAGGAACATGGGCATTTTACCTTCCACGCAAAAACAAAAACAAACCAAAATCCTTTCAAATTAAACAATTTTCACTTACGCAAAATTAAAAGCCCATTCATTCCCTTCACAGTCCCTTTTACTAATAGATATTAATAAGAACATTTAGGTGCTTTTTAACATATTTAATTGACTTTTAAATAGCTGAAAACTAGAAATCCATGCGTAGTATGTTTACCTAGAATTCTTCCATCTTTCTGGTGAAACATCACCCTGTATCTTGAAAGTCTGCTGCTGCAAACAGCCCAGCAAATGACTGAATGCTTACAGAGTTGGACAAATGATAAATGAAGTGCTAAGGCCCCTTAAAAGAGAAAATAGTCTCAGAATGATTGAGGGCAATGTTTTCTTATTAGAAAAGGGAAAGCAATGCAAATTTGGGGTGGCAGAGATTCTGTGGAGGAGAGAAAAACTTTCTCACTCCAAGAACATCATGTTTAAAAGAAAAGCCAGAGAAGCCCTATATAGAACTGTGGGAATGACTCAACAGGCAACAACAGAGTGGCAGCCAGTGTGGGCTACATGCTGCTCTGGGAAGACAGAAACATTCTCACTGGACCCTTCTGGCAACCAAGCTCTCAAACTGTCTTAAAAAAAAAAAGGGGGCGGGGGTGGTAAATTTCAACTTCCAGACTATGTGATAGTCTGGTCAGAGGTTAGCAACTAAAGGAAAAGCATCCCCAAAAGGCTGAGTCATTCCTTTGTCCCTATGTGGGCTGTACAATTTGCTGTGTGAGGATTTTTCAAATGAAACAAGTTCTCACAGTTCTGTACTTACAGCAAAATAAATACAAATTATAAGATTCCTGCCCAGAAGATGGCAGGAAGGGCAGAGGGCTGTTTCCCTCTGGCCAAAACTCTCTTTGCTGTATAAGAGTGCTCGGAAGGCCATAAATATATTCCAGCCCTACAGAGAAACTGACAGTCATATGGTGGTAGACACAGTAACACATCACATTTCAACTGACTTAACTTTTTCACAGTAATTCCACACCCATTATCTATCTCATCTCATTTCGGATAAAATGAGCTAAAGGAAAGAAAAACAACTTATAAAACAAAAATCTAAAAAATTAATCCTAAAAAAAAGAAAATAGGAAACAACAAGCAATATAATCTTTGCGTGCTAAGATTTTGCATTTACCCCCAAAGAGTATCAGCGTGGTAACAGACTCACTGTGAAAACTGGCTTTAAGAGAGGCATCACAGTTCTAAAAGTTTGAACTCCAATGGCAGCCTTAGTTCCACTATTTTTTGTGCAAATTAGCAAAATTTCAAAGAAAGAGAACTCAAGTAAACGTGAACGTGTCTGCACAAATGAACATGATTTTCAAGTTAACAGCTCCAACGGAATGAAGGGTCGTGGTCTTGATTTCCAATAAAAGAAAAGTTCTTTCACTTTTAATCATAATTCTAGCTAATCAACACAAATTTAGTATGATCTACAGTCTCTATAAATCCACTCAAAAGGGACCTGATAACTGCAGGATATCAATATGGTTTATTCACAGTTTTCCCACCCCACACCTCCTCCCCAAAGGCCTGTGATGTTCATAATCAAGAGGAACTTGACAAGTTCTTATCCTACTTGACCTTCCCACATACCTGTCATAGTTTCCATACTCTTCTGAAAACTTCCTATCTCCTTGATTTTCTTAAAAATCCTATTTTCCTAACTCTGACCTTTCCTCTCAGAATCCTAAGTGGCTCCTCTTTCTCTGCCCCTCACAGGAGCACCTCTTTCCTTGTTTACATACTCTCCCCTGGGCAATCTTATCCTTTCTTTTAAAAATTTTTTTAATTAAAATTTATTGGGGTGACAATGGTTAGTAAAATTACATAGGCTTCAAGTGTATAATTCAGTAATACATCATCTATATATCACATTGTATGTTCACCACCAGAGTCAGTTCTTCCATCACCATATATTTGACCCCCACTTACCCTCTGGTAACCACTAAACTATTATCTGTGTCTATGAATTTTTGTTTCTTTGTCTTATTCCTTTGCTGCTTCAGTTTTTTTTTTTTAGCTGAGCCATCCTGCCATCTGTTGGCAGCTCAGCTCGGCTTGGGCCAGGACTCGAACCGCTGTTGCTCAGAGCTCAAACTCTTGAGCGAGCTCTTAACCAACTGAGCCACTCAGCCGGCCTTGCTGCTTCAGTTTTATATCCCACATATCAGTGAAATCATATGGTTCTCGACTTTTTCTGACTTATTTCATTTAGCATAATAATCTCAAGATCCATCCATGTTGTCGCAAATGGCACTATTTCATCTTTTCTTATAGCAGAGTAGTATTCCATTGTGTATATATACCACATATTCTTTATCCAATCATCTATCGAAGGACACTTTGGTTGTTTCCATGTCTTGGCCACTGTAAATAAAGCTGCAATGAACATCGGAGCACATACAAGTATATCTTCACAGATAAATGTTTTCAGGTTTTTTTTGGGTATAGACCCAGGAGAGGGATTGTTGGGTCATGTCAATCTCATCCTTTCTTAAGGTTAACTACCACCTACATACTGATCCATATCTGGCTCTGACCTCATCTGTAAGCTACCAACTGATGCTCCTCTACCTGGCTATCTGAAACTCAGTATGCCCAAAAGCAAACTTCCAATAGCATCATCCTGTTAAAACCCCTCCAGGTGCATTGCTTCCATTTTTCCTGTCTTAGGTAACAGTACTCAGGTCCCAAACCATAAATTTAGACTCTCCTCCCACCAGCCCCAAACATCTAAATGTAACTATCTCAAAATTTATTCCTCAAATCCATCCTTTTTGTTCCAGCCCACCCAATCAATGCTCAAATTTTCCCACTGTCTTATAAAGTTTTTAGAGTTGATTTATTCAAATCAGAGTAAAAAAGGAGCAACATTGCATTTGCATTGATGTGTCTCTTAAATCTCTTTGAATATAGGTTCCCTCTTCCTCTCTTCTTTTCTTGTAGTTCATTTGTTGAAAAAAAAAAAAACCAGGTTGTTTTCCCACATTTTGGATTTGGCTAACTATATCCCCCATGGTGTTATTTAACCACGCTCCATTCCCCATATTTCCAGTAAATTATAAGTTAGATACAGAGGCTTGATCCAATTCAGGTTCAAGTTTTTCACAAGAGTATTTCAGAGGTGGTACTGTGTGCTTCAGCAATAGCTTAACTGTGCTCCTTTCTCGCCAGCCTTGTCTGGATTAAAGCCATCCTTGTTACCAACTGATTCTTATTCATCCTTCAAAACTCAGTTTAAGTGCTACCTTCTCCAGAAAGCCTTTCCAGATCCCCTACCCTCCTCACACCCGCCATGAATATGCTAAATACCCCTCATTTATGCACCCACAGAACCTGGGCCCGCCTCTACTATTGCTCTTTACCACATGGCTTAATGCCTCTGCATTAACAGATCTAGCACAGTGTCTGACATGTGAAAGCATTCATAAATGTATGCCAAATAAAATGAAAAGCCCTATTTACTGCAGAAAATTCTAACAGCAAGGAAAAAGTTCATAACAATCACAGAATCCCTACCTACCCAGGAAATACAGGTAATGTGCTACAATTTTCATTAGAACACATGCTGAAGGTATTATTTAGAAATTGCATGAGGAAGACAACTTATCCACAGCACTGAAGTATAAGGTTAACATAAATAAGGATATCCACAATAATACCCCCAGCAAATATTAGGTGCTAATGACAATGAAAATGCCCAAATTGGGGCCGGCCGAGTGGCTCAGTTGGTTAAGAGCTCGCTCAAGAGTTTGAGCTCTGAGCAACAGCGGTTCGAGTCCAGCCCGAGCTGAGCAGCCGCTGAGCTGCCAACAGGTAGCAGGATGGCTTAGCTAAAAAAAAAAAAAAAAATGCCCAAATTGTAGGGGTGAGTAGGAGAAGCCAGAGAAACAGAGAGCCTAACTCACCCACATTTAACCATAGAAAGCTGTCAACCTCACTAACAGCTGATGCCAATTTCTGTGATGGACTGTAGTATAGACAGGTATACACAAAATAACAAATGCCTTTTTATGATCTCTGCGGGACCTCAGAACACTGAACTGTAATCTTGTTCCTATGTTCTTTTCTGATGTAGGTTCTCACAAGTGCATGTATGAGTTTACTGAGGTTTAGCTCCACAAAAATCTATTCATCATACAGAAATTTTACAGGCTCTACCTAGTTAAGTCTCTCCCCCAGACACCTACTGTTGGGGAAAGTGAAAACACACAAAGGTAACATAACCCAGCACCCAGACAAGTTGCTACAGGTTCCGGGCAGCTTCTACTTCCTGTGACCACAACCTACTACTGATGAAAAACCCAGTCGAGACCTGCAGACCTGGAAGGATTACACATGACCGTAAGTATGCTACTCCTTGGCCTCAGGATAGATGAAGACTGTATTTTCAGCTAACTTGTCAAAATATAGTAAATGTTAAGGGTTATGATGGCCATAAATATAAATAGCCAACTCATTCATACTGTACTTCTGAAATATTGTCATTATGCCCAATGTTAACACCGAGGGGGGCACGAAGATAAGGATGAACCAGGCTGACACTGCCTCCACCCTCAAGAGTCTTGTAATGAAGCAGAGAAGAAAATCTCTACCCAATAATTAAAAACAAAAAAGAAAAGTGAAGTGCTAAATAAAAGTACAAACATCAAAAAAGCAGCAGCAATTTGTTGTGGTTACAAGAGACTTGGATTGCTTCTTGAGGGAAGGATGATGTGAGCTGGCTCTTTAAAAAATAAGGCACCAGAGTTTATCAGTTTCTTTTCAAACTCCCAACTCCACAGACTTGTATACCCATGAATCATAAAATAGCAAAGCCAAAGGAAACCCAGTCTTGACCTAATCTAACCCCTTATCCAGATTACTAAGAGTGACAGACATGTAAGAAACTCTTCTACAAATTCCTGACAAGTGGTTCCCAGTACGTTACTAGACAACTTGTATGTAGAAGAACCTTAAAAATGCTTCAGCGGGGGGCCAGCCAAGTGGCTCAGTTGGTTAAGAGCTCGTACAAGAGTGCGAACTCTGAGCAACAGCGGTTCGATGCCTGGCCCGAGTTGAGTTGCCGCTGAGCTGCCAACAGGTGGCAGGATGGCTCAGCTAAAAAAAAAAAAAAAGAATACAAAAATGCTTTAGCGAGCGAGGAAATGAACTGAATGGTCAAAAACAATGAAACACCCCCTGGCTACAAACTTTTGGGGGAAAGTTCTTCCTCACTGGTAATCAAAGAAATACAAAGTGAAATGAAAATGTTTCGCCTATCACATTAGCAGTCTTTTACAAATGAGACTATCAATGCTACTAAGTGAACCAGGCCCTCACACAGGGTTGATGGAAGTACACATCAGTAGGCCACTTTGGAACAGAATGGGACAATGTACTGTTCAAGAACCTCAATTTTTAACAAGGCCTACAAAGGCCTGTGTGATTTGGCTCCTATCTACCTACTTATTTCACACCACTCTCTCTCTTGCTCTCAATCCCTCCACTGACACACTGGCATTCTTTTAGTTCTTCTGTGCCAGCTTCCCCCAATAATCCTTACCTGTCCCTTTTGCCCCCTTTGCCCAGCCTTAACATATGCTATTCCCTCTTTCCTTTGTTTGGGCAACCACTACTTGTGCTTTGGCCGTCAACTTAAATGTCTCTTCCACAAAGACTTTCCTGACCAAACTCTCCCCCTGCGCAACACCTAAATTAGAACCAAAATTATTAAATCTGTTATAGCATCTTATGCTTTTTTCCCCTCCAAAGCATTTACCAATATTTCAACTATGAATTGGCTTGTATAAGTCGTGGTTTAATCTTTCTTTTAGTGTAAGTTCCATGACAATGACAATGAGAACCTTATCTGACCTGTTCCTTGCTGTCTCTCCAATGCTTAACACACAGATGGTGTTTAATAGTCACTGAATACATTTTCAATGTTAAAATAGTCAAATTCTTTAAGCCAGTATTTCGACCTCTAAGGAAATAGTCAAAATGCAAAAAAGGCTTTAAGGTGTTCATCCAAATATTAGTATAAGTTGAGAAACAGAAAATGATTCAAATGTCCAATGGGGGTAGGGTGGGGGGGCAGTTAAATAAATGATGGCACAGAATGGAAAGTTATACACCCATTAAAAAAGCTACTTATAAAACTTTCAATGACATATGAAAAATCTTAAGCTACAATGTTAAATGAAAAAACCATGGTATTAGCTCAGTTATTTTTAAAACACACATTTGGAAGAAGACTGGAGGAAAATAAACCATTTACTAAGAGCAGTTTTCTCTGGGCGATGGAATCCATTGGGAGGAGTTTTGTTTTGTTTTTCAAACAGGGAGTCTATCTGCTGTCTGTTTGTGCTCCAGGCCAACACAACTGAGGAATACCTAAGAACGGGAAATTGATCCTCTTTAAGAACTGAGATGAAGTAAGTTATGAAATTCTCTAAGTTGCATTAGAAACAGAATCACTGAATTGACATACTTAAGATTTGGGCATTTTCACATTGGCTGGGAGACCTAATCTAGAAAATCCTTGATAACCAAGCTCCCTGAGGAGCACAAGTAACAAATCTCTTTCCTTTCCCCCAGGAAATATTGTAATTTGAATCAGAAATTGCCCGCTCAAAATTTTGACTTCTTCCAGCAGTTAATTAGTATCTCCTGTGCAACAGTAAAACATGCACAGCTACAGCATGTGCCCTTACAGAAAGAACTACATTATCTGCCCTTTCTTCCACAGCTACATGTGTGGGGAACAAATGAGGACTTCCTAAATTTTACACAAAGGAGAAGAAATGCATATGAAAGGGGACCAAGTATATCCTTTTCACTTCCATTCTCTTATTTCTCTTCACATAACTTTTCCGATCCCACTCAGCATAGCAAACAACAGATACATACAAACCGCATATTCTTTCAGAAAAATATCTGGAATCAGCAAAAACAGAAAATGAATTTTTTACAAGATGACACAGAAGCATTAAAATATAGGAAATCTGTAAAAACAAATCTAATAAAAGATGTGGAAGACCATCACAGAGAAAATTATAAAACCTCATTAGGAGACCTTACAGAAAATCTAAAGAAATGAAGAAATATAACACATTCATGGTAAATATTCTAAAGATGTTAATTTTCCACAAATTGATTTATAGATTTAATGTAATCCCAATCAAAATCCCAGTGATTTTGTTAAGATTTTTATTAAAATATAGCTAACATATATTAGTTTCAGGTATACATCATAGTTATTTAACAGTGCCCACCTAGCACAATACAGTTATTACCACATTACTGATTACTATATTCCCTATGCTAAAGAAGTGATCACCATGATAAGTCCAGCAACCATCTGACACTGTACCACACATCACAATATTATTGACTATATTTCTATGCTGTATATTACATCCCCAAGACTTAATTTGTTTTATATCTGGAACTCTGAACCTCTTATTCTTCATCTCCCTCCCGCCCCTTTTAATTTTTCAATTAGAGTTGACATTCAATATTATTTTATATTAGTTTCAGGTGTCCAAAGTGATTTTAAAATTCATACGGAACTGCAAAGGACCAAGAATAAGCCAAGAAAGACATTTTTGGAAAAAGAAAAAGGTGGGAGGATAGCTTCTCCCATATAACAAGGCTTATTATTGTTACCATCATTAAGACTGTGAGGTACTGGTATAGGCATAGACAAATAGACCAAATAGTGAGCTCAGAAACACAGCACACATAGGTCCTTGATAATATGAAAGAGGTAGCTCTGCCGATCAATGGGGGAAAGAACAGTATTTTCAATAAATAAGAATCCATTTGGGAAAAAAATTAAATTGGAGCTGACTTTTACCCCCATACAAAAAATTAAGACACAAAACTCACTAATCATACTCATAGATCAATTACATTAAATTTAGAAATTTTTAATCGAAAGATACCATAAAGAGAATGATAAAGACAAATGAGAGTGGGAGAAGGTATCTATAACACATTTAAGCAACAACTAGTATTCCGAATATATAAGGCACTCCTATTAAGGGAAAAAAGAAAAAGGCGACAATACAGGAGGAAAGAACAGGCAAAACATTTTACTAGATACTTCACAAAAAAAAAAAAAAAAAAGAAGAAGAAATCCAAATGGCCAATGAGATATTTAACCTCATTAGAAAACAGTAATGAAAATCAAGACTATCATAGATGATACCTTTATGTAACCAGCAGAGCAGTAAATATTAAAAATCTAACAATTCCAAGTGTTGGCAAGGATATGGAGCAGTGGGAACTTTCATATATTGCTGGAGGATATATAAACTGGTACAACTACTTTGGAGAACAGTTTAGTATTACCTAATAATTGTATAATACTATATATATTATAGAAATTTCCATTCTAATGTATATGTGCCTGTACACATGTACCAGGATTCATCAAGAACAGTCACAACAACACTGTAATAACCTAAACCTGCAACAACCCAAATGTTCACCAACAGATTTTTTTAAATTATGGAATAATTTTCCATGGGAGCATCCACTATACAGTAATGAAATGGATGAACTAAAGCTATATACATGAATGAATACCACATGTTGAGAAAAGGAGCAATATGATTCATTCCATTCATATAAACTTAAACTATATTGTTTAGGAATAAATATATAGTTTATAAAACAAATGATTTTCAGGAAGTCACAATAGGAAGAGAGATGGAGTTGTGATCAGAGAGAAGCACACGGGAGGCTTCCTTGGGGCTCACAATAAGCTATTATTGGGCTGAGTAGTGGTTACACAACTCATTGCTTTACAGTTATTTTATAAATTTATGTACTTTTCTGTATGTATGCTATTATTCCCGTCCCCCCCAAAAAAAATAAATAAAAGACTTGAATGGTGAAATATATATCATCAGTCTAATTTCAAGGGGGATGATTAGTATAAGCTTTTATAGCTTTGTAGACCTAATTTCAAATATTGTGTCCCACTGTTCTCTAAATATATTCACATGGGTTGGATCATGAACAATCTGTGATTCAGAAATGAAGGTTTCTATAGGGATAGATATAAGCAATTTTTTGTGGGTGATATTTTCTTTTTTTTTCTTAGTTGCAGGTGCATAAAACAATGTAATAGTTAGTAGACATTTACACCCCTCACAAAGTGATAACCCCCCCAATCTACTACCCCTCTGATATCATACATAGCTGTTATAATTCCATTGACTCTATTCCCTAATAGAGGTGCCAAAAAATTGTATACACGTAACTTGTATTCATCTTTTCTTATCAGTACATATTGAGTATTACAATTTTAATACAGTTTTTTCCTTTCTTAAAATGTGTATACATTTTTTGGCACTCTCTGTATATATATATTTAATTATAGTTGACATTCAGTATTATTCAGCTTCAGCTTCAGGAGTCAGGCATCTACACCATCCAAAAAGCGGTCTCCCTAATAAGACAAGTGCCCATCTGACCCCCTACAAAATCTTTACAACATTATTGATTATATCCTCCAAACTGTATTTCATATCCCCGTGGCTATACTGTGACTACTAATTTGTACTTTCTAATCCCTTTACCTTCTTCCCCATTCCCACCTCTCCGCCCATCCAGCAGCCCTCAGTTTTTGGGGTTTTTCCCTATATCTCTGAGTCTATTTGTTTTGTTTGTTCATTTATTCTGTGGATGATATTTCAAGTTTTTATTTATTTAATCATTGGTGGATTAGAGAAAGGCACTTTCTCAATAACGAGGCCCCTTTCAAAATGCAAAAATTTAAGGTCATACAAAGTTCTTATCTGCTTTAATATCCAATCAAGGATTTGTTAACCAGAACACAAGAAGTGCAGGATAGCCATCTAGGGCAGGAGCTGGCAAACTTTTGAGGCGGAAGGGCCAATCCTGTCCCTCACAACAGTTTAAAATTATTTGAGAGCCGTAAAACAAATGAAATCACCATTATGTAAATAATATCCTTTAAAATTTTTATAAATGAAATTATGATAGTTTTATTTTCATTTTCAATTTTACTGCAGAGCCACACACACATACTCAAAGAGCCACATGTGGCTCACAAGCCGCAGCTTGCCGACCCCTGATCTGGGGGATGCCTAGGAAGGGGGGACTAAGCAGGAAGGAGGAAAGGGAAATCTCACTAGTTTCAAAAATGTTGCCTGGTATCCAACTTCTATGCATGACCCAAAAAAGTAAAAAAAGTATCCCTGATAAACAGATCACTAGCCCCAAATTTAGTTTGTAGTACCTAAAATGGAAAGGAAAAACAAAAAAATTTGGTATTGATTAGCTCAATGAGCTAATCAATGAACAAAGGAATTAAAGGAACAGGAGGGAAGGAGGCAAACACTAGTAGCTGCGGTAAAACTTATTCTTTACATATTTTAATGTCTTCCTCAGTGTCTCATATGACAAGCACTTTATAAATATCTGCTGAGTACTAATTTCCATGGTGGTCACAGCAGTGAACAGTAGAACTGTAGGAAAGTACAAATGATTGTTCTGAAATAAAAATTTTAAAGTCAAGGACAAATAAATGGTCAAGAATATAACCCCAAAAATGCCAGCTTTCTCTTGGAAACCTTTATGAACTTGTCATCTATTAATTTATCTAACTTTTGTCTGCAATTCCTTCTGAGTAATGCATTCCATGTAATTACTATTTACTTTTTTCTTAACTCTGTAATTCCCAACCTTCAGGAGGCACACCTCTTAGGATATAAGCAGTCCCCAACTTGTAAATGGATTAGATTCTAAAAGCTCATTTGTAATTTGATCATCTAGAACATGGAATGCATTTTCCCACAGACGCCACGAAATATGAATTATGGCAAAATTCCCAGGCTTACCCACAAAAGCCTATGGGATGACTAAAATGAAACATATTTGCACTGAGGAAAAGAAGCAAAAGATTACCAGCCCCCATCTTGAGGCTCCTGAAAATAACCTTATGCAGTCTCAGCCAGTTCTGGAGTTCATTCATACTTAATTGGATATCAGATTATTGTGAAGAAGGAATGGATATGTAAGGAAAAGAGAGCCAAAGAGCACTGCACCATTAAAGGAAGAAGCAAAGCAAAACTTAAATTTTCCATTATAATACATTCATTCAATGTGCACCAGAACTCCTTTAACTGGAGCCAAAGATGATGGCATTAGATCATTAGAGAGGTTTTTCCAAGGCTTCTCCAAACCCTGGCTGGACAGGATCCACAGGCAGATCAATTTAATCTTTTAGACCTAAGTGTTTAGCCTAGCAGAAGACAAAGGAGTAATATTTTTAAAAGATACACCTTGAAATTTCTCTACCAACTTTTTCCAATGAGGCCAATAAAGGTTGAGTTAACCAAAGGTACCTTCTCTCATTAGGACTCCAACTTCCTCTGTTTAGTAAATAGAAGTATCAGGACCTTGACTGCCTATTACTGTCTTATAAGGACCCTTGCTCATTCACTGAATTGCTATATCAGCTTCTAAATGAAACAGATCTGAGAAGTACATTTCTCACTCCATCCTTTCAACATACAGTACACCATCCATAAAAAAGCAGCTCCTCTGACTCCAGAATTTATTGTGCTCTAAACTCCACACTTTTCCAATTTCATAATCTTCTCAGGGATTTTCCATTTCTGCTCTTACCTTTACCTCCCTACAAATAACTATTCGAAGAAGACCTAGTGTAAAATATAATAATTTTCCAGACTCTTTCTCCTTTTGAGAGAAGAAACACCATTAAGGTATACAAATAGAAGACCCGATTAAGGCCAGGAAAGCCCTGCAACTACGCACTAACAATACTGCCCCTGTGCAGACATTCACCTGATGCTGCTGGATGGAATAAAAAAGAAAACAAAAGCATGTTTCACCAGGGAAACAGCTACTCTGCAACTTTCTAATTCTCTTAGCTTGATCAACATTTCCTATTTTCTCTATAATAACAGAATCTGATTTTGACAGTTACTTTAAGTGATTTTTGCTAAGCAATTAGTATTTCGGTCACTGGTATACATTCTACTATATAAAGAGCATTTTCTGTAGTCATCAAACTTTTTAGATTACGAAATGTGATCAACAAATATGGTGAATGTTTAAATTTTTTTTAAAAATGTATTAAAGTAAAAGACACATTGCCATTAATTGCCCTCGCTTCGAACACACTTATCCCATCTATCCCATCGTTCTTGCCACTTTTTGAAGCAGTTCTGAAAGTCCTCTTTCATGAGTGTCTTTAGTTGCACTGTCGTGGCTGCCTCAATGTCCTGAATCAATTCAAAACGTTTTACCTTTCACAGTCATTTTGACTTTGGGGAAGAGCCAGAAGTTGCATGGTGCCCAATCCGGTGATAAGGTGGATAGGGACACACTGTAATGTTTTTATTTGACAGAAATAGCTGTACCAGAAGCAATGTGTGACACGGAGCCTTTCCGCTGTGATCACAAAATACAGTGAACACTGCTGCCAAGTGCCATCCAACGGAAAGGCAAGGATCTTCAATACGAGAAGCGGTACGTCAAACTTTAGTAACAGTGTGTGACAAGTTTCAACTTGTTCAGTGTAGTCAGTTGGGTGTGAGCTACAGTTGAGAGAAGGTGTGTTTTAAAGTATGCCGCAAATTATCCTCCATAATGACAACACTCCGTGTCACACATCGCTTCTGGTATATGGGAATTTCTGTCATATAAAAACATTAGTGTGTCCTCATCCACCTTATTCACCAGATCTGGCCCTGTGTGACTTCTCGCTCTTCCCCAAAGTCAAAATGAATGATTCAGGACATCGAGGCAGCCACAATAGCGCAACTAAAGATGTTCACAAAAGAGGACTCCAGAACTACTTCAGAAGGTGGAAAGAACAATGAGATAAGTGTATTCAAAGCAAGGAAGAGTATTTTGAGGAGGATTAATGGCAGCATGTCTTTTACTGTAATAAATTTATTTTATTTAAACATTCACTGTATTTTTTATCGCATCTCATATTTCTTTATTAAGCCTCTCTCCCTCCCTTTAGCACTGTTCTAATACCAGTATTTCACCATTATTTCCTTTCTAAAGTTGAACACAATTTCATTTTCTTGGGTATCTTTTCTCCTGCCAAAATGATAATTATGTTGTATATACCATTATGTTTGTCCATTTCAAGTATCCATATTCCCTTTTAAGCATGATCACAATTAATCAATTTGGGGCTCCTGGACAGGAAACCATTCCAGCAACTGAAAAGGTTGGCTCCAACACAGTTCAAACTAAAGTAGGTAGATGATCTATTGTAGATCAGAAGCTTTCAACTTGTGCTCTTTTTGAGAGCTGAGGGGCATGAGGGATGCTAAGTGGGGGTCTGGCTCCTCCATTCACCTGTCATTCAACCAGAGCAGATATTTCACACACTGGGTTTATATATAAAATTTCAAATTTATAGAGTTCTTCAACTTAAAAAAATAGTTTAAACTTCTGATCTAAATGTTTTATCACTAATTAAGAGAATAAAAGAATTGCTCCACCAAATACTTCACCTCTACAGGGATGGACTCAGAAAGCCTTTCTTCCAAATAATCTAAACCCTGAACTGAACAAGTTTTTTTTTCTGTCCAGCAACAGAGTCAATAATCACTTTTTCTTTTGTTTTTCTTTTTTTTTTTTTAAGGAATTCAAAATTTATTGAATGAATGCATTGATGACTATTATTAAGACCCAAGGAGTGTTAATTGTTTATTATTCTATTACCAGAGTGAAATTGTTGATAATCGTTTTCTAAATAATTCACTTAGCACCCCACAAACTAACAAAAAGAACCTTCATAAATGGCCTTGATATCACATTGAGATGTTAATCAGTTTAGAATTAGGGTTTCAAAAATATTTGTGTACCCTTATTGCTTTCAGCAACTTTCAGGTCTCTCTAAAGTTTACTTTTATTCTTTTAAATTGTTTTTAAAAGTAATCATTATACTGAAGCTAACCTGACCCCACATTTCTAATCGTTATGAGACTTAAAGATAGGTAAGGACTATAAATACAAATGTATTCCAATAAATGGATAGAATGAAGTCAGAGTAATATGTAGGTTGAGGAAGTAGTGTATGTATGATGCTATAGAGAAGGAAGAAACAAAAGAATTTCAAAACCGAATTAAACCAATTGTATTTACATATGCTACAGTGTGAGACGGTGTTAGAAGTTGAATGATACCGCCATATATTGGTTTTATAAAAGTATCATGGTATGTAGTTAATTATCTAACATGGTGCCTAGAGATAAGAGAACAACAATAATAATAACAACAACAACAACATTTATTAGTTACTTACTATATGTTAGGTGCTGTGCTCAGTACTTCACATGTATCACCTAATCCTCCCAGTGTCTCTTTGACGAAGTTTCTACTTCTACTCCAGCTCATAGATGAGTAGAATGAGTCTTAGAAAGATTGAATGGCTTGTGAGAGGACACAACAAACAAGTTTTAGAGCTTTTTGAGCATAGGTCTGACTTTTTGTTCTGTGTGAAATGAATGAACACCTTTTAATCATCTTGATGCTATACTAATTAGTAATAATTGATAAATCATTTCATAAATTTGTACACACGGTGTTTTGACACATCTAAAATGTTAAGACATTTGGCACATGCTGTAGTCATGACTGAGAAGGAAAGAGAAACAAAATTCATCGAGACTCATCAAACTTAGATATAGTTAACTATTGGTTGTGTAAATCCACCCATTTAGTGTCCTTTAAAGTCTTCTTTTCTATCAATATCTTAAGCATTTACTACAAAATATGCCTATTTGTGTTTCCCGGACATAGAACTCTTTCTTGGACAGAAATGTAAGAAAAACTATTTCTTTAAAATTTGACAATTACCAGGAATGAACGAACACTAAAATAGTCTGACAGCATAGTGTGAAATTCTGAGGTCTGATACTTGATATGGGAAATACAGCTTTGTGTTGAAGAGTGATTTAGAAAATAATTGTTGCGTTCCGTGGGTACTGTTCGAGTATAAAAGTACTCAAAATAATTACAATGAAAAGAGCCTACAGATTTTATAATGCCTTTTCCCAGATAATTACGTTCAGAATATCTGTCCATCACAATGTGGTATAAGCTGCCAATAAATAACAGGTTGCTTTTTCTTGATATTTGATCCCCAGAGTCAATTTATGAATAGTAAATGAAGATGAAGGTGCCTTCATTATAAGATTTGAGCTACATGGAACAAGTTCCCTTGTCTCCAAAACTTTGCCCCTAAAAAAAAAAGTTCTATGTTTTAAAGTCTTTGGTGGCTCCCTGTTAACAAGGAACTATTCCTGGGAGACATAAACTTTTATACCTTATTACATCCCTAAGTAAAATCAAATCAAACTGGGCGGCTGCCAAAAGGCAGATTCTCAGGCCTTCTTTCTGAGATTCTGATTTGATAGGTCTGAGATGAGATCCAGGAATCTGCATTTTAACAAGTACTTCGATGATTCTGATTTAGATGGTGTTCTGGACAACACTTTGAAAAAACCTTGACTTACTGGATAATTGACACAAGTAGTTGTTAACAAACTGGTAATATTGAAGCAAGAGTAGAAAAGAAAACCTGAAAAGTTACCAAACTCAAAATTCATCTCACTTAAAATATCATCTAGGTATAGCCCTACCTAGATGCTCAGGTTTATCTGAACTTTATTACTTTAAGTAGTAACATGTGAAATAAATGAACCAAGAGTTCCATAACTGACTATTGAAACTCAAGAAAAGGAAGAAAAAAAGGCTTTTGTTTGCTTCCAAATGGGTTTTTTTTATTATTTTTTTTATTGTGAAATACACAATTTTTAGAATTAGTTTCAGCTGTACAACACAGTGCAATAGTTATACTTTTTACCCCTCGAAGTGACAGTCCCCCTCCCCCAATCCGCCACCCCACTTCCCCCGCAATATCATACATATCTATTACAATTCCCTTGACTCCACTCCCACACTATACTCCACTCTTTTGCTTTTCATTAGTTTTTTTTTCATTTTCCTTTTTTCATTATTAGTTTTAGGTATACAAAACATAATGATTAGACATTTACACCCCTCACAAAGTGATAACCCCCCCCACCTGGAGTTTACTACCCCTCTGACATCGGACATAGCTATTACAATATCATTAACTATATTCCCTATGCTGTACTTTACATCACATGACTATATACGCATATATACTGGGGGTGCCAAAAAAATGTATACAAGTGCAAGTGGACACTTTGGTCAACGTTGTTCAAGCAGTAAGTAGTTCGCCACAATAAGAAGTGTCTGAACGCTGAAAGTAACCACTTTGAGCATCTCTTGTAATTGCAGAAGTCAAACGTGACTTGTATTCATCTTTTGCTATCAGTATATATTGACTTTTACAATTGTAATATAGTTTTCCTTTCTTAAAATGTATATACTTTTTTTGGCACCATCTGAGTATGTATGTGTATACATACACAAGTTTTGACAACTAAGTTCGTGAACTTGTTCCAACAATGTTGCTAACCTTTTTTTATATCAGAGGGATTATTCATTATTAATTTGTACCAATTGGACAAACAGTAAACCAAGTTTACTATTTGAAAGTGCTGAAAAGGCTGCATGAAAAGGTTAGATGACCTGCACTTTCGCCAAAAATTCATGGCTCTTGTATCACGGCAATGCACCGGCTCACACAGCAGTGTCTGTGAGGGAGTTTTTAGCCAGTAAACAAAAAATTGTGTTGGAACACTCTCTCTACTCACCTGATCTGGCCCCCAATGCCTTCTTTCTTTACCCGAAGATAAAGGAAATGTTGAAAGGAAGGCATTTTGATGACATTCAGGACATTAAGTATAATACAACAACAGCTCTGATGGCCATTCCAGAAAGAGTTGCAAAATTACTTTGAAGCTTGGACTAGGCGCTGGCCTCGGTGCATAGCTTCCCAAGAGGAGTACTTCAAAGCTGACCATACTGATATTCAGCAAGGAGGTATGTAGCACTTTGTTTAGGATGAGTTCGCAAACTTAACTATCCAACCTTGTGTGTGTGTGTGTGTGTGTGTGTGTGTGTGTGTGTGTGTGTAAAATGATCACTCTCTTAATTACTTAAATCTAAAAAAAAATCAATGTTTCAATGAGTTAGTATTTCTAGTTTCATCATTCATTCATTTGTTCAAACATTTATCAAACAGTTACTGTATACTAAGACCTTGCTACTCAGAGTGTGGTCCTCAGATCAACAGTATTGGCATCACCTGAATGCTGGTTAGAAATGTAGACTCTCAGGTCTCACCCAGCTCTACAGAATCGGAATCTGTATTTAACAAGCCCCTAGTTGACTCATTAGCACATTCAAGTTTCTGGCTAGGCACTAAGGATAACAGAATAAGTAAAAGAGACATAACCCCTGCTTTCACAAAGCTTCTCATCTAGTCAAACATAATAACAAATAAGTAGATAATTATGTACAGGTACTTTGGAAGAACTAAAAGAGCAAACCCCTAAGTATGAAGTCCAAGGAAGAAGTCCTGAAAGAAGCAACACCTCCTCCTGATTCTTGACTAGACAGGAATGTCAACCAGAAGAGAAGGATGGTCACGCCAGAAAGAAAGAAACAGGTCATGAAGAGGAACTGAGATGTGAAAGTGAGTCTCTTATGGGAAATCCCAAATTGTTTAGTGGGAGTGGGAGAAGATGAGGGGTGGGGAAGAAGCTGGCTACAAATGAGCCATGCTGAGGACCATAAGCTTTAGCCTGGAGGAAATGGGAGTCACTAAGTGACTCAAGCAGAACAGTAACCTCATTTATGGTTCAGAAAGATCATTCCAGTGGTCATAGGGACAAGATTAGAAACAAGGCAAGATCAATTAGAAGGCCATTGCAGTAATCCAAGTAAGACATTATTAAGAGTCTGAACTAAGTGGCAGCTGAAAAGATGGCAAAAAAAGAATAAATTCAGTAGATATGAACATTGCAGAATCTATAAAATTTGGGGACCAATGACTGGGAAGAAATACGAGAAGGTAGAAGAGAGATGGAATAAAAAATTACTTCCAAAAACAGCATGTTATAATCTTTCTGGAGGACAATTTGGAAATACTGACTTCAAATTTTTTTAAACTTCATACTGTGGACCCTGATAAAGAAGATACCTACTAAGAAGGGTGCCTGGTGGCTAACTGGGCTCAAATTTTTAAAAAACAGAGCCTACCACCCATTTCTACACAGGGGCCTCTCATGCAAATCACACTTCAGGGAGAAGCCTACACTAAGCTGCCTGCCTCCAGCACTGAACTGCCTGACTGCACTGTGTTCCTGGGGTCTATGCCAGCCTTTATGAAGGAGATCCTGGAATAGTATTTCAACCAATAGGACTGAGGCTTTCTCCATCCAATCAGAGCTGTGCAGCTATATCCCAATCAGCATCTTCACCGACTAATCCAAGTGGCTCAATTCTGACCCATCAGGACAGTGTCTTTTGGACCAATCAAACTGTGAAAATTTGGAGTCCTCATTTGCATGAGTACGGACCAATCAGGGACCAGAGGTGGGACTTCTCTCTATACAAGTCAGCTCCCTTCTAGCTCAGAGGGTGCACTTTCCCTTTCCACCAAACACTGAAGACTTCATTTCCCCAGCTGGAGTTGAAACACCAAAGATGAAATACCAAAAATGTCTTGCCAGAGAAGATCAGAGCAGATTAGACCAGAGCACAGCAGAGTTATCTAGCCAGAGCGGGCCCTGGCCCAGGGGTCCCTCACAGCCATGCTGCTTCATAATTGAGCTGTAACACTATTGAGCTGTTCCAGAGCCGTGCTGTATCACAATTGAACTGTTTTTACTGAATAAAATTTCCTTCGTCACCACACCCCAAATTGGGGATTCCTGATGGTGTTGAATTGATGCCAACAACCACTGGTTGACAATACCTAAACATGTTACTTTTGCAATCAGAAGGAAAAAATGTTCTTTATGCGCATATTCTTTCATCTCTTCTGGGAGTCTGTCCCACAGTTATTTGCACCAAGATTTATATACCAAGATGTTTACCACAGTGCTATTTATAACATAAAAAAATAAAAACAATGTAAGGGTCTCATAGTTAGAGCCTAGGTAAGTGTCGTATATATCCAATTCAAATATCAAGCAAAGAAAAGTTTTCTAAGACTGTTGAACAATACAGGAAAATCTCATAAAATAATATTACATGAAAATAATTTATATAGAGTATATGTGTACAAAAGTGAACAAACACTGATAGAATATATATTAACTGCTGGCACTGGCAGTTAATTATGAGAAAATTTGTATTTTCTTTTTTCCTACAATTTATCTGTTTATATAAAAAATTAAACTTTTAAAGTTTTAATTTAGGAAGAAAACAAAACCCTCTGGTCTGAACATCTGGGTGGAGGGTGGTGCCAGTTCCTACAATGGCGAGTTCAGCAGGAACTGCAGGGAAGGTGAGCTTAACTCTGAGCATATTGAGTCTTTGGCACATCCAGTGGAGGTGTTCAACAGACAGCCAAGCCTATGAGTCTGGATCTCAGAGAAAGGCTTGGCCTGGAGAATACAGGAATCAACAGCATATGATGATGGTTAAAGCCCAAGTTCTGGGGGAAATCATTCAAGGTAAAGATACTGAGTAACAAGTAAAGACGCCCTATGGTTGAACACTGGTGAGTAACAAAATTTAAGAGGTGGGTAGAGAAAGATAGCAAAAGGTCTGAGCAGAGGACAGTGAGGCTGGAAAGGTAGAGTTTAAAAGCCAAGAAAGAGTAACGTTGCAGATGTCAGTGGAGGGAAAGTTTCAGGTAGGAGGGAGTGGCCAAAGCATGCCTATCTGATGTACAGCAAAAGGAACACTGCTGACTTTAGCAATGGCAGTTTCTGCAGAGAAGTAGGCACAGAAGCCAGAAGGCGGTGAGGTCTCTGGAATGTGGGAAAGTAGAGACAGTGACTGTAAACTACTCTTCCAGGAGCTTGACTACAAAGAGAAGGTTAGAGAGTTGTTTTTCAAAATGGGAAAAAATTCAGTTGATTTATATGCCAGAGTTGAGAGAGGAAGGCTGACGATACACCAACACCTCTGCCCCAACAGCAACAGCTGTCTTCTACTCCACTGAAACCATCACAGCTGTCGACACCAATTTTCTCCACTTCCTGCCCAAGATATAAGAGGTTTGTTGTTTGCTGTCTGTCATCACCTTCAATGCCATTCCGCCTATCCCAGAGGGATGCTGGTCCTTACTCCTGCTCAAGATGAAGCCAATACCTTTAGATCCCATCCTCTCCCATCACCACAGGAACCTCGTTCTATCAGTCATTCTTTCTCTTTCTCTGTCTTCAGCTTTTCCCTCTGGACTTTTACCCCTTAACATACAAATGAGCTGAATTCTCTGCCATTTGGGGGAAAAAAATAGAAATTAGAAATGGAAAAAAACCCACAAACAAAACAACCGCTTGAGTGTCTACTATTTCCCAAAATAAAAACTGAGTGTCCATTACTTTTCCAACTATGGATGCAAAAACAGTTCTTGCCTCTAGTGGGACAAACAGGTAAACCATTCACTTATTCATTCAACAAATATCAAATATTTATTAGGTACCCACTATGAGCCAGGGTTGGATGTACACCCGTGAACAAAATAAAGTTTCTGGCCTTATGAAACGTACTATCAAAGGAGAGAATACAGAGAATGAAGACATACGCACCACACGCACGCACGCGCGCGCGCGCGCGCGCACGCACACACACACACACACACACACACACACACACACACACTATAATAACTGCTTCTAAGAAAAACAAAGCAGGACAGAGTAATGGCAGGTGCTATTTTAGATAAGGTAGGCAGGGAAGGCCTCCCCGAGCAAGGCATTTGTGCAGGGACTTCATCAGTAATGGCACAGCAGGTATTGAGGCTCTGAAACAGGAGCATCGGTGAAGTGTTCAAGAAAAAGCAAGAAAGTCAGTGTGGCCGGAGCAGAGTGAGCTAGGGGTCAGAGGTAAGAAATCAGGTCTGAATGGATACCAGCGCCACGTCATAAGAACGATGACATCATCATAAGCCTCACAGGAAGACAGTAAAGGGTTCTGAGAGGAGTGTAACCAAGTCTGATTTCCGTTTTCAAAGGTTCACTCATGTTGCTGAGTGGAGAAATCCAATTAAAATATTGAGTGATAAAGAATGATGACAAAAGGCATTGGGCAAACCAAAAGTGAAACCCTAACACTATGAGCTAGGACAGGCTTCTCAAAGGGAGTGAGGCCTGAACAAGAGTTAGCAAGAAAGGGGGTGGGGGTGGAGGTCTATACCAAGTAGCTGGCACAGATGTAGAAACTCCACAGGAGTTTTGAAAAGGTTTGATATTTTGATCCCTCCAGCATCAAACAGTCAAAAAATATTTTATAAAAATATACCACTTATAATGTCTACCAGAAAAAAAAAAAAAAGACACCAGAAATAAACCTAATAAAATACTCGCATGACCTTTATGGAGAAAATTATAAAACTCTATGGGAAGACATTAAAGGAAGCCTATTTAATTGAAGAGAGAAAACTAACAGACAGGGAGACCCAATATTTAAATGCTTATTCTCCCTATTAACCTATCAATAATATCTTTCAAATCAAAATTCCAGCAAGTATACCAAAAGACATGTACAAGAATTTCATAACAGCATGATTCATAATTGCCCCAAACTAAAACCACTCAAATATCCATCAAAAGTAAAATGGACAAACTGCAGTATATTCATAAAATGGACTGATTATACAGCAACGAAAATAAACTACAGCCACACACAATCCAACACAAAGAACTTCAAACACATAAAAGAAATCACCAATAGAATACATACAGCATGTTTACCTTTATATCAAGTTTAGAAACAAGCAAAACTAACCTGTGGTATTAAAAGTCAGGATGGTAGTTTCCTTTGGGCAGGAAGAGGGAATACCGATTGGGAAGATGCACAAGGGGTAGTTGTGGGGTGCTAGTAATGTTTTATTTCTTCGCTAAGTAGTAATTACACACAGATGTATTCACTCTGTGATAACTAAACCACCAAGAAGCTTACAATTTGTGTGTTATTCTGTATTATTGTTATACTTCAATAAAATGGGAGTGTACCAGTGTCTGCAATTTACTTTGAAATGCTTCCAAAAAAATAAGATGGATTGGTGGATAGACAGAGGGATGGATGGACGAATATATTATAAAGCAAGTATTATAAAATGTTAATGGGAGAATCTAAGAAGTGGGCATAAAGGGGTTCATTGTAAAAGTCTTTCTACTTTCTCATAGGCTTGAAATTTCTTTTAATAAAATGTTGGAGGAAAAAAAATCCCAATGGGTTTGTTTGTTTGTTTTTGCAGAACCTTATAAGCTAATTCAAAAATCATGAAAAATTAAAAGAGCAAGAATAGCCAAAACAATTTTGAAGAAGAAAAAGGCAAGGAGAGACCCATCCTAACAGATAGCAAGACTATTACTACACAGTAGTAACTAAGATGATGTAGTACAACAGAGATGAATAGAGAGAGACCAGTGAACAGGACAGAAAGCCTCAAAATTCCTAAATACAGAGAAACAGAGTAAAGCTGGCATTAAAGATCAATAGGGAAAAGTAGGACTATTTATTAAACGATGATTCATAGATTAGATTAGATGAAATACAGACCATCTTTAATAACTCACAGGGAAAATAAATATCGAACAATAAACAGAAGTTGAAGAATATATACAATACAGTTCTCTACTTTATATAATATACATATATATGGATTTAAAAATAAGAAATATTATATATTGTTTAGGAATATAGTCATATGTTAAAAAAATACAGAAATACCTGGCAATAACAGATATATGAAAAAAAGCTCAACTTCACTAGCTTTTAGGGAAATGCAAATCAAAAACACAATGAGATATCGCCAGTTAGAATGGCTATCATCAACAAGACAAATAATGACAAGTGTTGGAGAGGCTGTGGAGAAAAGGGAAACTTGATACACTGTTGGTGGGAATGTAAATTGGTACAGCCACTATGGAAAACAGTATGGAGGTTCTTAAAAAAATTAAGAATAGAATTACCATATGACCGAGCAATCCCTCTCCTAGATATCTAACCAAGAAATCTGAAAACATTTATCAGTAAAGATATATGTGTTCCGATGTTCACTGCAGCTTTATTCACGGTGGCCCAGATATGGAAACAACCAGTGTCCTTCAATAGATGACTGGATAAAGAAGATGTGGTATATATACACAATGGAATACTATTCTGCCATAAGAAAAGATGAAACACTGCCATTTGCGACAACATGGATGGATCTTGAGATATGCTAAGCAAAATAAATCAGACAGAAAAAGTCAAGAACCATATGAATTCACTCATATGTGGAATATAAAACTAAAAGCAACAAAGGAACAGGACAAACAAACAAACAAAAACTCATAGACACAGACAACAGTTTAGTGGTTACCAGAGGGTAGATAAGGGGGGAGGGAGGTGGTAGAAGAGGGAAAGGGGGTCAAATATATGGTGATGGAAGGAGAACTGACTCTGGGTGGTGAACACACAATGCAATATATAGATGATGTATTACAGAAATGTACACTTGAAACCTATATAATTTCACTAACCAATGTCACCCCAATACATTTAATAAATAAATTTAAAAACAAACAAACAGAAATACTTGGCAATGAAAGACCAAATTCAGGATACTAATTATCTCTGGGGATGGGTGGAGATCCATGGAGAGTATGAAAGTCAGGTGGTATGTGAGTTCAGAGAGGTATTTGCTCTATTACTCTTTATATCTTTTTTGAAATCTTAAATATTTCATAACAAATTATAATTTTCTTTTAATTAACAAAAATCAGAAGAGTGCATGATTTATAAATAGTATTAAAAACAGTTAATAGGATGGAGCAAAGACTAGGAATGGGGGAATGTAGGAGAAGAAGCTAAAGAAACAGAAAGAGATCAGGTCTTGCTAAGCCTGTACTCATGTCCAGAAATTTATTTTTTGTTTTTGTTTTCATCCATAGGACAGGCACTGAAAGGTATAATGCTAGGGAGTTCTAGATTACGCTGACAAAGTGTAAGATAGGGTAAGTTTCCTAACCACAGAAGCTTGTTTACCATTTACTCCCTAATCTTAGCACAGTTTATAATACATTGATGATCAATAAACATTTGCTGAATTAAAGAATCTATGGATGAAGAAGCAGAGAAGTAGGAAGACCAATCAGAAAGCAATTATAACAACCCAGGCAGAAAATGTTGAGTTTACAATGATCACGTAAACTACTATTTCTCTATTTTACAAGAAATAGTTAAGATTACAAGAAACTTTCAAGACACATGAAATAAAGTAAGGATCGACATGAAGACCCTGCTCCAAACCAGGCAGTGCAACCACCCCCATCTGCTTACCATTCTTCCGCTCACTGAGTGGAGGCAAGTTGGGGTTCCTGCCGGGGTGGAGGCTGAGGGTCAGCTCGGGCTGCAAGGACAACTCCTGCAGTTCATTGGCAACAGCTTCGCTCTGGGGGCTGGGGGCTGCAGACAGGGACACCAGCACCGGCTCATCGTCATTTTCGCCAGCCCCTCCTCCGTCCAGCCCATTCACAGCAATGACGGAAGGGGGCAGGCACACAACACTGGAGAAATCCACCTTGGCTTTCGTGATGGCAACCTGGAAATGGAGGAAGAAACAAAAAGTTTAGAAGGCATGGAGAAGAGACTATTCCACTGAGTATATGCTGAATACTAATATTATACATTATGTTACTGGAAAGCTACCGTTATTCTTTAAAACTTTTAAAAAAGGTAGCATCATTATTAAATTAGTATTTACTATATGACAGAGTGTATGAGATTGCAAGTTGGATACTGTCCTCAACTGTATCACTCAGGAGGACAACATAACATTTGAAATAAAAGCAGCAGCGTGCATATACATATAAAGGGATAAAGGGAAATAGTGGCCAAGGAGAAACAGCTATAAGATCAATGCTAGCTTCCAACTACTAAGGGAAAGTATCTTGAGAAATAACACTTGCTGAGTATGCACAAGTATTCAAGTATCATATTGTACCCAAACAATCTGGGGGAGAAAAATTTCTTCAGGAAAACAATTCACAAACCATTAGATTCCATATAAATGGATTCCATATAAATACAGAGATGCCTGTTTGATGGTGGGTATTAGCCCAAATAGTTTAACCTACATGAATACTTAATCACAGTACCCAGGAATAGGATATTAGAAACAAAACACCTGGCAACATGAAAATAAACAAGATCTTTAAAAAAATGACAAAATCGGGCCGGCCGAGTGGCGCGATGGTTAAGAACTGGCTTGGGACGCCAGAGGGCCCCGGTTCGGATCCCACATATGAGGGCCAGTGACACTGCCCTCCACAGCTAAGATGCTGAACAACAGCTCAACCTGGAGCTGGGCTACCGTGAGTCGCTGGCAACAGCGTAGGCTGCAGCCCCTGTAGCAGTGGGTTGCCATGGGCTACTGTGTGTAGCCAGCAACCAGTGTGAGCGGCCAGCAGCCGCAGTGAGCAGCCATCCAGAAGCCGGCGACTGATGTGCCTCGCCCGGGAAGAGCGCAATGATGGTGCCAACTTGGGCCAGTGAAGCAACGTCCTCCACAACTAGACTGAAGAACAAAACGACAGCAACTTGTCTGTTCCCCTTCCCCCAATTCCCCAGCACTGTTCCCATCCCCCCAACTCCCCAATTAAAAAAAAAAATAATAATAATAATAATAATAATCAATGCTTAAAAAGCTAATATTGGCAAATAAAGCTTACATTTTTTTAAAAATGACAAAATACATACAATATGAAAGTCTCTTCAATAACATGGGAAATAATGATTAAGTGAATATATTCATTCACCAAATCCTATGCAGTTATTAAGAATATTTTTTATAAAGCATTTAAAATGAGGAAAATGTTTTTCTAAAGTTAAGTTTAAGAGAAGTAGGCTATAAAATGCATACTCATATATAAAAATATTACACATTTTGTTTGATTAGGCTATGCAAATTTTTTCTTTTTACTTTCTTTAGTTTCCACATTTTCTCTAAAACACTTATATGCTTTTGTAATGAAATGTATATTACTTTTATAATGAAAAGACTACAGTTCTTAATCTAAAAAGAGGATGTAGGAGTTAGTTCCCTGCAGACTTTAGTGAAGCCTATAGTCTAGTTTGCTTCCGATGAAGACACTAACAAAATACTGGAAAGCCATGAAATGAGCAACGGCATTGGAAACTAAAAAGACCATCATATTCTACCTTCATGTAAGGTTATCTAGTATGCCCAAACTTGGTTGTAGTACTGGTCAATATACCTCATAAAACATAAAATGAATTAGAAAATATCCAGATAGTGGGGTGACATTATAAAGAATAAGACACTAAAAAGGACTCTCTGCTCAAAAAAGGCAGGAAGAAGACTTGAGTGAGGCAACTTTGAAAGAAAAAAAATATTAGGAACTCAATATTCTAAGAGATGGTATGGGCAAACATTGGGAAAAGGATTTTTTAAGGGTTTGAACAATTTTAGGAATTACAAAACAACAAATACCTACTAAGGAAATTCAGAATCTAACCTTCAAATCATTTTTTCCTATCTTACCTATGACTTACCATCGTTTAAGCCATGTCTGTGTGTGCAGGTAAAAAAAAACAACAAAACACCTATTATGTGTGATTAATCCATCTGGCTCAGTATTATTTGTCATTGGCCCTGAAAGAGCATGTTTGTTTTCCTTAAGAGCAGCCTTTACAGACTAAAAAAGATTCAATTTTATGATATTCAAGGATCCTTTGAGAGCTAAACTCCTTAAGACAATAGTGTTCAGTACCCTTCCCACCCTGATACATATGTGCACACACACATGCCCATGGTTGGTGGCACTAAGATGTGTGTTTAAATAAAAAAAATTTAAAAAAAACTCTTAAGTGAGCTGTAGGATGACAGTTTCCAAAGTTCAGCCCCAAGACCTAGGCAAAGTGGCTTCACATACAATAACAGGTTTTCAATAAACAGTTGTTTTACAATAAAATACCAGGGGTGCCAAAAAAATGTATACAAGTGGACACTTTGGTCAATGTTGCTCAAGCAGTAGTTCGCCATAATCAGAAGTGTCTGGGTGCTGGTATTAACCACTTTGAGCACCTCTTGTAATTGCTGAAGTCAAACGTGACTTGTATTCATTTTTTGTTATCGGTATATATTGAATATTACAATTTTAATAGTTTTCCTTTCTTAAAATGTGTATATATTTTTTTGGCATGCTCTGTATTATTCAGCCATAAAAAAGGAAGGAAAGCCTGCCATTTGTGACTACATGGATAGACCCCGAGGTCATTATGCTAAGTGAAATAAGTCTGACAGAGAAAGACAAATACTGTGTGATCTCACTTAGCTGTGGAATCTACAAACAAACATCTAAAAAAACCAAAACCTAAGCTCATAGAAAAAGAGATCAGATTGGTGGTTACCCGAGGTAGAGGGTGAAGAGTGGGAAAACTGGGTGAAGGTGGTCAAAAGGTACCAGCTTCCAGTTGTAATATAAATAAGATCGGGTGTAATGCACAACACGGTGACTATCGTTAACCCTGCTGTATGATATATTTGAAAGTTAAGAGAGTAAATCCGAAGAGCTCTCATCACAAGAAAAAAGTTTTTTTTCTTCTTCTTTTTTTTTGTATCTATATGAGATGATGGATGTTAACTAAACTTACTGTGGTAATCATTTCACAATATCTGTATGTCAATCATTATGCTGTGCCCCTTAAACTTACACACTGCTGTGTGTCAATGACATCTCAATAAATCTGGGGGAAAAACAGTTATGAAATCATGGATTATATGAGCTCACCCTCTCATTAGAAATTGAGAGATTTAACTGAGATAGTAACAAACTATTCAGTAGACAGACGCTGCAAACAGTATTTGCACATTAAATGGCACTCAATAGATACTTGTCTGAACAAAGATAAAAGCAAATGAAAGATACCTAAAGATAATGTGGGACCCAAGAAAAGCAGATCTTAAAAGAAAATCTGAGTGATATAAGGAATGTTGTATGAAACATCCAGAAACACTAAGAATAATGTTTGGATATCAAGGAAAGGAATCAGCAAACCTCATTCTACTTAAGTACTCCAGTTAAAACTGTTGGGCTAGAATCACAGTTTCATATAAAAAGTTCTTAACCAAACAGCAAAACCCCATTATTTTCGACTTAACTAATATCTGTGATAGTATAACTTAAACTGAGATCTTACATAAAATTTTATGCTGCTTGGGGGACAGGGGAGAGGAGACAAAAGAGTACCAGCAATTTTATAGTGTTTACCAGATTAAGACAAAAACTAAAATACTGCCTCATAATTTATTCTTTACATGATTACAAAAGAGACTAACACATTCAATGTTAATTTGTAAATGACTATTTCTCATTTCAAATGAGTTATTTTTTCATTAAAAATGGCCTGGAAATAGTGTTTATTGGGTATAGAGTTTCAGTGTTGCAAGATGAAAAAGTTCTAGAGACCTGTTGTACAACAATGTGAATATACTTAACACTACTAAGCTGTGCACTTTAAAATGGTTGAGATCGTAAATTTAATGTTGTATGTTTTTTTACCACAATAATTTAAAACTAGCCTGGCAAGATCTCTCCTAAAAAAAATAATTTACTAAGCTAACTCATATTATTCACCAAGCTTGAAAGAATAAATTATCTATTTTTAAAAATATTCTTTCATTTACTTTTCACTAATTCAGAACATACTTTCCTCCTTCTTTGAATTAACTTATTATTATTATTGCTGAGATTCAGAGACTTGACATTCACATGTGTTACTCCTCCCAAAGACACAATAAGATTGGTCACATGGTACCATGATTTTTCTGATGAAGCAAGAAGTTAAACTGTAGGAGTCTGTAATCCTGGTATGCACTCCATGCACATAACCAGTACTTCTAGAAAGTGATTTATTTTTTAAGGAAACTGTAGTAAATGGCCTCCAAAAGAAAGGCAACCCAAGAATAGTGCGAGGCATAAAGAAATAATGAAGAAATTTGAAAGTATTGTTTCTTAAAACGCATATATTTTTATAGATTAAAGGAGGAGTATCAAGTTTTGTAGTGACTTGGATCATGATTATGCCTGTGACTGGCTGGAATGAAAGAAAAAGCAATTTGAAAAACTGTTTTAGTGAGTGTTCCATTCTGAATTTATTTTAATAGCTTAGTAACAGATTGAGTTCCATATTTATAGCATCATTAAGAACTTGAAGAAGTCACTTAAAATTTTATATATATATATATACTTTACCACATATTTTTATTGGGTAAATTATATGCTATGGTGGTATTTGTTAATTTAGAGGTTTCAAAAGTTTCAGGATATATCCTTTAAAAATGCTAATATTAAACTGTATTACAATAAAATCCATCCATAAAAATTGGGGGACGGGGGAGGAAACAAGAGTGGCATAACATTGATAAGTGTTGAAGCTGAGTACTGGGCATATAAAGATTCATTATACTATTACTCTCTCTACATTTCTGTATGTTGGATAACATTCTTATAATGTTTTTAAAAAAAATAAGATTCTTCCATAGAACAAAGTGAAGACTTGGTGAAACATAAAGTAAGGTTTCCTTTATCTTGACCTTAGAAAATAAATCAAACAAAAGTCAAATACAAGCACTGACAAAAGAGAGAACATTTAGCATAAAATATATACATTGGGGAGATTTATTTCTCTAGCAAACACACTACGTTCTACTCATTTTTAAGTAACTCACAAGAGAAAGTCCTAGTAAACTCTGATAATCTAGAGACAAGATCCAAAAATGCTGAGGTACAGTCATCACGGATTACGTCTCCTCTTCCAATTCCTGGATACTCCTAAAACTTTATTTACTGTAAAATGTACACCAAAAAGAAAACTTAAAAGAGTAATATTTATCTCGCATTACATATATCATATTATTTAGAAAAATTAAAAGTTATATCTCAAGCAAAATTCTTAAATGTCTCAAAGGAAAAATAAATAAAATAACCAAAAGAAAAATATATGCATCATGTTTTAGTGCTGTAAATTTATAATTTTACCAAGTTCAAGATCAAACTCTTTTTCATCACAGGATAACCAACTCCAGTTTCTTGCCTGCTGATTCACATAGGATCAGTAGCAGCCAGAACAAAACCGACATGGGGGCAGGGTCATCTCCCACAGCCCATCTGCTTCCCTCTCTGACTGGCCTGATTCCGCCTCATCTTTTCTCCACCCCACCCCCTTTTGGGGCTGCATGCCTTCTGCTGGTGCAGACTGGCATATGTAACTAGAAGCAACAGCACAAAATGTGTTGTCGAAATGGGAGAGCTCAGGCAGAGAGCTGATAACTTTTTTAAAGTGTATACTAGCAAGATTCTTTATTATGATCTGTGACAAAGAGTTAGTTTCATGCAACCAAATTATATGATTCTTCTGAAAAAAAAGTTTCTGTATAAAAACTGTTAATCAATTAATGAATTTTCTTTTAGCTGAGCATATTTTTACTTTTATTTTCCTCAATTTTTCTTCAATGTAGTAGATAAGCCAAAATATGTAAAATTCTTCCTGTCTAAGCAGATATATATATATATATATATATATATATAAAATTAGGCACAAAGGCATTTGAGAACAAGTATTTTCTTTTTTTTTAAGCTGAGTAATCCTGCCACCTGTTGGCAGCTCAGCGGCTGCTCAGCTCGGGCCGGGAATCAAACCTCTGTTGCTCAGAGCTCAAACTCTTGAGCGAGCTCTTAACCGAGCCACTCGGCCGGCCCCGAGAACAAGTATTTTCTGAGAGCTTACTATGTATGTACTAGGTATCGCCCTAGGTCCTACAGCAGAGGTAAGGAACACATCAAATATTGGCTAACTAGCTACCCTTCTCTCTATCGCTACCACCCACATCATCATCAGGTATCTTAAAAACTACACCGACTTCTACAAATGCCAAAGAAAAGGCCTCTTTTACCTTAGAAAACATCCAAATCCAAGTTCACTGAAGAAGGGAATTCCGTTCTCTTTTCTTTTTGACTCAAGTACCTAGATACAATACTTGACAGAATGGGAACTAATAAGTATTTTTTAAAGTTACTGATTACACTAACCTCACAGCAATCACAGCATATATATAATCAAAGTCAGCACTGATACAGGATAAAAAGAGAGAAGATGGTTCTAATACAGGTAGGTATTTACATTTAAACAGAAATACACAGAAGATCAGAAAAAAGCTTCCTGAGGAGGAAACAATATTTGAGAACTCATAAAAATGGATACGGTTGATAGGATTCGCTTGTTTCATTCATTCTTTCCACAAATATCTATTAAGTAGCTACTACATACTAGATACTGTTCTGAATCCTGGGAATAAAACAGCACATAAAATAAAGTTCCTGCCCTCAGGGAGCTTACATTCTTCCAGGAGACAGAACCTCCTGAACAAAAAGATGGAAGTGAGAAAGTATGCGGTAAGTCTAAAAGGGCAATCCTAGTTTGGCAGACAGCATGGTTCAAGCACAAGTTATATGAGATGTGCCTGGAATGGCAAGCTGCGTTTAGCTCTAGGATGTAGGGAGTGGCATGATTAAACCATGTTTTAGAAAATTAATTTGGCAGTGGAGAGAATTCAGTACTGGATTGGAAAAAAAGAATATGAGGTTGGGAGAAAAGTCACAAAACTACTTCATTAGCCTAAGTATAACATGTTGAGATCCTGAATTTGGGTGGTAAACGTAGAAAGAAGGGAATTCCCACAACACAGAATCATACCTGGCACAAAGCAGGAACTCGAATCTGTGTTGAATTAATGAATGAATGAGACAGAATTTGTATGTGATAGGATGAGTTTGTGTTTGGCTGTGGAGGTGAAGGAAAGGGAGGTGTCAAAGATGAGTCCTTGGTTTTTAGCCAGAGTCACTGCTAGAATAGTGATTCTGCTCACAGAAACAGGGAAGAAAGGAAAAGGAATTTTATCTGAGGGAATGATGAATTTGATTTTGGATACTGGGTCCAGGAGCCAAAGCCAAAAAAAATGGAAACGTCATTTGGGCTTCCATTAGGTACATGAGAAGGAAAACATGGATATGAAGGTAGAATGATAGAAACAAAAAAGAATACAAGAAAAGGAAGAGAACAACAGAAGAAAGTAGGGAGAGTAAGAGAAAGAGGCAGAGGTATTGATATAAGGGAATGATAAATTGTTATCAAACCTGATTGTTGACAAATCAGGAATTCCTATTCTCAGATTGCCTACTTTGGGTCTTAGACCATCCCTCTGACTCCTAAAATTATCATATACAGCTGAGTATCTAATTTCATATCAGTACTTTCTACTCACACTATTTTAGAAGAAGCTCAATAAAGCTGTAACTTTATAATGCTATGGGGCAACCAGCTGTCCCCAAACTTAAAGACACCAGTAAGCTCAAGGGCTTATTAAAAGGACATGAACTTACCAGCTGGGAGCAGCAGAAATAAATAAAAACAGAAAAAAAGTAAAATATGCAGTTTATTATCCCCAGGCTCAACTCCCTTTCTATTGAGCACCTCTATATTTTCTCAACAAGCCCCTGCCAGATAGCCATAGCTCAGAACATAACCTAACACTGCTGGGTACACATGGGAACATCTTCCCTTAACTGAGTGACACAAATTGCCTTTCAGTCTTTATGTCACCTAAGGAGACCTTCTGGGGTGGACCTGACTTCCATTAATTCATTCAACAAATATACCCAGGGTGCCAAAAACAGATATACACATTTTAAGAGATGTTATCTATGTATTACTTTCCGAAGTTGAATTGAATTATGGTAGCAATGTGTAGTATGACACTCGCTCAAAAAATGGCATTAATGAAATGAATGCTAGCTAGCATCACCATGCAACAGGCAGGACAGTCAAAGAAAATGGTGGAAGCATGGTTGTCGTTCGAGGAACACAAGACCATTTTGAAGTGGTATTTGAAATTTGAGAACATTGTGGAAGTACACCAATGGGGCCGTGAGTATGCGACAGAACCTCCAACACACCTAACAAGTGCATGCATTCGTGATAAGTTTGAGACACACAGTACTGTGTGTGATGTGCACAAGGGAAGCTCCAGGAGGCCTTGCACAACAGTTGGAACAGTTTATGTTGATGGGAACCACTTTGAGCACCTCTTGTAATTGCAGAAGTCAAATGTGGCTTGTATTCATCTTTTGTTATTGGTAAATATTGAGTATTACAATTTTAATACAGTTTTTTTCTTTCTTAAAACGTGTATACATTTTTTGGGCACCCTTTGTATATTGATCAGGCACTGTTCTAGGCACTGGGAGTGCAACAGACAGGAATATCCCTGATTTCATGGAGCTTACATTATAGTGGGAGAGACATAAAAGTAAGTACATATAGAATAAAATCATTTCAGGTAACTACAAATACTATGTGTGGGGGGGAAGGGTAGCTAATTTAAATGGTCAAGAAAGGTCGTGTTGAGGAGATGCTGAGCTGAGACTTGAATAATAGCCAACACTTACTGAGTACTTAACTGTAAGTGAGGCACTTTATCTGTATGTATTCAATCTTCGTAACACTAAAGAGGTACTTATTTATATTAACCAATTTTTTACATTTGAGGAAACGAAGGCCCTAAGAGGTTAAATAACTTGAACACAGATAATCAGGCTTCAAAACCCATACCTCTAACCACTACACAATCTGACTCAACTGGAATTTGACAAGAAGCCACCAGCCACAGAGGAGGAAACAGCCCGTGCAAGTTCAATGGCCATTCCTTGGCATCTTCAAGGAATGAAAGACCAGCACAGCCAGAGAGCAGGGCAGGAGGGGAGAAGTATATTCTATGAAAAACTGGACGCTGCTGGGAGGTTTTAAGCAATGGAGTGATATGATCTGATGTTATGTTTTTAAAAGGTCACTTTGGCAGCTGTGGAGAGAACAGATTATAGGGAAACTTGTTCACCTTAGTCTTCAGCCTGACTTTGAGTTTCATATCACTTACCATTCTGCCTAGCCCCCTAGTAACAACTACAATAACGCTGTTTTGGAAAAAGTTATGATCTGTGACCTGTATCTTAATACAGCATATCACCAAGTTTGGTGATCTGACTTCGAGCAAGTCACTTTGAATAAAAATTGATTGTGGGCCGGCCGAGTGGCGCGACGATGGTTAAGAACTGGCTTGGGACACCAGAGGGCCCCGGTTCAGATCTCACATATGAGGGCCAGTGACACTGCCCTCCACAGCTAAGATGCTGAACAACAGCTCAACCTGGAGCTGGGCTGCCATGAGTCGCCGGCGACGGCGTAGGCTGCAGCCCCTGTGGCAGTGGGTTGCCATGGGCTACCGTGTGTAGACAGCAGCCAGCGTGAGTGGCCAGCAGCCGCAGTGAGCGGCCGTCCAGAAGCCGGCGACTGATCTGCCTCGCCCGGGAAGAGCACAATGATGGTGCCAGCTTGGGCCAGTGAAGCAACGTCCTCCACAACTACCGTATTTGCCAGCGTATAAGACGATTTTTTGGCCCTGAAAAATATGCCTCCAAGTGGGGGGTCGTCTTATACGCCAGGTACACTTCAGATAGACTGCCCATAGTGCTTGCCCCATGCCATAGTGGCCTCCCGATGCCCGCCCACTTCATTCCACATACCGTTCAGGCATCAGCAGCGCTGCTGGGTGTATGCTCGGCTGTTATGCGATTTTGCTGTTATGCGATTTTACCACACTCGCAAAATCGCACACAGCCGACCACATAACAAACTCTGTATTTTGAGTGGAAATGTTAGGGGGTCGTCTTATACGCCGAGTCGTCTTATACGCCGGCAAATACGGTAGACTGAAGAACAAAAGGACAGCAACTTGTCTGTTCCCCTTCCCCTAATTCCCCAGCACTGTTCCCATCCCCCAATTCCCCAATAAAAATCTTTAAAAAAAAAATTGATTGTTATTTTCTGTCCTGTTATCTTAAAGGGTCTTATGAGAAGTTATTCTGAAAAGTACAAAGAGTTTAACAACAAGGTGGTATTTTGTTGCAAACATTTAATATAAATTTGATAATTTGCCTTAACTCCTCCCCCCAATTCCTCCCTCCTCAAGGCTGCTTCAAAAAAAATTTTTTTTAAGATTTTATTGGGGAATTGGGGGAGAAGAACAGTGTTGGGGAATCGGGGAAAGGGAACAGACAAGTTGCTGTCCTTTTGTTCTTAGTCTAGTTGTGGAGGATGTCGCTTCACTGGCCCATGTTGGTATTATCAGTGCGCTCTTCCCGGCTGAGGCAGTCGCTCGCCGGCCATTGGACGGCCGCTCTCAGCGGCTCACAGCAGCCCACAGCAGCTCACAAAAGCTCACGCCCGCTGCCGGCCAGCCCCACTGCAAGGCTGCTTCAAATTTAAAGCACTATTTTAGCAGGATGACATTGTTACATTCCTTGAACTATAGTCATGCCCACAAACACTACAGATGTGCTTTCCTTATGATCCCTAATCCCTCTTCCATAGTGTTCAAATGCGTTCCAATTTTTAAATGTGAAAGTCTCTAAAACTTGCTTAGAGATTTCTTCTCTAACAGAAAGAATGATAAACGTTTAGAAGTCCACATGCTATGTATAATTTAAATAAGATCTAAACATATTTTATGTATTCACCTACAAAATTATGTCATCTGTCATGAGACAATTTTCAAGTTAGGAATTCTTCTGTCACTTCCTCTCCTACATCAAAAGCTTATCCAATAAGCCAGGACAACCTGAAATGCTGTAAGGTCACAGTATAGAAAATCTGCCATAAAAAAAAAAAAGAAGAAAGAAAATCTGCCATTATGATGCTGTTCAGGAACGAATACTATGAAAAAGACTAGTTATTTTTGAACATATTAACTTTGGAATGAAAAACTTGTTGAGACAAAGCTTACCTAGGATGAACACAGGTAACAGTTGGGGGAAAGGGAAGACATTTACGGTATTGTGCTTTGTTTCCATACTACAATGAAGCGTTTGAAGGGAAGCCCTGTTTTCCAGTGCCAGAGCCTGATATCCTTAGGTTTCCCAATGAGCTCTCTCAATATATCTTAAAATTATGCTCCCCCTTTAAAAAACGAGCCATGAATATTTTCCTAATTTCTTGATCAAATATTTTAAAACATTGGGAATGAAATATCTTGCCATAAAAAAACAAATCCAGAAACTGCCACAATTTTGTGGAACACCCAATCAGTAACCCACACTCAAGAGAAAAATGTACGTTCACGACTAGTGCATCTGTGGATCAAGCAGAAAAGGCCAGGCTACAGCTCCTCGAAAGCGACTGGTGCTACGATGAAGGACCTTCAGGGCAATGCACCCACCTGTGACAGCACTGCAGCATCAGAGCTGAAACACCAAGGTCTATCACCAGCATACTCCTCAGTTATTCTTCTGATTACACTTTAATTACAAAAGCTAGCTTATTAATTAAATCTATCTACTCTGACAAGACCAGTTACCATACAAAAGCAGTGGCTCTTCACAGTATTCAGGACAGCGTTTGTGTTTAAAAATACATTTTCAGTTTTTCACGGTCATTAATGGCTTCAATGAAGGTAAAAACCTCTGGAAACATAATGAATTTCAGTAATTTAAATAAAAACAGCTCCTAAAGTCATGGCTCATTATTCTTCCCTACTGATGGACTCCTGCTTCAAACAGTATTACAATCAGCCAATTAATATTTCTAAAAAGGAGCTGAGAATTTCTGATGGAACAAAATGTAACAGGCATTACTGAATACAATTTTAACTTCAGTACAATTACAGTTAAAGCTTTAACATAAAAAGGGAAGAGAAAGAGTAGAAGCAAAGAAATCCATTTCCCAAACAAAGCAAATAATACAACAAAGTGTTCTCCAAAGTACTGTGGAAATTTCCACATTATAGCCACATCTAACAGCAATTATTATAGAATTTATAAAATGCCAAGACGCACAGCAGCAGTAGTCAGCAATCAGTGCAATGCATTTTGAAGGCATCTGTATAGGCAACAAGCATGATGTGGACAGCAACAAAAGATAAGGTAAATGCACACCAGCATGAAAATCTTAAAATGTCTTGGTGGTGGCATATCTTAAAATGGAAAGGTTCTAAATTAATCAAAGAGAAAGGAAGCACACTGGTGATCTATATCTAAAAGAGAAGAACGCATCTAAATGTAGTAACTCAAGTCTTAGGTGGCATGAAAAAAAGAATACAAAAAAAAAAAAACAGGAAGAGAATTATGAACGTTTTTAAATATCAGAGACTACCAATAAGCAGGAAGTAAAAGGCCTTCACCTGGATCACTGTGGCAGGCACTGGAGGGTGTTGCCCAATATCCACTTTCCCCTTCTTCCTCAGTAACACAACACCTGAGCTTTAGCTAAGATCACACCAGAATGAAGGCTGCACTTCTCAGCCTCTCCTGCACTTAGGTGTAGTCATATGAATTTGAGTTCAAGGCAAAGGGACATGTGTAAAAGTATTACCGTGTTTCCCCAAAAATAAGACCGGGTCTTATATTAATTTTTGCTCCAACAATCTACATTTATTCATTTATTCATGTACAAAAATCTACATTTATTCAAACAGTCATGTCTAGCTGATGATCTTAACTGGGGTTTATGTTTGGGGTAGGGTTTATATTACGAGCATCCTGAAAAATCATACTAGGACTTATTTTCCGGTTAGGTCTTATTTTCGGGAAAATACGGTAATTGTGATTTCAAAAAAATGTCCTTAAAGGAATGGGATACATCATTCTTTGGACCCTCCTCCTCCTGGGACTGGAATGTGGATGAGGTGCAGGAGTGCAAGCAGCCATCTTAGACTATGAGGAAGAAGCCACATGTTGATAATGACAAGGCAACCAAAACAGAAAGACACTGGTTCCCAGACATTGTGGAACACCACACCAGCACTGGGTTATCCATCTCTAGATTTGGGTTATGTAAGAGAAAAATATACTTCTATCATGTTTAAAGTCACTATATTTTATTTATTTATTTATTTATTTTTGTCACAAATGGTCAAACATAATCCTAATACAGAATTTGGTGCCAGGAGTAGGATGCTTCATGAGAAAGAATATAACATATGTGGCACTGGCTTAATAATGAGGTAAGTGGTGAGCACTCAGATACTGAAAACTGAAAAGTTAGCTGCTTCTTACAACTGTCAACAAAATTACACCAGAGAGGTAAAACTCAGGCTAGAGCTAGTCAGTCAGTAGGCAGGGATGTAAAGGCATAAACCTTTGCTAAAGGAGGTATACTCTTTCCTGTGGCCTGAAATGTTGACTAAAAGCCTCTTACTTCAGCGTCTTATAGAATAGAAAAAAGCAAAACACTCCGAGTGCACTCCGCAGTGGTACATTAAAAGCAGTGGCTGCCAAATGGAGATAAGGCTGGAGCTCTGCCATGTAAAGGCTATGAGCCCAACTGCCAAAACTAAATGGGGAGAGGGGACCGCAGGATTGCCTTCTCACACAAGCCAATTGTTTCAGATGATCTCACTGTAATTGCCGTTAAGGTGGGGTGGGGTGGAAACAGGCAAAGCACAGAGGTGAGCGAGAAAAACACCAGTCATCAGGCTCAAATCAATGCTTAATCCAGAAATGTACTCCTCTGTCAGGACAGAAAGTCTTCAATTCCCTACACGGTAGCATTTAATAGTTGATATATGTTACTAATTCTCTTTTCTGAATAGCAATTTTTTATTGCTATCATCCTATTTCTATTACACTTACTGTACACTAATTGCTTTGAGAGCAGTTACCTCATATTTTAGTTTACAGGCCCTGAACGTATCTGACAGAGAAGACTGCATGTACATTACTCGAACATCCTGGGCTGTGAGCTGAATGCAGTAACTAAATGAAATATTGGAGTATCTCTTGGGATTAGGTGAATGTGTTGTGTGTATGGAAAGAAGGGTAAGGATGTATATTAGAACAACCAAATGAGTGGATTACAGAAAAAAAAATTCCTAATTATACCCTCAAATCCATTTTCCTCTTCTGTTTTAGTAATGAAAAGACTCAGACATATGGCAACCCAGATTAATGATACAATCCTCAGACTCCATTGAAACTTAAGCATAATCATAAAATAACATTCTGGCCAACAGGCTATAAGCAAAAGTATATACAACTTCTAGGAAGTATAATTAAACAGTGCAAACATGTCTTCAGCCCTTCCTCCTTCCTGCTGGCTTGAATACAGACTGTATGGCTAGAACTTGAGCAGCCATTTCAGATTATGAGGTACAAAAAATGCACGCTGAGGATAGCAAAAGAAACTATCCCTGAGGAAGCCCAGACTCTGTATTGACACCTATTAAAAGATCTTAAATCAAATATATTCAAAGAGCTAAAGGAAATCAGGTCTAAAAAACTAAAATAAAGTATAAGAATGATGTCTCATCAAATAGAGAATATCAATAAAAAGACACTATAAAAAAGAATCAAACAGAAATTCTGAAAAAGTCGAATAACTGATATGAAATATTCACTAGAGGGGTTCAAGTAGATTTCAGCAGGCAGAGGCGGGAAAAAAATCAGTGAACTTTAAGGTAAATCAATTGTGATTATTGAATCTGCGGAAATGAAAAAAATAAAGAAAGAAAAATGACAGTGTCCCTCAGAGACCTATGGGACACCATCAAGCATACCAACATATGCATAATGGGCGTGCCAGAAGGAGAGGAGACAAAGAAAGGATAGAAAGAATATCTGAAGAAATAATAGCTGAAAAGTGCTCAAATTTAATGAAAAGCATTAATCTACACATTCAAGGTCAACGAATTTCAAGTAGTGTAAGCTAAAGGAGATCCACACCTAGACACATCAAAATCAAACTATAGAAAGACAAAAAGAAAATCTTGAAAGCAGCAAGAAAAAAAGGACTCATTGTGTACAAAGGATCCTCAATACAATTAACAGCTAATTTCTCATAAGAAACTAGAGAAGCCCTAAGGCAGTGGGATGACATATTTAAAGTCTTAAAAGAAAAAAAAAGCCTGTCAACCAAGGATTTTGTATCAAGAAAAATTATCCTCCAAAAAATTAAGAAAAAATTAAGGAATTCTGAGGAAAACAAAATTGAGAGAATTTGATGCTAGCAGACCTGCCTTATAATAAATACTAAAAGGAGTCCTTCAGTTTGAAATGAGAAGACTCTAGAGAGTAACTCTAATCCATATGAAGAATAAAGAGCACCAATAAAGGCAACTACGTAGGTAAATATAAAACAATATAAATGCACTTATCTTTCCCTTTTTTCCCTTTCTGAAAAGACAACTGCAAAAAGAATTATATCTGGGTTGATAAGCACACGTGTACAAAAATGTAATTTGTGACAGTAACAGCAAACTGGAGGAGGGAAGCAGAGCTATATAGGGGCAAAGCTGTTGTACACTATTGAAATTAAGTTGGTACTAATCCCAACCAGAGTGTTATAATATGTAAACTATAGCGTTCCACTTCTGGGATCTTAACATGAGGGACTCCATGGACACATTTCTCCAGGAAACAAGCAAAGCTGGTGAAAACTACCTTAAAAAAAATTCTTTTTAAGCCTCTGGAAATGATCCTAAAGGGGAGGAGGAGAGAGAAGGGGAGGGGGGAGGGGGAGGAGGAGAGGAGGAGGAGGAGGAGGAAAAGGAAGAGAGAGAAGGGGAAGGGGGCAAGGAAGAGGAAGAGGAGGAGAAACAACAATTAGTATTTATTCAAGAGAATCTACTAAAGCTCCTAATAGTGATTGTCTGTGGCATTTGAACCATGATCTACCCCACAGCTCAGCTAGATAGAAGCTTCACTTCAGGAAGGTGAGGCTAAGAAGAAGGCATTCCTTCTCTCCCAGCACCCAATCAGTCACCAGGAAGAGCAGGCCACCACCATTTCTCATCTCCTACAACTCCAATTTGAAAAGGCTAAATTCTGGGTGAGTTTGACCAGGAGATCATGGGCTCTCTTCCTCCACCCAGCCCTCAGTCCTCAGCCCCCATCCATAGAACCTAAGCTCTATCCAATGTGCAGCAGTTTGAAAATACTGGGTCCCTAATTATGTTCTAACAAGCTATTACCCTGGCCAATGTCCAGAGTAATGACTCAGAAATTTTGTCCAGGGGGTGAGGTAGTGCATAAGAAAAACTCCAAATAATAATAGTAATAAAGTAAATTAAATTTTAAAAAAAAAGAAATGAAAAAAACCTCCAAAACTCTCCCCCAAAAAATTGACTTTGAGACAGACTGTGGGGAAATTCAGGCCTAAGGAGGATCTTAATAAACATTTCCTCTCAATCAGGAGCAACAAGCTAAACCACAAGCCAGGTAGCTCAATAATAAAAACCAAGGAAAGAGGCAACTAAAAATAGCCTCTTCTGCGATCAGAACAAACCACAAAGACAGACCTAAAAATATTATTCCAGGGCCGGCCGAGTGGCACAATGGTTAAGAGCTGGCTTGGGACACCAGAGGGCCCCAGTTCAGATCCCACATATGAGGGTCAGTGACACTGCCCTCTACAGCTAAGATGCTGAACAACAGCTCAACCTGGAGCTGGGCATCTGTGAGTCGCCCGCGACGGCGTAGGCTGCAGCCCCTGTGGCAGTGGGTTGCCATGGGCTAATGTGTGTAGCCAGCAGCCAGCATGAGCGGCCAGCAGCCGCTGTGAGCGGCCGTCCAGAAGCCAGTGACTGATCTGCCTTGCCCTGGAAGAGCGCAATAATGGTGCGAATTGGGGCCAGTGAAGCAATGTCCTCCACAACTAGACTGAAGAACAAAAACGACAGCAACTTGTCTATTCCCCTTCCCCCAATTCCCCAGCATTGTTCCCATCCCCCAATTCCCCAATTTAAAAAAATAATACATACCATCTAGTGGGAAAAAACTCCAACGTAAGGTTTAACTAAAGTAGTTTGTTTTCTGTCACCATTAAGACCATTAATGAGACAGAACGGGAAGACTACAGCTGAGAGGCCCAAACATTCCAGAGTGTGTTTTCAACTTTAAGGACCTCATTGTGGAGCGGGGGAGAGAGAGGAAATCTCCCCCACTCCAAAGAATGTTGTGTACATAGCAGACATTGACCATTTTGTTGATAAGTGACAAAATGCAGCAAAATAAATACATAAATAAAACACCACCTTGCCATCAAATATGGCATGTTTAAGTAAACACTTCTAAATATCTCCAGGGTACTACCCATCTTTGACATGCCTTCAAAAGCTAGGCAGAAAAGGAAAGAGCAGAGACACAGAAAATCATCCCTGTTCAAGGTAAATCTGATCTCTCTAAATGACCACCCTGAAAAACTCCTTAGAGCTCATGATCTTCTTCTCAATAGCATTATTTACCCCACCCACATACCTCAGTCCAAAAAAACACAGCTTTAAAGGAGCCAAGCATATACGATGGAGAAAAGACAGTCTCTTCACTAAATGGTGCTGGGAAAACTGGACAGCCTCATGCAGAAGATGAAACTGGACCACCATCTCACACCATACACAAAAATTAACTCAAAATGGATTGCAGAATTCAACGCAAGACTTGAAACCATAAAATTCCAACAAGAAACAGATGATAAGCTCCTTGGTGATTATTTTTTGGATCTGACACCAAAAGCAAAGTCAACAAAACAAAAATAAACAAATGAGGCTACATCAAACTAAAATCTACTACAAAGCAAACTAGCAACAAAATAAAGGGCAACCTACTAAATGGGAGAAAATAATTGCAAATCATATACCTGATAAGGGGTTAATATTCAAAATATATAAAGAACTCATTCAACTCAATAGCAAAAAAACCTGATTACAAAATGGGCAGAGGGTCTGAATAGACATTTTTCTAAAGAAGACATACAGATGGACAACAGGTACATGAAAAGATGCTCAACATCACTAATCATCAGGGAAATGCAAATCAAAGCCATAATGAGATACCACCTCACACCTATTAGAATGGCTATTATTAAAAAGACAGTAAGCATTGGCGAGGATGTGGAGAAAAGGGAACTCTGCACTGCTAGTGCGCATGTAAACTGGTGCAGCCACTATGGAAAACAGTATGGAGGCTCCTCAAAAAATTCAAAATAGAACTAGCATATAATCCAGCAATTCCACTTCTGGGTATTTATCCAAAAAAAATGAAAACACTAAATCAAAAAGATATATGTATCCCTATGTTCATTGCAGCACTATTTCCAATAGCCAAGACTTGGAAACGCCTAAGTGTCCATTGATGGATGCATGGATAAAGAAAATGTGTAGATGTCAGACCACTGCACTGTACACCTGAACCTGAATAACACTGAATGTCAACTATAATTAAAT